>NC_092333.1:47720000-48320000 GCF_046630445.1 Rutidosis leptorrhynchoides
CACTATTTGCTACAGTAAAATGACTTTGCTACAGTAAAACACTATTTGCTACAGTAAAACACTATTTGCTACAGTGAAACTGTATTTTGCTACAGTGATTTGCTACAGTAAACACTATTGCTACAGTAAACACTATTGCTACAGTAAACACTATTTGATGTCGACGAACTAGCAAACAAAACGGATAAGGCGGCCATGCGATCGCATGGCAAAAACACTGAAAACTCTTGCGGTCGCATGAGGTACTGTAGCAGGCCACATACTATAAAAGTGTGACGACCCGGAAATTTCTGACCAAATTTAAACTTTAATCTTTATATTATTCCGACACGATAAGCAAAGTTTGTTAAGTTAAATCTCAAGAATTTTAAACTGTGTTCATACATTCATTATAACCTCGACCAAATTCCGACTATTCACGAACCGTTATATATAAATAGATATGTATATGTATATATATATTATAACTTGAGAATATTAATAAAGTATTAAACGTATAATACTTTACACGAACGTATTTGTTTCAATATGATTTTCGACGAAATTAAAAATTTTTTTTTATTAAATGATTGAATTATCAGAAACATTGAATTATGATTATAAGTCTCTGTTGAGAGGTCCACTATGATTTGAGAAAATCTATTCCTCTTAACGATATTCAGAATAATTTGTAAAGCTATTTATAAATAAAAACAAAAAGTGTCATTTACGAAAGTTAGACAAAAGTTAGTGGAGAATTGGTTTCCATAATATTCTATTAATCTATTTTCAAACGTACAAAGACGTTTTCAGTTTAAAAAGAACTTTATTATTAAAACGTATATAACTTTTATAAATATCTAGAATCACTTTTGACAACTCATTACTTAACCAGTATAATAAATATAACGATATTTACATTTTATTTCATTAAATATATATAACGATTTAAATTAATATTATATATATTTATACGCGTATTATACATACATAGTTTTTATACTTTTACTATACTTTAACTTTACTTTTACTTTACTTTTACTTTACTTTAACTTTAATAATTCATACTTTAATAATTCACTTTAATAATTCATACTTTAATAATTCACTTTAATAATTCATATTTTAATAATTCACTTTAATAATTCATACTTTAATAATTCACTTTAATAATTCACTTTAATAATTCATACTTTAATAATTCACTTTAATAATTCACTTTAATAATTCATACTTTAATAATTCACTTTAATAATTTACTTTAATAATTCATACTTTAATAATTAACTTTAATAATTCATACTTTAATAATTCACTTTAATAATTCAAAAATCTATTATAAATAGAATTCAATAGGTTTCATTATTTCATAGAAACTTGAAAATATATTCCTCTAAACTCTCTCAATCGATTTATATATATATATATATATATATATATATATATATATATATATATATATATATATATATATATATATATATATATATATATATATATATATATATATATATATTGCTCTGTATTATTTCAAGATATTATTAGTATACATAAAATATTACGACGGAGTGTTGTCCGAGTGATTTCAAAATAGTTTTTTGAATGAGTCGAAGCTAAGGAAATTATGGGTTATAGCTATGGAGGTGATGGGTATGGTTCATGGGTATGCTCGTGAGGTCAATCTAGTGTTTATCATCTTCGTTGCGTCTACGTACTTTCCTGCAATATTGAATCTCAATATTGATACGTTCGTGAATCCGAGGCCAACCTTGCACTTGTTAAATGACGTTATATGTATTTTTACTACGAAATACAGTATTGTGAGTTTCATTTGCTCCCTTTTATATATATTTTTGGGACTGAGAATACATGCGCTGTTTTTATAAATGTTTTACGAAATAGGCATAAGTACTAAAACTAATTCTACGTGGGTTTAAACCAGAAATATACCCTTAGCTTGGTAACATTAAACTACTTGTCTATGTACGGTAGGTACGAATCCTAAAGATAGATCTATTGGGCCTGACAAACCCCATCCTGACTATGGGATGCTTTAGTACTTCGAGGTTATTTTAAACACACCTGATCTGGTGTACTTCAGAGGGTAAAACATGAATGTTAAGGCTTGTTACCGGGTACCTACAACTTATAGAATACTTTTAAACACTTGCGAGTGTACAGATATTTATGAAAACTGAAATCTTGTGATCTATTACTATTACAGAAATGATTGATTATGATAAACTAATGAACTCACCAACCTTTTGGTTGACACTTTAAAGCATGTTTATTCTCAAAAATTAAAGAAATCTTCCGCTGTGCATTAGCTCATTTTAAGGATATTACCTGGAGTCATTCAAGACATACTTTGAAAGACGTTGCATTCGAGTGGTTGAGTTCATCAAGATTAATATTAAGTCAATTATAGTTGGATGTAATATGAAATGGTACGCATGCCGTCAATTTTTGATGTAAAGAAAGTTTGTCTTTTAAAAACGAATGCAATGTTTGTAAAACGTATCATATAGAGGTCAAATACCTCGCGATGTAATCAACTATTGTGAATCGTTTATAATGTATATGAACGGGTCCTTTCAGTTGGTATCAGAGCGGTGGTCTTAGCGAACCAGGTCTTGCATTAGTGTGTCTAACTGATAGTTGTTAAGATGCATTAGTGAGTCTGGACTTCGACCGTGTCTGCATGTCAAAAGTTTTGTTTATCATTTTTAGTCAGAAATCATCTACTTACCATCCTTAGGAAATTACCTGCTTATCATTCTTAGTCTAGACACATCTTATTGCATTGATTGCATGAATAGTGTATAGACAAAATTCATATCTTAGCGTATCTGCTAATTCATATCTTAGCGTATCTGTTACTGTTAACTTTTCCTGACATATTCCGTAAATTCCTCCGTAATCTACGAAACCTTTTGCTCTATATAATTAGAATACCACCCGATAGCCGGAAAATCATTTCATATCAAAAAATTCTTTATTCAATCGTACGAAATGGAATTCGTCATTAGTTCAAGTCCCTCGGATTCCGAAATGGAATCCCACTCAAGTTCCGAAAGCAGTGTGACTTGAATGGATCAACCAATTAGTCATCATCTATTCTGGATGAATTGGGGATGGGTTCGTAGCCTCTTTAACCATTGAAGACAAGAAGAAGGTGATCCCTTCCATCCACCACATTGCCCTCTTGGCGAAGAACCTGAAGCACTTACCGGCGAACCTATCCGAAACACCATTTTCTCTCTTATTTTTAGAGTATCTCGTCACGATTACATACTACACCAAATTCTAGATTTTATTTATCCGTTCGTCCGAATCGACAATCACCCCAGTGTAATAGAAGAAGTCAACGAGCTTCGCGCTCAGGTAGTGGCTTTGGAGAATATGGTGCAAAGGTTACAAACACCAGCAGCAGCAGCAGCAACATAACCAGTACCATCATCAGCAACACCAACAGTACCATCACCTCCACCAACAACAGTATCCACATCCCACACCGCAACATCACAATCTGTATCTCAAACATCAACGTCATACGCCCTGTAAATATCCAGGAATATCAACAACAACAAACGATGAAGTATTAATTCATAAACTTCATTGAAGAGATATCTCTGCGGCAGTTATGTAATCTCCAAAATCTTAGAGATTATTTAATTCTGACCGTAAATCGGATGAGTGAACTGAGATGGTAGAGTAGAAACTTTGATCGAAAATGGTGTACGATTTACAAGCTAGAATCGTTTTACCAACAGCATCAACAGGACCGTAGCATCATCAACACAGTCAGTGCCGTCAGTATCGTCAGAATCAACAGCACCTGTAACATCACAAACTCTATCAGTTCAAGAATCATTGTGGACATCATTACGAATCAACAAAAAATATATTTTATCAACGAGTTATGAAGTATTAACTCATTTCAAATCGAAAGATTTATATGTATATTTTATATGTATAAATTTTTAAACCATAATAAATCTTTCCGTACTAAGCTATTATGTGTGAATCTTAACTACTCAGTTAATTCATATTACAAATATGCAATGATGTACGTCCTTCGTCCGCAACTTAACCATCGTTAATTACAATCTCTGTCTCAATTCAATAAAAATCCAATTCATAATAAATCAAGTGTATTATTCGAATATATGTTTGATTTTACACTTTCATCATCGATGTACTCGAAACTTTTCAAATAACATCATTCGTACCTTGCGAAGTTCACAAGAATTTCACGAAAACCAACAAATAACAAAGTAATGATTCATAATTTCAATATTATTGAAGAAATACTTATGCAATTTATAAAGTTTTAGGGATTACTCAATTCTAGTTCCAACCATAAAACAAATGAGTTTAATTTAATATTAACTCATTAAATCTATATTACATCTAAAGAAAATATACACATATATTTTCATAAAGACTGTAATAAACTTCTTTTGTACAAAATATTAATTGTGAATTTTTTTTAACGGGTAGGTAATACCCGAGAGATATATAAATTCACAATTAATATATTACATTTTTCGAAACTGATTCAGCAATCATCAACTATACTCCCTACTTTCACAACAATATCCATTCTTTCCTATAAATCAAAACAATCATACTCATTCAAATTCAATTACATATTCTGATTTTGAAATCGCATAATTCAATTCGAAATATAACCAGTATCATCACTCTTAGATTCCTATATCTTTCAAAGCTATACTTTGACTTCAAAACTGTGTTAGAACATCATATGTATTAACGATTACAATATGTGCTCAAACCCTTCGAAATTCCTTAAGACACTTCAACTAAGGAACAATCGAGATGATGATCCAACCACATGTTACCCACAGTTATACACCTGAAAAACTCTCAAAACCCAAGTTATAGTTCGACACGTATCCGTGTTAGACCCTTTGGCATTTACTAGCTAAAATAATTTTTCAATTCCGTTTCAAAATAGACAGTTTTGTCACAGCTCCAGCAAGTCAACTTCGACTTCTCAATCAAAACAGTCTTATTATAACCTCGATAGATACGTTGCCCTTTCGCCAACGTTACCGGGGAATCGTTTATATTCACCACATTAGCAATAAACTTACCAACAGCTTCACTGATCTTTGAATTTAAAAAAAAAAAAAATCATTATAATTATCGAAACCCTATCATATACTCATTCGTACCTTATAACAAGAATTGCCATACCAATTATTGAGAATCAGCAATCAGTATTTTGAAACCTCGCAGCATGTCTACATCAACAATTACATATACACACAACATCTACCTCCAAGACTTACATTCTTTGAATGAGAAATTTCTGAAAAACACCCTAAACTGCGAACCAGTTCTCGAAATTTTGAAAAATGCTGATGAAGCAGCAAAAACTGTAAACGACCTTAACAGTAAAAAGTTGGATGATAAAGGATAGTATATTGGCAAAGCTCAGAAAAAGAGAAGCTTTGGAACTGGAAAACGGATTGAGCAAAGTATGAAGGAGGCTGTGGACAAATCACAAAGGCTGAACCTGCCTTGAAAGAATCCAAATGATTCAGTACTTGCTGAAGTCATTAACGAATATCTTGCTCCTGACTCTAAACCCCTGCAGACAATATCCTTCATCATCCTCTGATATTAGACATTCTAAGATATCATCGTATCTTTCATTATAAATATCATCCATACTTCTGAAGATATTTTTATAATTATTCTTATCTGAAATCATTTACCTCTTCGTGCTATCTGTATTATATCATAAAAGAAACTATTTTAGTTTCTAAATTCTGAAACATTCGAGTTTAAAATAGGAATATTCTTGAAGAAGTGTTGGGAGCTGAAGCATGAGTTAGTATAATATAATGACACTTGATCAACGTGATTATATTACAGTAATTCATGCTGAGTTTCTAAATGGAACATGATGATTCACAGATCATAACGTCATCATGTGCTATGTTACACGACTCTTGTATTCTCTTTGATCTCTAAATATCAAGAAAATATTTCTTGATGATTCGGCCTTTTCTGAGGTATTCTGGAAATTTGACAAGTCTAGATCGTGCCATTACTATTTCCTTCCTAGAACATTAACAATGTTCATTCCAAAATTTATATCTGCGAATTCTGGACCATTACAAGCGGTGCTTAATCGCAAGAAGAAGAAACGAAAGGACAAAGCTTCGAACTAGAAATGGGAGTATAAATCATAGCAAATAGAAGAGAGCATTAACTGTGGATGACAATGATTATAGAAGAAGCAAGGACTTTGAAATATAAGGGAAGATATAAAACTCAACAACAACCCAGAAATCACAAACCGTATATATCAATGCATATAGCAATATAAAGACACGGGAGAACTAAAAATACTATAAAACCAAGAGTATAGTAGAAGTAAATAGATTCTTCCGGAGGCAGATGAAAAAGAAGAGCGACAGATATGAAAGTGAGGAGTATATCAAGAATCAGCACTGGATGAAGCATATTGACAAATACTTTAAAATATGAGTTGAGAAGGTGTGAGTTGTAAGAAAACAAATAAGGTGGATTTATAGTGAAATATCCGACAGAGAAATCAAAATGGATTATCGCATTAATTCGAAGAGGATCATAATTTCCTTAATCACCGAATAATCAAATCCAATATAGATTACAAAGATTTTCTTTTCGGAGATCAATCGTGATGACGTCAAAAGATACGACGAATCACTATTATCTTATTTCATTCATTTACGATAACTTCACTTACAAGCTTCGAGTAATCGAATTATTTTATCCATTTTTCTTGAACATGATAAAACTCTATAATCGTTATAATAACATTCTCATTGTTAGTCATGACGACCTCTATCAAATTTCGGGCACGAAATTTCTTTAACGGGTAGGTACTGTGACGACCCGGAAATTTCTGACCAAATTTAAACTTTAATCTTTATATTATTTTGACACGATAAGCAAAGTTTGTTAAGTTAAATCTCAAGAATTTTAAACTGTGTTCATACATTCATTATAACCTCGACCAAATTCCGACGATTCACGAACCGTTATATATAAATAGATATGTATATGTATATATATATATTATAACTTGAGAATATTAATAAAGTATTAAACGTATAATACTTTACACGAACGTATTTGTTTCAATATGATTTTTGACGAAATTAAAAAAAAAAAATATTAAATGATTGAATTATCAGAAACATTGAATTATGATTATAAGTCTCTGTTGAGAGGTCCACTATGATTTGAGAAAATCTATTCTTCTTAACGATATTCAGAATAATTTGTAAAGCTATTTATAAATAAAAACAAAAAGTGTCATTTACGAAAGTTAGACAAAAGTTAGTGGAGAATTGGTTTCCATAATATTCTATTAATCTATTTTCAAACGTACAAAGACGTTTTCAGTTTAAAAAGAACTTTATTATTAAAACGTATATAACTTTTATAAATATCTAGAATCACTTTTGACAACTCATTACTTAACCAGTATAATAAATATAACGATATTTACATTTTATTTCATTAAATATATATAACGATTTAAATTAATATTATATATATTTATACGCGTATTATACATACATAGTTTTTATACTTTTACTATACTTTAACTTTACTTTTACTTTACTTTTACTTTACTTTAACTTTAATAATTCATACTTTAATAATTCACTTTAATAATTCATACGTTAATAATTCACTTTAATAATTCATACTTTAATAATTCACTTTAATAATTCATACTTTAATAATTCACTTTAATAATTCATACTTTAATAATTCATTTTAATAATTCATACTTTAATAATTCACTTTAATAATTCAAAAATCTATTATAAATAGAATTCAATATGTTTCATTATTTCATAGAAACTTGAAAATATATTCCTCTAAACTCTCTCAATCGATTATATATATATATATATATATATATATATATATATATATATATATATATATATATATATATATATATATATATATATATATATATATATATTTGCTCAGTATTATTTCAAGATATTATTAGTATACATAAAATATTACGACGGAGTGCTGTCCGAGTGATTTCAAAATAGTTTTTTGAATGAGTCGAAGCTAAGGAAATTATGGGTTATAGCTATGGAGGTGATGGGTATGGTTCATGGGTATGCTCGTGAGGTCAATCTAGTGTTTATCATCTCCGTTGCGTCTACGTACTTTCCTGCAATATTGAATCTCAATATTTATACGTTCGTGAATCCGAGGCCAACCTTGCACTTGTTAAATGACGTTATATGTATTTTTACTACGAAATACAGTATTGTGAGTTTCATTTGCTCCCTTTTATATATATTTTTGGGACTGAGAATACATGCGCTGTTTTTATAAATGTTTTACGAAATAGGCACAAGTACTAAAACTAATTCTACGTGGGTTTAAACTAGAAATATACCCTTAGCTTGGTAACATTAAACTACTTGTCTATGTACGGTAGGCGCGAATCCTAAAGATAGATCTATTGGGCCTGACAAACCTCATCCTGACTATGGGATGCTTTAGTACTTCGAGGTTATTTTAAATACACCTGATTTGGTGTACTTCAGAGGGTAAAACATGAATGTTAAGGCTTGTTACCGGGTGCCTACAACTTATAGAATACTTTTAAACACTTGCGAGTGTACGGATATTTATGGAAACTGAAATCTTGTGGTCTAATACTATTACAGAAATGATTGATTATGATAAACTAATGAACTCACCAACCTTTTGGTTGACACTTTAAAGCATGTTTATTCTCAGGTATTAAAGAAATCTTCCGCTGTGCATTAGCTCATTTTAAGGATATTACCTGGAGTCATTCATGACATACTTTGAAAGACGTTGCATTCGAGTGGTTGAGTTCATCAAGATTAATATTAAGTCAATTATAGTTGGATGTAATATGAAATGGTATGCATGCCGTCAATTTTTGATGTAAAGAAAGTTTGTCTTTTGAAAACGAATGCAATGTTTGTAAAACGTATCATATAGAGGTCAAATACCTCGCGATGTAATCAACTATTGTGAATCGTTTATAATGTATATGAACGGGTCCTTTCAAAAAGCTCGATTCATTCCTCCGTATTATTATTTTTTTATATTATTATTATTATTATTATTATTATTATTATTATTATTATTATTATTATTATTATTATTATTAAGATTATTATTATTATTAAGATTAATATTATTATTATTAATCTTATTATAATATTATTATTAGTAGTATATATACCTAAAATACTACGACGAGGTTATGAGCGTGTCACCTTCAAAATGGGTTTTTGAGCGGGATAGAGCTAAGGAAATTATGGGTTATTGCCAAGGAGGTTATGTGTAATGTTCGAGGGTATATTTGTGAATCAAATCTAGTGTTTATCATCTCTGTTGCGTCTACGTACTTTTCTACAATATTGAATCTCAATATTAATACGTAAGCACTCATATTTTATCTTTTATACATTAATTGTGTAGTGACCCGAACTTTTCCATGTTTATATATATTAATTGAGATTGATATTTACATGATTAAATGTTTCCAACATGTTAAGCAATCAAACTTGTTAAGACTTGATTAATTGAAATATGTTTCATATAGACAATTGAGCACCCAAGTTGACCGGTGATTCACGAACGTTAAAACTTGTAAAAACTATATGATGACATATATATGGATATATATATATAGTTAACATGATACTATGATAAGTAAACATATCATTAAGTATATTAACAATGAACTACATATGTAAAAACAAGACTACTAACTTAATGATTTTTAAACGAGACATATATGTAACGATTATCGTTGTAAAGACATTTAATGTATATATATCATATTAAGAGATATTCATACATGATAATATCATGATAATATAATAATTTAAAATCTCATTTGATATTATAAACATTGGGTTAACAACATTTAACAAGATCGTTAACCTAAAAGTTTCAAAACAACACTTACATGTAACGACTAACGATGACTTAACGACCCAGTTAAAATGTATATACATGTAGTGTTTTAATATGTATTTATACACTTTTGAAAGACTTCAATACACTTATCAAAATACTTCTACTTAACAAAAATGCTTACAATTACATCCTCGTTCAGTTTCATCAACAATTCTACTCGTATGCACCCGTATTCGTACTCGTACAATACACAGCTTTTAGATGTATGTACTATTGGTATATACACTCCAATGATCAGCTCTTAGCAGCCCATGTGAGTCACCTAACACATGTGGGAACCATCATTTGGCAACTAGCATGAAATATCTCATAAGATTACAAAAATATGAGTAATCATTCATGACTTATTTACATGAAAACAAAATTACATATCCTTTATATCTAATCCATACACCAACGACCAAAAACACCTACAAACACTTTCATTCTTCAATTTTCTTCATCTAATTGAACTCTCTCAAGTTCTATCTTCAAGTTCTAAGTGTTCTTCATAAATTCCAAAAGTTCTAGTTTCATAAAATCAAGAATACTTTCAAGTTTGCTAGCTCACTTCCAATCTTGTAAGGTGATCATCCAACCTCAAGAAATCTTTGTTTCTTACAGTAGGTTATCATTCTAATACAAGGTAATAATCATATTCAAACTTTGGTTCAATTTCTATAACTATAACAATCTTATTTCAAGTGATGATCTTACTTGAACTTGTTTTCGTGTCATGATTTTGCTTCAAGAACTTTGAGCCATCCAAGGATCCATTGAAGCTAGATCCATTTTTCTCTTTTCCAGTAGGTTCATCCAAGGAACTTAAGGTAGTAATGATGTTCATAACATCATTCGATTCATACATACAAAGCTATCTTATTCGAAGGTTTAAACTTGTAATCACTAGAACATAGTTTAGTTAATTCTAAACTTGTTCGCAAACAAAAGTTAATCCTTCTAACCTGACTTTTAAAATCAACTAAACACATGTTCTATATCTATATGATATTCTAACTTAATGATTTAAAACCTGGAAACACGAAAAACACCGTAAAACCGGATTTACGCCGTCGTAGTAACACCGCGGGCTGTTTTGGGTTAGTTAATTAAAAACTATGATAAACTTTGATTTAAAAGTTGTTATTCTGAGAAAATGATTTTTATTATGAACATGAAACTATATCCAAAAATAATGGTTAAACTCAAAGTGGAAGTATGTTTTCTAAAATGGTCATCTAGACGTCGTTCTTTCGACTGAAATGACTACCTTTACAAAAACGACTTGTAACTTATTTTTCCGACTAGAAACCTATACTTTTTTTGTTTAGATTCATAAAATAGAGTTCAATATGAAACCATAGCAATTTGATTCACTCAAAACGGATTTAAAATGAAGAAGTTATGGGTAAAACAAGATTGGATAATTTTTCTCATTTTAGCTACGTGAAAATTGGTAACAAATCTATTCCAACCATAACTTAATCAACTTGTATTATATATTATGTAATCTTGAGATAC
This sequence comes from Rutidosis leptorrhynchoides, assembly GCF_046630445.1. NCBI lineage: Eukaryota > Viridiplantae > Streptophyta > Magnoliopsida > Asterales > Asteraceae > Rutidosis > Rutidosis leptorrhynchoides. Next base: position 47,731,506 of record NC_092333.1, read on the forward strand.
CATAGACACGTATACAATGTTTCGACCTATCATGTCGACACATCTATATATATTTCGGAACAACCATAGACACTCTATATGTGAATGTTGGAGTTAGCTATACAGGGTTGAGGTTGATTCCAAAATATATATTGTTTGAGTTGTGATCAATACTGAGATACGTATACACTGGGTCGTGGATTGATTCAAGATAATATTTATCGATTTATTTCTGTACATCTAACTGTGGACAACTAGTTGTAGGTTACTAACGAGGACAGCTGACTTAATAAACTTAAAACATCAAAATATATTAAAAGTGTTGTAAATATATTTTGAACATACTTTGATATATATGTATATATTGTTATAGGTTCGTGAATCAACCAGTGGCCAAGTCTTACTTCCCGAAGAAGTAAAAATCTGTGAAAGTGAGTTATAGTCCCACTTTTAAAATCTAATATTTTTGGGATGAGAATACATGCAGGTTTTATAAATGATTTACAAAATAGACACAAGTACGTGAAACTACATTCTATGGTTGAATTATCGAAATCGAATATGCCCCTTTTTATTAAGTCTGGTAATCTAAGAATTAGGGAACAGACACCCTAATTGACACGAATCCTAAAGATAGATCTATTGGGCCTAACAAACCCCATCCAAAGTACCGGATGCTTTAGTACTTCGAAATTTATATCATATCCGAAGAGTGTCCCGGAATGATGGGGATATTCTTATATATGCATCTTGTTATTGTCGGTTACCAGGTGTTCACCATATGAATGATTTTTATCTCTATGTATGGGATGTGTATTGAAATATGAAATCTTGTGGTCTATTGTTACGATTTGATATATATAGGTTAAACCTATAACTCACCAACATTTTTGTTGACGTTTAAAGCATGTTTATTCTCAGGTGAATATTAAGAGCTTCCGCTGTCGCATACTTAAATAAGGACAAGATTTGGAGTCCATGCTTGTATGATATTGTGTAAAAACTGCATTCAAGAAACTTATTTTGTTGTAACATATTTGTATTGTAAACCATTATGTAATGGTCGTGTGTAAACATGATATTTTAGATTATCATTATTTGATAATCTACGTAAAGCTTTTTAAACCTTTATTGATGAAATAAAGGTTATGGTTTGTTTTAAAAATGAATGCAGTCTTTGAAAAACGTCTCATATAGAGGTCAAAACCTCGCAACGAAATCAATTAATATGGAACGTTTTTAATCAATAAGAACGGGACATTTCAAATTGTGTATCCATGTCTAGTGCTCGAGTATATATATTTATGCATGCTTGTATGCTAAAATTTGTCGTTAAACAGTTATGATGAATCACGAAGTAAATACATATATTACTGATAAAAGGTATATGATATGCATGTTTTTGGAAAGCTGGCGAAAAATCAATAACTTTTCATTTAGAAATCGCGTAATTTCGGTGAACGAATTAAAAGATATGATCAACTGAATTATGATTGACGTTGATTGAAATTGCTTTTGAAACTTGTTTGTAAGAATGATAAATTGGATTTTTGAATATTACCAGCCAAGTAAATGAATCAATATATAAGGCACGTCTCGTTTTGTTGAATTATTGTCAAAATTGACTTTTTGAAACGACTTTGGATAACTTTTGTATGTCGATCTCGAGCATTAGGATTGTTATACACTATGACCTGACCTAGCTTGATAGACATTTATTGACCAACATATGTTCTCTAGGTTGAGATCTACGGTTATTTGGTAATCCGAGTTTCGATCACATTTTGGTGAACGACTTTATATGCTGCTAAGGTGAGTTTCATCTGCTCCCTTTTTAATTGCTTTTGCAATCTATATTTTTGGGCTGAGAATACATGCAATTTAATTTAAACGCAATGGATACAAGTACATACTAAATTCTACACTGAGTTTAAACCGAAAATCCCTTAGCTTTGGTAACTAGTAACTGCCAGTTATAAGAACTGGTGGGCGCGAGTAGTAGTATATGGATCCATAGGGCTTGATATCCCCGTCCGAGCTAGAGCACTAGCCTTTTAACGGACGTATGCTATTTGAGTAGCGTACACGTTGGTTTACGTGTATTATTAAGATGATTATACAAAGGGTACAAATTATATATACGTTAAGTTTAGTTACCAGGGTGCTCAATTTCGTAGAATATTTTGATAAACGTTTCTGGATTGAACAACTGAAATCTTGTGATCCACCTTTATATACAGATTATGTGAAACATTAAAACTATGAACTCACCAACCTTTGTGTTGACACTTGTTAGCATGTTTATTCTCAGGTTCCTAGAAGTCTTCCGCTGTTTGCTTATATGTTAGGCAAGCTATGTGCATGGAGTCTTACATGTCATATTTATCAAGGAAACGTTGCATTCACCAAATCATCACCATGTATCTTATTTTGACTGCACTGTCAACGGAATTACTATTGTAAACTATTATTTACGGTGATTGTCTATATGCAGAAATCATCAGATGTCGAAAACCTTTGATTTAAATATTCATTTATGGTGTGCCTTTTCAAAAGAATGCAATGTTTACAAAACGTATCATATAGAGGTCAAATACCTCGTAATGAAATCGATAAATTACGTGTTCGTCCATATGGATTTGGAGCAATCGTCACACATGTTTAATATTTCGTTGTCAATTGTCATGTTTAATACTCAAGTGTAATTATTTGTATCAGATGTTGCTGCGGTGTAAGCTATTACTAATTATTGAAAGGTTCGATTTTTAAAATTTCTGTTGAATGAAGCACTTTTGAAGAAGCTAAACAATTCATAGACGAGGTACAAATTTTATTTTTGAAACATTTTGAATTATTATGTGTATGTGATATATATTTATGTAATGTACCCCTGGTGTCAAGAATGTTGATTGTGATTTTTATTTCACATATGTCTCAACATCCCACATTCTTGTTTTTTGATATCGGATTCAAAATTGGTAATGAGCAAGGACACAATTCAAGTAAATGAAATGAAATGACCAAAATTTTATTAAATAAAGGAAAGGTAAACAAATAATGTATTACATTTGTGAATCTTTTTTATGAAAGAAATGAAAGAAAAATTCAAGGACGTGAAATGAAATGAAAGGAAAAATAAAAGAAATGAAAGAAAACATTAGTGAACTGAAAGAAAATGATGGAAAATAATAATGTTTTTATTTGAAATATTTTACATCTAAAAAATATGCCCTTTTTGTTTGATATATTTAAAAGAGATCTTTTTTATTATTATGTGCTTGGACTCATTTGAGTCTTCAAGTAAATCCAATGAACCTTTTTTGAGGCTTTGAATTTTGTTTGGCAGGTTTAAACCCAACCCAAGAAGCGTCATACATTGTTAAGATGTCTACCACCGAGATGGAGACGGTAGAGCTTGATCGTCTGGAAAGTGGTGGTGAAAGTGACGATGTGTGCAGAATTTGTCTTGGGAGTGTAGATGATGGAGATGGCACTCCTATTAAGTTGGGTTGTGCCTGCAAAGGACAATTAGCTTCTGCACATAAAGAGTGTGCTGAAAAATGGTTTAGAGAAAAAGGCAAGAACTAAGTACCTAGTATTCTTCTAAAATTCAATTTTTATGAGTTAAATGATATATATATATATATATATATATATATATATATATATATATATATATATATATATATATATACTGACTTCTCTTAACCTAAACCTCAGTACCTGTGAGATATGTAAATTCACTGCAAAAAAAATGTTGCTGGTGCAATAGAGGCTGAACGAACCTTCTCGCATATTCGTCAGATTTTGCTAGTATTGCTTATATGTGTGATACAATCGTTTGTTTTTTTTCTGGTTCGTTCATTTCAAACCTCTTCTTGAGAACAAGCAGGTATGTACAGTTCAAGTGAATTTATTTTAATACTCATGTTTAATACGGTACTGCATTGACAATTGTCATTATTAATACTCAAGTGTAGTTATTTGTATCAGATGCTGTTGCGGTGTAAGCTACTACTAGTTATTGAAAGGTTCAATTTTAAAAATTTTCGCTGAAAGTGTCACATTTGAACAAGACTCAGAGATGAGGTAAATATTTTATTTTTGAATTATTATGTGTATATGATATGTATTTATGTGATGTACCTCTGTGATATTTATTTCACATATGTATGAACATCCCACGTTTTTTTTTTTTTTTTTTTTTTTTTTTTTTTTATATTGGATTCAAAATTGGGGAAAATGTAATTACCCCTTTAAATTTTGATAAAAGACGCATAATTTGTTTAATGGTTAAGAGTTTGTGACTTGGAGTTTCTAGAGATTAACAAGAACTTGTAAATTGTATTATTATCGTAATAAGCTTCTGAATATAAAATAACGTATGACAATAATTAACTAAAACATAAGTTATTTAACCAAAATCTAGATGTATAAAACAACGATTAACAAGCTTACCAGGAATCTTATAAATAAATGAACAAAAATGAAAAGGAAAACAAATTTATAATAAATGAACAAAATGAAAAGGAAAACAAAATTTTTTTTTCTTGAAAACCAAGCAAAACATATTATAACCAAACGAAAAAGAATGTTTACAAACAGCCGAGTACACAGCATCAAGGGCAAATCGTTACTATACATATATACATTGCCCAAGAGCTACGCAAGTATAGATGGAAGATAAAAACTTAGTTATACAATCCTACATGTTGCGAACAAAATGAGAGGATTAGCCAACCCCTTGTTGGAGCTAATCGATTCATTGTGTCCCACATCGGAAAGTGAAAGAAACAAATGTGTATATATAAGCTTATGGGAACCTCCCTCTATCACCAATTGGTTTTAGAGAAATGTGAAACTCATGAGCTTATATGTTGTACATGGTGGTGGACCTTAAAACGATCCTACACCCCCGTTCTATTATATGAACCAACGACATAGAAGCCCGGATTTAGTATCCATTGAAAGTTTTTTGTTTCGCTTTGATATCCACCTAAACGACATGGATTGCGCCTCGGTTAAGATCTTTTGAGTACTCCAATCTTTGTTCTTGAAGATTTTGTTATTCCTCGACCTCCATAACGTGTAGCAACATGTCCATTTAACGGCTTCCCAAGTCGAACTCCCGAACTTCGCGAATGAGGAGAAAACAGAATCATCTTTAAGAGAGTCCATCGAGTGCAATTTATCCTCCGGGATATTCCACCACCTTAGGAAACTTTTTCAAAAATCAATTACTTTTGGACAAATCACAATTAAATGATCGACCATTTCAATTTCTTCCTCACATAGTGGACATAAAGTAGATGCTAAATCAATACCACGTTTGTCAAGTTCCGCCCGCACCGGTAATCTCTTTAGTTTAGCTCTCCATGCTAAAATCCCGACTTTTTGAGGAACGAATTTATTGCAGACTGTTTCAATGGTTGCGTTCCCAGGGAGCAGCCTCTTTTCATCGATAATTGCTGCGAGTTGTTTAGTGGTGAAGATCCCATCAGTTCCAAGAGACCATCTCCACTTATCCTGCGAATTCGATTGGAACCTAAACGTATGTACCAACCTGGATAAATCTTCGATGTCACTTAGTGATCTACCTCTTGGCTCTCTAACCCACTGCCAATTTAACGAAACCTGGATCCCATCCTGTCGAACTCTATCTTGGACCGACACCTCTTTATTTCTTTCTAGCGCGAATAGCCTTTTAAATGAATCCTTTAATGGAGTGTTCTCGGTTGTTAGTAGTGACTCATACAGAGCAGCTTACCTTGCTATTGTGAGTTATAGAATCAACTAGTGTTCGAACCCTCGCTTCGCGCCGGGGGTTCGGTTTTTAATGTATTTTATTGCGTTTAGTTTGTAAAAAATTTTTGTGACTAACGATGATGTTGTTGAAACGCAACTCGAGTCGAACTAAAAGGTATAATCCGTGAAAGATTTAAATGTTATTTAAAATTAACAATATATGTGCATCTCCGAGTTTCGCTATGGAGTTGTCGACTTTTAAAAATTTAACGGAGAATTAACGTGTATGAAAAGTACCCCAAATATTTAGCGTTTTTTAAAAAGCGCCCGTTTTGTGTATAGCTAGTGACATTGTGTTCCTAAAATTATTTCGAGTTTAACGTTGGTGGCGGAAAAATTTAACTCGTTGCGAGTGCGAAGATATGGCCTGTTGAATAATTGGGTGGAGTTTGTTTAAGATTTTTTATGAGAATGGTTAATTGGCACTTTACCCCCCTGTTTGGGGGGTGGATTTGATTTTTTGGATAAAGTGTGGGGTAGTTTGTGGTTAAGTTTGCAAAGAAAAAAAAAGAAAGTAAAAAGTCGAAAATACCGTACTATTCATTTGGCCTATGTCTTTTAGAATATAGGTATAATTGAGCGAAGATGCTAATCCACACGTCAGACCAAAACTTCATTGAACTGCCACTCTCTATTTCCTTTACGAATGAATTGGTGAAGGAAATATTCAGCGACTTAATCTTGGAACCTGCTTTTATGATGTTGGCCCATGTTGAGCCTTTACAAGGAAACCGAAAACTATTAGTATTATCATACACATTTTATAAAGTGTACAACTTTCAAGCCGTATCGTATCATCATACACATTTTTAAATGGGTCATTTAAAGTTACAACATGCAAACCATAATTTACATATTATTATAGCAAAGATTGTTGGCTATCATCTTCAAAGATATTCCTTGCAAATTTTGTTCGCTCGTAGTGCAATAAATGTTAAAAAAGACCAGTATAAATCCTAAAGTTGCAGATCAATAAATCGGTGAGTTTATAATTTTTATCGATTGAAGATATGATGAATCAAAAAAGAAAAACAAATTTTGTTCGTAAAAAAGAGACATAAACTATTGTTGTATATGGATTGTGAAATAGGAGATGAGAAAAATTCGTTATATCTCCAATATCTACAAGTATATGATAGCGATAATTAAGATTGCACGGAAGAATAAAAGGGTAATGAGGTAAAAATTTACTTCTGAATAGTTTATAATCTATTTTGAAGGTGAATGGTTCAGAAGTTCGTTCAACATCCACTCTCATTCAGAGGTTCTTTTAAAACGTTATTAAACATGCTGAATGCTGATCGATTCAGCGTTCAGCGCTGGATGGTCCCATTTAGCACCAAACAAACACACCATCAGTTAAACATAAGAATACACAGTTTAGTTAGAATTTTGGGTTTAGGTTTTAATGTTTTAGGTTTAGATCCCAAAACTTAAAATTCAAAACTCTAAACTCCAAAATAAAGATTTTTTAAAGTTAAAATTAAGAAAATGAGGACAAAGTGAGAAAAAGATTCCAAAACCACTACGGCTCCTTTTTTAGGCGCCATAAAATGGAATCCAATTTTTTAAGTTTTCTCCACAACTGCAAAACCCTCACACACCTAAAATCTGTTCATTCTATACTTGTAGTAAACGATTTAATTGCTTCATCTGACATTATACTCAACAAGATCATTCGCCTTTACTTACGTTTCGGATCATTTGACCATGCACACAAGGTGTTCGATGAAATTCCCCAACCAAATGTCTTCATATGGACATCCATGATTCATGGGCACGTTGAAAACAAACTTTACTCTGGAGGGTTTCTCCTTTTTCGTAGAATGCTTCGAGAGTCCGTTTCACCAATAAATTATACAATTATAACAGTACTCAAAGGTTTAGCTAGAGAAGCTAAACTAATCCATGGTGAGGTGGTTTATGGACTAGTGTTAAAATCTGGTTTTAATTTTGACGTCATGGTGCAAAATTCTATGCTCGATTTGTTAATGAGATGTGAGAAAACTCATATGGCTAGATGCGTGTTTGAAGAGATGCAGGAAAAAGATATCGTGTCATGGAATTCGATGATATTCGGGTATTGTAACAATGGAAGGGTTAATATTGCACGTGAGTTATTTAATAGTATGCCCGATCGAAATGTCATTAGTTGGACTAGTATTATATGTGGGTATGTAAAGGTTGGTGATATGAAGGAAGCACGTGTTTTATTTGACGCAATGCCTGTTAAAGACATTGCATCATGGAATGTTATGCTTTCTGGTTACGTGAACACTGGGGACGTTTATGCTGCTACAGATATTTTTAATAAAATGCCTTTTCGTGATGTTGGATCTTGGAATTTAATTTTGTCTGCGTGTTGTAAAGTAGGAAATCTTGATTTGGCAAGAAGATATTTTGATAAGATGCCTAGTAAAAATGTGGCTACTTGGACTATGATGGTTGATGGTTACATGAAATCTGGTAATGTTGATGAGGCTAAAATTTTATTTGATCAAATGCCCGAGCGGAATTTAATTTCATGGTCTACTATGATTGGAGGTTATGCTAAAATTGGAGAACCGAAAAGAGCTTTAGAGTTGCTAGAAACGTTCAAAAAGGAGGGAATTAAACCAGATGAAACGTTTATACTCGGGGTTATTTCGGCTTGTTCTCAATTAGGTGTTTTAGATGCAGCCGAGTCAGTAATCGACGAATATGTGGGTCCCGGACTTTTCTCCAATTTACACGTGGCTACAAGTTTGATTGATATGTATGCAAAATGTGGAGACCTTCAAAAGGCTACACAAGTGTTTGAAATGACTCGTAAAAAAGACTTGTTTTGTTACAGTACTATGATTGCAGCCTATGCGAATCATGGGTTGGGTCGAGAGGCAATTTTGTTGTTTGAGGAAATGAAAAGGAATAATTTGGAACCCGATGCAGCAACGTTTATCGGTCTTTTGAGCGGTTGTAACCACGGAGGTCTTATCGATGAGGGGTGGAGGTATTTTAAACAAATGACCGATGAATATGGGATTCAACCGACAGATAAGCACTATGCGTGCATGGTTGATCTTTTAGGGCGTGCAGGGTGCCTTAACGAGGCTTATAATCTGATACATAGCATGAAAGTAGCACCTTCTGCTGCTGTTTGGAGTTCGTTGCTTGCAGCTTGTAGTGTACGGTGTAATGCTGAGCTGGCTGAAGTTGCAGCTAATAAATTGTTTAAGATTGAACCAGATAATTCAGGGAATTATATACTTTTATCAAATATATATGCTGCTTTAAAGCAGTGGGACAATGTTGCTAAAGTGAGAGCAATGATCAGGCAGAATCGGGTCAGGAAGAATAAAGGTTCGAGTTGGATTGAGTTAGATTCCGTGGTCTATGAGTTTGTCATGAGAGATTTTAAGCATTTAGATTATGATAATGTAAGTTATATCTTGGATTTACTTTGTGAAGAAATGAAACTTGAAACACAAGGACTGGCTGTTTGATTTCAAGTTTTGTCGATTTAGTTTATACTTGTACAACACTTGATGATAATTTTATGGGCCAAATCCCGTCGATACTTTGCATCATGGAGGTCACACTACAACAAAGCACTGCTAATATTACGTACGTGTAAACTTACCTGTTATTCATAATGCTAGTATATTAGTTCTGCAGTTGCTAAGTGGTTTTGAATGAATATTATACTCATCTGATATTATGAATAGGCTGTATATATATATTAATCAGCTCATGATCATTGTTATGTTGATTTTCCAGTCCTTTAACAATGAGGAAGATGTTTGTCCTGTAATTTAATTATTATATGAAGTCATCACTTATGTAGTTGTAGTAATACTACAAATTCTAGGCTTTGGTCAAGAGTAGCCGATAACTAATTTGGTTTTACTTTTGTTCTGTAGCCGATGTTCCTAATCCCCTTATTGCATCGGCACTAGTTTTTTAACCCAATTTAGGAACTTGGTAAAACTTCAGTTGCTGGAAATAAAATGGTAGTGATAATTGATCTTACAGCTTACATACATCTTTTCTTCTTTCTAACATACTGCCGTTTTAGGTTTAGACTTTAGATTACTGTGTTCTTCTGATCGCATAAAAAGCGATAGAACAATTTTTGTACTAATGTGAACTCACAACGTGGTTGATTTTTTCTCATTTTAATGTCAAAATGTGGCATAAGAACTTCTGTTCCACCTTTGTTATGTCTTCCTGGACCTAAGTTAGTGATGTTCTTAACCTCAATTGGCATATACATGAATCGACTTCCTGCATAAACAAATATACACATACATTTAGGGTACAGATGTATAGATATATGCCGATTGCAGAGACGCATATCCTCATTCATACATACATATGCATGTATGTATTTATCTTGTGTGTATAATGTGATGTATGTATATAAAAGTATAAGTGCACGTCCGTATATACATATAGGATGTCTATACATGCAAATACGCGTATGTCTTGTGTGCGTAATATATGTCTTTTTTTCTTCTGTAAACGACAAACGCTCACACACCCCACCACCTATCTCGAATATATACACATTTGACCATCCCAGGACTTGAACCCCCAATGTTATGGTAGAAAGGGCACCTAATACCTCTAGGCCAATGTCCCTTTGGTATATATCTATATAATTAGCATGTATGCATTTTTGTGTTCACATGTGCGTGTGTTCATGTGTGTTTGTTCGTGTGTGCCTGAAAGAATAACACTAAAAAACAAAGTAGAAAATACTAGCTGGCTATTGTCGTTTTCTGGAACTCCAAATGCTTAGTTTGAAGTGTTAGACTTAGGAAACGAGTCGAACTTAAAGTTTTACTTTCTCATTTTGTGTCATGTTACAAGGCTGATATGTGGTTTAAGATTCAACGATGTGTTCTTCTATATGTACATACATACATGAGGTATTAACTTTGTATCATACTGATTGTTTATAAAAGCAATTTGATTTGAATATATCTTAACCACACACAGAATCATATACAGTAGTATCACAAGTTAAACACCAATTTGTGCAAGCAGAAGATTAGGTTTTGGTGATAATCTATATTTGCTTAACGTTAGTGATTTAAATTTTTAAAAGTGACCCTGGTTTTGTGATAAGTTGGATAGGAAAATGCATTAGACCCACACATAATTAATGATTAATTGTGGAATTAAGGGGGGCCCTTTCTCCCCACAAGAGGGTAGGAACAAATGTTGGCCTTTATTTGGTTATCCCTTTATATCATACTGCAATTGCAAAAACTTAATAAAATGAATTTTATTTATTTTTTACTGTATTAATAGTTTTTATAAGATTAATATTGCTTAGTCACTTGCTAACACAAAACTCAAGTATGCTGCTCACTTTTTTTACTTTTTACCTTTTAATTGATTTTGTACATCACAAATGAGATACTGTGAGTTACTTTCTGTCTAAATGTTTGCCAAAGTCCAAACAAAGGTGCTATTTACTTTGGTAAACACATCTTAAACATGTGCTTAGCCCTTGAAATTCACTGAACCTGTATCTTGATGAAATAAATTAGAACATTGAAAACTTAAATTGCCTTTAGAAAAATTGAACACCAAGTAAAGTGATTTTTTCATAGAAAATTATAAATCCCATCTTTTTAGTTAAAAAATTAGTCACAAATCTTTTGTTAATAGCACAGGGCTCCAAAAGGATTATACTTTACAACTTGTATTATGACTTTACATTAGAAAAATGTCTAGAAACCACAAATAAAGGTGTAGACTACTTAATTTAATAACCATTCTTAATGCTAAAGTTAGTTTAAGGGTATTTCATGCCTACCAATATGCTAGCATAATAAATAGTATTATCTTTAATTAGTCAAATAATAAACCGACACGTTTACTTTCAGCGACATCTTAATTGCTTTTAAAACTTAAATTATATTCCATCCACATTAAACAATAGTATACAGTTGGTATCTCTCTAAGTTTTGACAAGGGAACAAGCTGATAATTATTCTCATTCATTTAATGTTACAGCATATTATTTAGAAACAATGTTTAACAGTTAATGTATGTATACCGATACCTTCTCTGCCAGCCTCGATCGATCACACATTCACACCCCGTGATCACCATTGACCTTTAAAGGCCTAATGTAGCATGTGAGTTTATATTATTATTCTGTTCATAAATTTACTGTTTAAAAATGCATTTCTGAAGGTCTGCTCTTTGTATCAGTAAGTAATCAATTTGAAACAATGGAATATTCGGATCAGTAACTATAGTAGTTGATGCATAGTTCTTAAGGCACTAACGGTTACTTTTTTTTGGCGAAAAAAGATGAATTAAAATACAAGGATTAAATTAGTAATATATCAAATTGAGTACAGTATAATACAGGGATTTATTGTTTTATTGATGTGTAGGAAGATATACATTGACATCAGACATGACATAATTAGAAGATATCTTGTGTGCTGGATATTTGACATTTTCTTTTCTCCTTTAATAATTCATTTTAAATTTTAATTTAATTTTAATTATATTTTATGTACTTCCTTCCAATTTCTGTTATTGATTCATAACACCCATTATTAGTTGTCGAATTTCAATTATCGCTTCTGTTAAGCTGTTTAGGCGACTCGTGTGACTCAAAGTTGTTTAGTGGGTTAGGTTATTTGATCTTGACATGGATCAATATTTAACAGTTGTCGTTTCCAGAATTCGATCATCGATGTTTATGACCGAAAAGCTGATACTTAAATCAATTAAGTAATACGGAGTAATGATATAAAACAAACTGATATACTAGGAAAATAAAACATTTAATGAAATGAAATGTATGGCATGATTCAATTGCTTTGGAATAATAACAATATAATTATAAAAAACTTTTAATCAAAATTTGGAATTTATTACAAACAAACAAGAAATTGAACATCAAAAGAACCACAAAAAACATCACTGATATTCCTGCCACAAATTTACAGAAACAAAATTATATATATGATGATGATGATCATAATCATACTATGGATTGACTCAAGTTTTCAGTAAATCCTATTTCTATTTTCTTGAACATTTCCTTCACTGATACAGAGGACATATATTCAGAACATGAAAATAGTTCTTGAAGAACCCAAGCTGAAAGATTAATTTCTTCTCTTTCACTCCATGCTATACTTTTAAAAATTTCATCTTTATCTTCATACATTGCATCCCAACCCTTTTGCTTCCGAACCTTTCATTATTCTCATTCTTTTGCATGAAACTATAAACATTCTGCACATCACACATCATAATAACATTCATGAGCATCTGTCACATAACATCATATAATTATTTAAAAAAAAAAAAAAAATACTTTTTTTATTTGAAAAAAAAGGACTTACTCCCATGGAACATCACCAACAAGCATCCAATCACCATCTTTGTCTTGATAAGTAGGTGCATATTCAGATCCTTTATATCCATCTCTTTCAGTATACACACCAATTGTGAGTTTGAACATATTCTCCAAAGCTTTTAGAAGCTCAGGGTAACCTTTATAAACTTTTAAGTCAATTTTTCTAAGATAAGGTGCACCATCCATGCTAACTTTAACATACATCCCACTTTCAGTTTCAGTCTTTTTCACTTGAAAATTGTTCCTCCTGTAGTTCCTAACTGGTGGCCATCCAACCACTTGTGATCTGAAAAATACATCAATTCAAAACACACCCATTAGTTATTAATAATTTCATAGTTATAAAAGATAATTAGTAATTGACAAAGATAATTAATTGACATACTTGGCTGCAGGAGCAGTTTCCATATCAGATTCTTTGGCTATAGAGCTGCCTTTGGATTCACTACAGTCATTGTTTTCGGGCTGCGATCTTTTGTTGTTGTTGTTGTTGTTCTTGTAACACGATTCATTATCGGATTCGTCTCGTCCTGGCAATCTTAGTGTAAGACTCAAACCATCTTCTATATTCATTTTGGTATATCCACTGTTTTTGAAAAAAAGAATAAATTTGTCAAATGTGAATGATGAAATTGGACCAAAAAAAGTTTGTTATTTCTTTCAAGAGTTTGTGTTGATTGAAATGTTAGATAGGTTTGGTATATTTATATATACATGGATATAGATATAGATGTTAATGCAATACGGAGTATATAACAAGAGTGGTGGGGTAGGCTTAAGTTTTATATGTTTCTTGGTAAGGTAGGGAGGTTAGATATCTTTATTTTTCAATTATTATCATTTATTTAATTTAATTATATTAATATTAATTAATTTAATTACTGAATAATAATTTTTTTAGGTTTCTTACTTTGAAAAAATGGACTCTTTTTAGTTACTTGATCATAGAATAGAACTACATAACAATATCCTATTGAAGTGTTTCAAATTTAAGCATTAGTAGCAATATACGCTGGGTGGTCAAAGAGAAAAGTAAGAATTGATCAAGAGATAACCACATAGGCTATGGACATTAGAGTAAAATTATTTCTTTCTCCGGGTAGCTTAAACATAAAAAACTTTATCTATTTATGAATGATTTATGGATGACAGGTATATTTAAATATTAAGTATGACTTAATAAGAAAATTTTAATATTTATATTTATTTGAAATTATTTATGTATATATATAGAATTAGAGTTAAAAGTATATACTAATAATTTATGAGCAATAAAGTTTAAGTAGATAAATTAAAATGAGTGGAGGAAATGAAGAGGTTGAAGGGGAGGTATCAAAAGTGAATGAATTAAGGACAAAGGCAAGCTAAGCTGTCGGTTGCATTAGCATCACCTTTGAGGCAAATGTTGCTATTTTCAGGGGACAACATTTAGACAGGCTCAGCCACCCATATGGAATTACATTCAACTTTCTTCATATCATCTAACGCTCAAGATTTAGTCTTGAAATCAAATCATGATCGTCCATTTCTCTTACTTTTTATAGCAAGACCACCCCGTGTGAACACTTATATAGGACCCACATGGGTTGCTAAATGTATTAGTTGACCATGAGTTGCTAAGATTCAAACTTAAAAACCATGGGGATTTTTATAGACTGTTGTTTGTAAAAGATCTGAAATTTTGGGCAAAACTCACCTTGATGTTAACTCATTCAACGTGAACTTCACACAATGCAGTTATTGTTACTATCTAGATACATGAATGTACAAGTAATCACATTCATTTTCGAGTAATTTAAATACTTGTGCTATTCGAATTAAGCCGATTAATAAGTAGAATACGCTAATGATGTACAAAAAATATATTTTCCCCTACACATGTTTGTCACAAGTTTGTTGATGTTAAACATTTGCGCTTTGTTCTTCATATACCTTAACTCATTATGATCGTGACATGAAAAAAAATCACTAATGGTACAAAAACTGCAATGGACATATTAATATTGTACTCCGTATTTCATAAGTGCACTGTTAACTGTTTGATTTATTGTTTCATTATTTTTGTATTAAAATGTGTATATTTTTAGTGATTTTGATTCTATTTAGTGTTGACTTTATTGAGGCTAAACCATTTGACATTGTGGGAACATTGCTTAAAGTTCACTGCACTTGCATTTAAAACCTCCCAAGAATGGGCAAATGTGTTGAATTCTTGTAATTTTGTCTATAAATCTTGCTGTTTCTTGTTCTGTTCATGTGCATTTAGCCATAGGTACATGATAAATTTGATTACAGGCTAAGCAAAGGGGATGTATTTTGTTGGTGATTTTAGTGTTATCAACAATCATTTTAGTTAATTGGGATTTACTAGAAAGCAAAGGCTTATCGAATTAAGCTTAATGACGAGTTTGGAGAGTGCGGAGTGCACGCTCGTTCGAGTTAATTCAATAAGGTCTTGGAAATTACATCTTTTGATGAAAGGTAACCATGAATGGTTACATCATTTCATGAAGAGTGATGTCATTTCCTAAATGATGTGAACGAAAGGTTGCGTCTTTTCGTTGAAGGGTTACATCATTTGGTTGAAAGGTTGCGTAATTTCACTCGCACCTTTTCGCTTCCTATAAATATAGGAATATGTTTTTGCTTTCATTTTAACAAACAGAAAACACACACATACTCTCTAACAATTTGATCAGTAATTTCATTGCCAAAAACACTGATTGCGTTCTTGTCTTATCCCTGTAAAGATTTCGTGTAACCGAGGCAATCGTAGGGTCGAAATACTTTATAGAGAAAGTGAACACACGATTCAAGAACGAATCCGGCAGTCAATTTATACCCATTTTCTAACATATTTTCCAAAACATAATATGGTCAACTCTACAATGAACATGGGATGACATACAGTATGATAGGAGTAATTCTTATATTATCATTATTTAATTGTATATAATTATAATTATAATTATAATTATGAATATGGGATAACATTTGGTAAGATGTGTGGTTGAACAAAAGAGTCCAAAATATCTCTTTTTGTGAGATGTGGTTTATACGTTCTGGAGGGTTATTCTCAGCATTTAAGACTGGCTAGCTGTTAAATGGAGCCCAGTGTTCAATTCTATACTTTGACCTTAGACTATAACACGAGCACATTCAAAGCCACTTTTTTTTTTATTTTTTTTTTTTATAGCAAAAATATTAATATGTATATATATAATAGAATCGAGGTTCTGGTGGAGCAACAATGAGGAGATCATAACGATCTGTAATGAGAGTACTTGGTCACAGACGACCAAAACTCAAATACACACACTCTGTTCGTTCTAAACAATCTGAACGACTACTACTAGGGATGGCAATGGTCACCCGATCCGGTGGATATCCACCCGATCCACCCGATTTTAATGGATATAGATGAACCTAAATGGATATGGATACGGATAAAGATGAACCTAAATGGATATGGATATGGATATGGATATGGATATGGATATGGATGAAAAAGTATCATCCATGGATATATCCATTAAAACCCGAAATATATATACATTAATACATAAATATAGATATATGTATACACGTCTACTATTAAAAACGCATTTACTGTTACACATACATTTTGCTTGCAACCATATAATAAATTAAGTATGATATTTTATAATAAAACACCTATATCTAACAAGATAAACATATAAATTACACATTTAATTTGTCATAATCTATGTTTGATGGTAAATTCAACAAATTGTGTTCTATTTTTGACAAAAAGTACACGTTTTTGTAGATATTCGGAAAATATTATAACAGTTTTTGAATATCCATCGGATATCCATTAACCCGCTTAATCCGGTGGATATGGATATGGATGGATGAACTGAAATTAAATGGATATGGATATGGATATGGATACGGCACCACCCGATCCATATCCGATCCATTGCCATCCCTAACTACTACAGAGCGAGTACAATAAGGAATTACAATTGAAATGTCAATCACACAAAAGCTACCAACCCTAAGCCTAAAACACATACACATAAATCCGACCCCGTATCCAACCTCGCATCTTCACTCATCAGAACCGCCAATCTAAACCATTCACCGGACAACCCAAGAACACCTAACCCGAGGCCTATTTACCGAAGTCAAGAAAATCAACAACGCCGGCAACAACATCAAGCCAGCAAAAGACCCGATGATGAGAAAATGGAATGAATGAACCAAACCAGCCGCAATAGAACAGTACCAATGCAGAATCAAACCATGTAGGAACTAGTCATCTCTGCCAAGTTTTCTAAGGATATTTACAAACCCCCAGGTTTTAACATTGTGAAAATGGAGTTTGTGCCCACTCATTAATTCTACATGTCAATTAACCTTGTCCTACATATAAATTTGGAATATTTTAAGAACCGTCAATTTGGACTCATTGAGATGCGCAGTATGCATATTTAATCAATGGATCATACGTTAATTTTCGACGTAACAATGAACATTTTAGTCACCATATATAAATGATGGGAATTGGGAAGCTTCACTGATATGCGCATCCAGAAACTATTTATGTGGGAATGATACCAACCTAAATTGGAAGGTACATAAACAAATATGGCAAGCGGTGAGTGTATGTGTGGATACATAATTTGTAAGATCCGAAACCAGATGGCCTTTCAAAAGAGTGTTGGAGCAGTGCGATAGCGTTAAATGAGATACAACTTCATATTTTCTTTTTTCTTTGGAACATCAAACACACTCTCATTTTGTCTAAGACGGGACTCGAACTTACAATGTAAGACCCTATTTCTGTTTCTGGCATTTTAGTTATTCGGGACGCCGTCCAAACATTCGGGACGCCGTCCAAGCAAAGAAGGACGGGACGCCGTCCAAGAAGTGGGACGCCGTCCAGAAATAAAGGACGGGACGCCGTCCAAGATTCGGGACGCCGTCCAAAGTGTCTGTCGAGCCAGCTGTTTTAATTAATTAAAAAGGGGTAAAATTGTAAATTCACTTGGGTGCCGGTTTGGAGCCTTCAAGGCTGATTCATTGATCACTTTGGATCATTTCTCACCAACCAAAAACACTCTCAACCTTATCTAGAGAGAGAAGAGAGGTTTTAGAGAGAGAGGTGGATTTGGAGAAGGAGGAGTCGGATTCTCGCAAAAGCTCGGGTTCTAAAGTTGTTCATCTCGCTCCTAGCTACGTTGTGGTGGTATTGGTAAGCTCAAACTCCGAATTTCATTTGTTAGATTTGATGTTCAAGTTAGGGTTTTGAGCTAGATTGTTGTGAAACCCTCTTAGATGATGAAGTAGGTTCATGGTGACTTGTTAATCTTGTCACTTGGCGGGTTTTGGGTTGGTTGACGTTTTAGCCTTGATTAGGGTTTGATCTTGAGTTTAATCACTAGGTTTAGTGATTATGGAAGTGTTGAAACTCTTTTGGGTGAGTTTGGTTCACTAATTTTGAAATGGGTCAAAATTAGGGTTTTGGTGTCAAAATGGGTATGACACGTGTTTAACACTTGTGTTCGGGTTTAATTGGTGTGTTAGGACCATTTTCACTCGTGTTAGTGATTATTGGTTAGTTTTGGGCACGGTTTGTACTTGGAAGTGCATTTGGGTCGAAATTGCACTAAGTGTCATATGGGTTGGTTTGTAAGTCAACCCTAATCGTGTTATTGTATTTGTGATAATGGAATAGGTACTTTCCATTGGCGCGTTGCTGATTATTCGAAAGCATTCATCAAGACGACGAGGTGAGTGTTAATATCCTATGTGCATATGTATGTGTAGGATGGGTGCGGGTCGGGGTGAAGTGTTTCTTGGTTATAGAGCTCACTTCACATATAGGTGGATTTGATGGACTTGTGTATAGGTCCAATTGGCACGGTTGTGCGTTTTGGTTGGCCACCTTTGACGGGGTACACAATTTGTGTGTACATTATCACACGCGGTATGATGTGAATTATATAACCCCGATGGCGAAGGGTTAACATTGTGATGCGGACTTAGATATAACCCCAATGGCGAAGGGTAGTATTGTGAGTGGAATAATTATACGCATGTGTATATGGCGTATTTATTTGTGAATGCTATGGTATGAACCATCGAGCCGGTAGTGCCATAATGTGTGTGTGTGATCGATTGTGAACCACGAGCCGGTAGTACTATAAAATAATTGATGTGAACCACGAGCCGGTAGCATCGAGTGTGAACCACGAGCCGGTAGCACTATAAAATAATTGATGTGAACCACGAGCCGGTAGCATCGAGTGTGAACCACGAGCCGGTAGCACTATAAAATAATTGATGTGAACCATGAGCCGGTAGCATAAAGTGTGAACCATGAGCCGGTAGCACTATAAAAGAGTATGACTCAATTGCGTATGGTGTGAACCACGAGCCGGTAGCACCATAGCGTTATGGTTAACCTTGGGAGTTTTACGCGTTGTTATATATATATATATATATATATATATATATATATATATATATATATATATATATATATATATATATATATATATATATATATTGTATACGTATAATGTCGTATTGACGTGATGTAGCTAACCTTCTGGTTGTAGCTTATTGGCATTGTTCGCAACGTTGTTTGCGAACTTACTATATTGTTGGTGTTGTTAGCTTGTGCTTAGTGAACGTACGGTATGCTAGGTTTAGCTTGCCTTATACTTGGATGCTTCGGTATGCGCTATTTGATTATTATTGTGGCGTGTCCATTTTATACATATATATGTATGTAGTAAATTTTCACTCACTAAGCGTTAGCTTACCCTCTCGTTGTTTACATTTTTATAGATTGCATGGATGCAGTTGCTCGGGTAAGCGCGGGGACTGGTGGACTTGCGTAGTTGCTTTAGAAGACTTGCCTTTGGATTTGTTTAGGATTGGGTAGCGTATCCCCAATCCCATGCTCGGTCTATGTTTTGTATAAACTAATGGGTCGAAATAGTTACTTGTGGTATTTTGGGTCGATGTGGGCCCGGTGTCGTAAAACTCGGTTTTTATTATGAAAAACTCTTAGTTTACACTATTGTAATATATTGTGAAAGTGTTTTGGTTTAAAAGTGTCGGGAAGCGGGTTTTCGCCCGCGTGAGTTCGAAAAACTGATCAGAATGTTTTAGTACATCTGGACGCCGTCCCAGATGGCTGGACGCCGTCCCAGTCTTAAGTTCTGGACGCCGTCCAGATCAACTGCTCCAAAATTTTTTTTTTTTTAGGCACATTTTCGGAAGGTTAACGGGTTGGGTTGTTACAAGTGGTATCAGAGCATGGTCTAAGGGATTTAGGTGACTTGAGATAGGTGCCTAGACTTAGACTTTTGTGTGTGCTTATTTGTTGCGGGACTTATAGGATTACGGGTCAGAATGGGAATTTGGTTAGTGCCTTAATTGATAGGTGGACTAACGTGTATATTAATACGTGGATATTATTAATATACGATTGTGTTATGTTTATGTTTATGTTGCGTTGCGAATATCATCGAGCAAGATGGTCGTTGTACTAACGAGGGGATACGATGTGTGTGCGTAATAAGGACTTGCAAACCTTATTACGGGTGCAAATCGTGTTTAACAAGTGATGTACGACGAGTGTTGAGCAAGATGGGGCGGTGTTATGCGTGTTGTTTTATACGTTCGTGGACTAATCGTTTTGCATTCTTTAGAATGACGACGCGAAATGAGATCGAGACGAATGACGAGGAGTTTAACTCTAGAGTTGCAGCCGCCGTTGCGGAGCAAATGTGTGCGTTTCGAGAAGAAATGGATAGGAAGTATTCCGAATTTCGGGGTAGTAGTGAAATGGAGCGTTGTCTTAAGAGCTTCATGAGGACTAAACCCCCGATGTATGACGGGAAACCGGATCCTTTGGTAAGCACAACTTGGATTTCGGATGTCGAAGGGTGTCTTCGTACTATTGATTGCCCTCCCAAGAAAAAGACGAGACTCGCTACTAGTCTGTTGCGGGGCAGGGCAAGGGATTGGTTGGATGGTAAGATCGATCTTGTCGGTGGCGAAACGTTTATGGTCTTATCGTGGAACGAGTTTAAGGAGGAATTCTTCGAGGAGTTCCGAACTTCGGCCGATTTGTGGGAATTGCGTAATGAGTTGAGAAATTTGCGGCAAGGATCTATGGATTTGAATACTCTCAAGACGACCTTTATGGCGAAGGCTCGTTTTTGCCCGGAGTATTTGGGGAATGATCGTTTGTTAATGGGGGATTTCTATCGGACCATGAATGATGACTTGAAAAGTAAAATTAGTCGGGGTCAAGCGAAATCGTTTGCGGAATTATTCAACTTGGCTAGAGGTTTCGAGTCGTATACGCGATCAAAGATGTGTGAACCTTCAAGTAAGAGGAGGGTTGATTCGTACGGCGCCCCGGGTAAGAAAAATAAGGGTGCAAGTGCGAGTACGGGTAATGTGGGAAAAGGCACGGTGGATTCTCGTGCACCTAGATGTTTCAATTGTGGTATTAGGGGCCACAAGTTGTGGGAGTGCACAATGCCGAGAAGTGATGACGGGATGTGCTACTATTGTCATAAGGAGGGGCATCGCAAGCCGGATTGTCCCGAGTTGGCGGCGAATGCCGCAAGGAGACGTTGAGGTACGTTTCATTTTAATAAATATGTCATTTGAATATTTATTTATGTGGCATTTAAGTTCGGATTTGTTATTGCATTGTGTTGTGCATGTTATTGTTAACGGTGACGTTCCTAATGGAAGTACCCTATGGTAATGATTGTTTTTTTTGGACGAAGGGCGTAAGACTTGGTGTAACCAAGCATTCCTTAGTATTTGGGAAATGTTTCTACCAAGCCATGGAAATGGGTTTTGGTGTTCGATTGTTAAGAGCGTGTTCGCTTGTATGTGGAAGTTGATGAACTATGAGGTTCGTCGGGTGGTTGGAACCCTTGAAATCGAGTGTTTTGAATCTCGATGTATGTTGGTAATGGAGTTTATATGACGCGACATTAGGTGCCTCTTTTATACCTACTAGCGTGGTGTTCAACTCCGATTGTGTTGCGGTTACATTGTACTTAGGGTACCAAAGTGAAACCCTTAGGTACATGAGTGACTAGGTGGAAATTGACAAACTAGAGCAATTGGATGATTGCGAGGGTGTGGTTTGTGTAATTGTAGTACACTTTTCGTTCGAGGTGTTTGAGGATTGATTTAAATCCTTCGTGTGCTCTCGGTTGGAGCAAGATGTGGTGATGGGTCGTGTGAACCCAATTGTTTGTAAAGTCTACCCTTGGTAGCATTATACGGTTGTACGAGTTGTGAAGATGGAACGTAGTTCCAAGTGGGGGAGTTACACTCCCGCACGAGGAGGCCTTAGGGTGAGATTTCGGAGGACGTTTTAGTAGGTCCGAAAATTGTGTTGGGACCTAGTTTGGTCGATTTGTGGTAGATTACAATTTCGGATAAATTGTACTTATGGTTTGGATTTGAATTATCACCGAGGTGGTAATGTGGTAAATCTCGTTGAGAGATAATGGACGTGTTTGGTGAGCAAGGTGAAATCCTTCGGTTAAGGGAGGTGTGTGTCGGATTCTCTTCTAGAGAATTATTGTCTTGTGCCTATGCTTGATATAGGTGGTTCTTGCTCGAGTGTGTGAATGGTTAGTGGTATCCGTTAAGATTCACTATGGCGTAACAGAGCGCGATGTTACGCTACTCGTCGTTCGAGGCCAAAAGGGTGTTGATTGATGAAGCATGACTTTTGGAGTCCGCTGACTTCATCATGGTATTGGTGATTGATGAAGCATGACCTTTAGGGTCCGCTGACTTCATCATGGGAGTATGCGATTGGTGAAGCATGACCTTCGGGGTCCGCTGACTTCATCATGAGCGAGGTGTGATATCAGTGAAACATGACCTTCGGGGTCCGCTGACTTCATCCGGTGTTGAGATTGGTGGAGCATGACCATCGGGGTCCGCTGACTTCATCAAGGGAGTAGTGTTATGTCGTATGGTGTAACATTATCGGGAAATGCGAATACCGGTGGGAAATGCGAGTACCATTCCTGAGTTGTGTTGCGGGACGTGAATATCGGGTTATTCGTATTCACAATATTTCGGGTAGTACGATTGTCCCTGTTGGTTGGAGTCATAGTTTGAGGTAGTGAATGTCGGGTAGTTCAGATTCACTAAGGCTCGGGTTGTACGGCCATCCTCGGTTATACTATGTGGCGGTGGTAGTGAATATCGGGTTGCGCGTATTCACGATGACTCGGGTTGTGCGGTCATTTCTTTGTGAGATATATGGATTGGGTAGGTGAATTTCGGGTTGTGCGAATTCACTAAGGTTCGGGTTGTTTCGACCATCCTCCATATGTGTTCAGGCTCGGGTTGTTTCGGCCATGTTGAGTTGTGATCTATCGGTTGTTTTATACGCCGATGGTGGGGTCGTAAGGACCGTTTGGTTTGATCTATTGGTTGTTTTATGCACCAATGGTGGGATCGTAAGGACCATGTTGTGTGAACTATCGGTTGATTTATACACCGATGGTGGGGTCGTGAGAACCATGTTGTAGGATTAGTGATGCGATAGCCGTGCTTCGCTCACATGTTGTTACAGGTGTGACGAATTGTCAATTTTGGTACACCTTTGGATTAGCATTGCCATAGTCGTTTTGGGCGCTATCGGTTTTAACCGTTTGTTATGATGTTACGGTAGTTGCGTATGGGTCGTATTGCGCACTACAAGGGATGTTTAGTGATTGGTGTTATCCGTAAGGATTTGTTTGGTTCGGTCTCCATCGTTTCGTGTTGTTGACCTTAGGTTGACTTGGTTACTTTTATAGCATTGTACTCGGTAAGGATACGCTAGGGGATTGATATCTCGGTTCGAGATTTGGTTTAGTTTTCTCGATGTTAGGGAATGAGCATGGCTTTAGTGCTCAGATAAGTGAATTTGATAAATCGCGGGCGACGATTTAGTTGTTAAAGGCGATTCATTGGGAAGGATTGCTTAGGAAAGTCGGATTGGGGCTATGTTTGAGGACCGTTGAGTGAGGTCTGTTCGGTTACGTGTTGCAGATCACGAGGACGCGATCGTGTTTAAGTGGGGGAGAGTTGTAAGACCCTATTTCTGTTTCTGGCATTTTAGTTATTCGGGACGCCGTCCAAACATTCGGGACGCCGTCCAAGCAAAGAAGGACGGGACGCCGTCCAAGAAGTGGGACGCCGTCCAGAAATAAAGGACGGGACGCTGTCCAAGATTCGGGACGCCGTCCAAAGTGTCTGTCGAGCCAGCTGTTTTAATTAATTAAAAAGGGGTAAAATTGTAAATTCACTTGGGTGCCGGTTTGGAGCCTTCAAGGCTGATTCATTGATCACTTTGGATCATTTCTCACCAACCAAAAACACTCTCAACCTTATCTAGAGAGAGAAGAGAGGTTTTAGAGAGAGAGGTGGATTTGGAGAAGGAGGAGTCGGATTCTCGCAAAAGCTCGGGTTCTAAAGTTGTTCATCTCGCTCCTAGCTACGTTGTGGTGGTATTGGTAAGCTCAAACTCCGAATTTCATTTGTTAGATTTGATGTTCAAGTTAGGGTTTTGAGCTAGATTGTTGTGAAACCCTCTTAGATGATGAAGTAGGTTCATGGTGACTTGTTAATCTTGTCACTTGGCGGGTTTTGGGTTGGTTGACGTTTTAGCCTTGATTAGGATTTGATCTTGAGTTTAATCACTAGGTTTAGTGATTATGGAAGTGTTGAAACTCTTTTGGGTGAGTTTGGTTAACTAATTTTGAAATGGGTCAAAATTAGGGTTTTGGTGTCAAAATGGGTATGACACGTGTTTAACACTTGTGTTCGGGTTTAATTGGTGTGTTAGGACCATTTTCACTCGTGTTAGTGATTATTGGTTAGTTTTGGGCACGGTTTGTACTTGGAAGTGCATTTGGGTCGAAATTGCACTAAGTGTCATATGGGTTGGTTTGTAAGTCAACCCTAATCGTGTTATTGTATTTGTGATAATGGAATAGGTACTTTCCATTAGCGCGTTGCGGATTATTCGAAAGCATTCATCAAGACGACGAGGTGAGTGTTAATATCCTATGTGCATATGTATGTGTAGGATGGGTGCGGGTCGGGGTGAAGTGTTTCTTGGTTATAGAGCTCACTTCACATATAGGTGGATTTGATGGACTTGTGTATAGGTCCAATTGGCACGGTTGTGCGTTTTGGTTGGCCACCTTTGACGGGGTACACAATTTGTGTGTACATTATCATACGCGGTATGATGTGGATTATATAACCCAGATGCCGAAGGGTTAACATTGTGATGCGGACTTAGATATAACCCCAATGGCGAAGGGTAGTATTGTGAGTGGAATAATTATACGCATGTGTATATGGCGTATTTATTTGTGAATGCTATGGTATGAACCATCGAGTCGGTAGTGCCATAATGTGTGTGTGTGATCGAGTGTGAACCACGAGCCGGTAGCACTATAAAATAATTGATGTGAACCACGAGCCGGTAGCATCGAGTGTGAACCACGAGCCGGTAGCACTATAAAATAATTGATGTGAACCACGAGCCGGTAGCATCGAGTGTGAACCACGAGCCGGTAGCACTATAAAATAATTGATGTGAACCACGAGCCGGTAGCATCGAGTGTGAACCACGAGCCGGTAGCACTATAAAAGAGTATGACTCAATTGCGTATGGTGTGAACCACGAGCCGGTAGCACCATAGCGTTATGGTTAACCTTGGGAGTTTTACGCGTTGTTATATATATATATTGTATACGTATAATGTCGTATTGACGTGATGTAGCTAACCTTCTGGTTGTAGCTTATTGGCATTGTTCGCAACGTTTTTTGGGAACTTACTATATTGTTGGTGTTGTCAGCTTGTGCTTAGTGAACGTACGGTATGCTAGGTTTAGCTTGCCTTATACTTGGATGCTTCGGTATGCGCTATTTGATTATTATTGTGGCGTGTCCATTTTATACATATATATGTATGTAGTATATTTTCACTCACTAAGCGTTAGCTTACCCTCTCGTTGTTTACATTTTTATAGATTGCATGGATGCAGTTGCTCGGGTAAGCGCGGGGACTGGTGGACTTGCGTAGTTGCTTTAGAAGACTTGCCTTTGGATTTGTTTAGGATTGGGTAGCGTATCCCCAATCCCATGCTCGGTCTATGTTTTGTATAAACTAATGGGTCGAAATAGTCACTTGTGGTATTTTGGGTCGATATGGGCCCGGTGTCGTAAAACTCGGTTTTTATTATGAAAAACTCTTAGTTTACACTATTGTAATATATTGTGGAAGTGTTTTGGTTTAAAAGTGTCGGGAAGCGGGTTTTCGCCCGCGTGAGTTCGAAAAACTGATCAGAATGTTTTAGTACATCTGGATGCCGTCCCAGATGGCTGGACGCCGTCCCAGTCTTAAGTTCTGGACGCCGTCCAGATCAACTGCTCCAGAATTTTTTTTTTTTTTAGGCACATTTTCGTAAGGTTAACGGGTTGGGTTGTTACATACAACCTCAAAGTTAACGAGTTCTCTTGATACAGCTAGGCTAGAAGCCCATGGTACAACTTCATAGTTTGTAATGTATTAAATAAAAGAAAATCTCTTTACAATACCAACAATGGTTATTGAAACCAAGATCAGTTTGTGATTTATCTAGAAAAACAAAGATGACATCGAGAAAATTTGACTTAGGATTTGAGTAGCAGCGGCAGGATGGAAACATACAAGGTAAGCTAATTCGCACGAGGCTTTGGTTAGCATTGTAGTCTAGTCGATGTATCTAAGTTTTGTATATTCTTTGTAATCTCGAGTGTAACATTCTTACAACAATAACAAAGATAAAATTTTGCCGATGATCCTTGAACTTTGTACTATTGTAGGTGACCTTAAACTATTTTTTTTACTTTGTTAACCTCGATCTTTTAAGTTATTCCATGGATGACCTTGGATTTAACAATCGTTAAATTTGGGCCGTTAAGTGACCTCACGTGAACTGCAAGTGAGGGGTATTTTGGTCAGTTTAAAAAATTCTTTTGTTTCCTTTTAAAACTCTAACAGTATACATAGTAAGGACACTCTCATCGTCATTATGAAACCTCCCAAAAATAAAACCCTAATTTTGAATCGTCCCCAAAAATGAAAACCCAAAATGGAATTCAAAATGGTTGAATTCAAGATTATGAATTGAACTAGCCGTTTAATTATTAATATTGATATTGAATATTGATAGTCAAGTTTTGGAGTATGTATAATTATTAGTGTAATCTTTTTTGTCTCCATTAATGAAATATTTTGATGTTAATTGTGTTACATTTTGTTTCACATTGACATTGTTTAGAATGAATAAGTTTACAGTTTCAAAAGGAAAAGGCAGTTATTTAGAAAAGCATATAAAAGTAGACTGGCAAAAATATCCCTCACGTGCAATTCACGTGAGGTCACTTAACTGTCCAAATTTAACGATTGTTAAATCTCAGGGTCATCCAAGGAATAACTTAAAAGATCGGGGTCAACGAAGTTAAAAAAAAATAGTTTAAGGTCACCTACAATGTATAGTATAAAGTTCAGAGACCATTCAAAAAATTTTGTCCAATAACAAATATACGCATACAAATATTTGGTACTGTATATAATGTAGAGAAGATAATTGTGAATCTTTATTTCATTCATAGAATAATGTACAATATATAGGTAATACAAATAAAAATTTTTATATTTACATGGACATATATATGGGATAAATACAAACTATTTACATCTAATACCCATCTCTATGATTTCAACCCATATCCTGGATATGCCCCTCAGACGAACGAACTAAATGTTAGTCAAATCTTGAACATGAATTGTGTAAACTGAGCCCGAGGCAATGGTTTCGTCAAGGGATCGGTTAGTTGATCTCCAGATGAGACATGATTCACCCGAGTAGTTTCAAGCTGCACTTGTTATTGAATAAAGTGATATGTGTGTTAGATGTTCATGCGCGAGTTGAAAACCCAGTTGGCATTTAGCAAGGGAGCTAAAGATTGTCACAATAGATTACCCGTTTTGCAGGTTGAGTAATACCCATTTCTTGTAACAAATTTCCAATCTATAAAACTTCATGTGTTGTAGTTGTAGTAAACCGAACTTTTCCATGTTTATATATATTAAATGAAATTGATATTTACATGATTAAATGTTTTCAACATGTTAAACAATCAAACTTGTTAAGACTTGATTAATTGAAATAAGTTTCATGTAGACAATTGACCACCCAAATTGACCAGCGATTCACGAACGTTAAAACTTGTAAAAACTATATGATGATATATATATGGATATGTATATAGCTAACATGATATTATGAAAAGTAAGTATCTCACTAGGTATATTAACAATGAGTTATATACATAAAATGAGACTATTGAATTATGAAACTCGAAACGATATATATAACGATTATCGTTATAGTAACGCCTTACTAAATACATATGTATCATATTAAGATATATTCATTGTTGGTGATTTGTGTCACCAATATGAATTAAGCGTAATGGGATTAATTTGTTAACCAAAATAACCTTGATAAATATCGAACAAGTTTGGGAAAGTGTGGAGTGCACACTTGCTTGAACTTATCGTAATTATGACGGGGGTTCGGGGGCAGCGCCCCCCGATAGCGGGGTCCAAGGGGTGGCAACCCCTGGCGGGGTCCAAGGGCCAGAGCCCCTGGCTGGGGTCGAGCTGCCAGGTCAGCTTGGAAATTTTTTGTTTGGGTTAATATCTCTTTATTAAAAATGTGTTAAAATTTGATTTAAAACTTTCAACAACATTAAATGAGATCGTAACTTAAAGCTTTCAAAAATAACACTTACATGTAACGACTAACGATGACTCAACGACTTAGTTAAAATGAATATACATGTAGTGTATTAAGATGTATTAGTACACTTTTGAAAGACTTCAAGACACATATCAAAGTACTTCTACTTAGCAAAAATGCTTACAATTACATTTACATTCATTTTCATCAACAATTCTACCCGTAGTCATTCAGTATTCGTACCCGTATTATACACAGCTTCTAGACGTACTTACTATGGGTATATACCAATAGGAACTAGCATGGGATTCCACTCTCGATTATGTCATGCATGACTAATCAAATTTAACTTCTACCATGAACTAGTCAACTAACTAGAACTCCTTTTAACCCCACTCACCACTCACCATTCACCATTCACCACTCACCAATCAATCCATTTCACTTCCAATTCTCTTTCTAATTCTCTCTAAACACACACACACACACACACTCTTAGGAACGAAATTTCCAGTAAACTAATCATCATCTTCATCAAAAATTACTTTAAGAATCAAGCTATAATCATCATAGAAAGAACACTTCAAGAACACTTCGAAAATTCTTTCAAGTTTGCTAGTTTACTTTCAATCTTGCAAATCCATTCCAAGTAATCATCTAAGATCAAGAAACCTTTGTTAATTACAGTAGTTTATCTTTCTTATTCAAGGTAATATTCATATCCAAACTTTGATTCGATTTCTATAACTATAAACTATCTTAATTCGAGTGATAATCTTACTTGAACTTGTTTTCGTGTCATGATTCTACTTCAAGAACTTTCAAGCCATCCAAAAATCCTTGAAGCTAGATCAATTTTTTTCACTTCCAGTAGGTTTACCTACTAAACTTGAGGTAGTAATGATGTTCATAACTTCATCCGATTCATATATATAAAACTATTTTATTCGAAGATTATAACATGTAATCACTAGAACATAGTTTAGTTAACTCTAAAGTTGTTCGCAAACAAAGTTAATCCTTCTAACTTAACTTTTAAAATCAACTAAACACATGGTCTATATCTATATGATATGCTAACTTAATGATTTAAAACCTGGAAACACGAAGAACACCGTAAAACCGGACATGCGCTGTCGTAGTAACACCGCGGGTTGTTTTGGATTAGATAATTAAAAACTATGATAAACTTTGATTTAAAAGTTATTCTTCTGGGAAAATTATTTTTCTTATGAACATGAAACTATATTCAAAAATCATGGTTAAACTCAAACTGGAAGTATGCTTTTCAAAATGGTCATCAAGATGTCGTTCATTCAACTGAAATGACTACCTCTTACAAAAATGACTTGTAACCTGTATTTCCGACTATAAACTTATACTTTTTCTGTTTAGTTTCATGAATTTCAGTTCATTATGAAACCATAGCAACTTGAATAACTCAAAACGGATTTAAAACGAAGAAGTTATGGGTAAAACAAAATTGGATATTTTTGCCTGTTGTAGCTACATGAAATTTGTAACAAATCTATTCTAACCATAACTTAACTAACTTATATTGTATTATACATGTACTCTAACATATTATGTAACCTTGATAGACCATAGACACGTATACAATGTTTTGACATATCATATCGATCCATCTATATATATTATTTGGAACAACCATAGACATTCTATATGCAGTAATGCTTGAGTTAGCTATACAGGGTTGAGGTTGATTTCAAAATAATATATATACTTTGAGTTGTGATCGAGTCTGAGACTTGTAGACACTGGGTCATGGATTGATTCGAGATAATATATATTGATTTATTTCTGTACATCTAACTATGGACAACTAGTTGTAGATTACTAACGTTGAACCGCTAATTTAATAAACTTAAATATTTAAAACGTAATAAAAATGTTGTGAATATATTTCGATCATACTTTGATATATATATATATATATTTGTTATAGATTCGTGAATTGATCCGTGGCCAAGTCTTAAATTACGACGAAGTAAAAAGCTGTGAAAGTGAGTTATAGTCCCACTTTTAAAGCATGTTTATTCTCAGGTGATTATTAAGAGCTTCCGTTGTTGCATGCTAATTTATGGACAAGAGTTGGAGTCAGCATGCTTGTATAATATTGTTTAAAAACTGCATTCGAAGACATATATTGTTGTGTAATATTATTGTAAACCATTATGTAATGGTCGTGTAAAAACGTTATATTTTAGATTATCATTTTTGATAATCGTCGTAATATTTTAAAGGTTATGGTTTGTTTTAAAATCGAATGCAGTCTTTGAAAAACGTCTCATATAGAGGTCAAAACCTCGCAACGAAATCAATTAATATGGAATGTTTATAATCAATATGAACGGGACATTTCAGTTGGTATCAGAGCTTTGTATTCGGCTTCCGTTGATGATGACTGAGATAGAAAATGTTGTTTTTTAGAGCTTCAAGGGACGGGATATTGGCCTAAGAAACAATGTGTTTCATTTTTGAAACATAATCACTCTTGTCCCTCCTCAGTCAGCATCTAGAAAGGTGTGTAGATTGAGTGGAGAATCTCGATAAAGTGTTATTCCATGATCAGACGTTCATGCTTGATATCTCAAGACGTGTTTCAAGGCAGCCCAATGGTCTTTGCATTGGGGCATGCATGAATTGTGACAACTTATTCACCTTAAATGTAACATCGGGGAGGAACATATATAGTAAGTTGCGAACCAGTGTTAGGTATTCCGTGGGGTTAGTGATCAAGATTCCTGAACTGATGTGAAGAGTACAATTTGTGGCCATTGGTGTGGCTGCTGGTTTTACATACAACATATTGGCACACTTTGGGAGATTAAGAATATACTTGCGCTGGCTTAAAAACAGACCCATATTAGTTGGAATAACTTCAACACCTAAAAAATAATAAAGGTTACCAAGAACAATCTCGTCCGTTCCACTTTAAGGATTTTGTAGTTACAAGTTGGCCAAATCATTGGTGATGTGGTGATGTTCATACATAGAGAAGCCATGGAGCAGACTTTGGTTTTTGTCGAAAGAGTGGTTGAATTTTCTTGTGGTTTTAGTTGTTGAAAAGTGGGTTGCGCAATGGTTGGGTGTTGTTCAGCAAACACGAGACACTTTGTAAAGAGTGTCCCTTAGCGTTACACCACTGCACTTCCCAAGGATTGGTCGAGAGCCTTTAAAGACATTGTTAGATTTAGTGTTCGATTGTCCAAATGATCGAGGAAGGCTATAGTTGTTCAAAGATTCAGATGATCAAGAAGCGTCGTTATTGGTGGTGTTGCATTGGTTAGTACGATTAAATGTAGAGTTGTTGTGACTGTAGAGGAGACACCGTTGTTTGGTTCTTGATGACAAGATCACGATTGAGAAGTTTCTCATGTAGCTCTTCAAAAGTGATAGGTTTTCCCCTAGCGTTCACACCATCGATTGAACTCTGAAAGGACTCATCAAGTCCTTCAAGCACCCTATCAGTGAGTCTTCCGGATCTACAGTAGAGCAAAGAAGTGCCAAGTGATCTGCACATGCCTTTATGGAGTGTATATATTCGGTGATTGATTGAGGACCCTTGGTGATGTGTCTTAGTTGCATCTTAAGTTGTTTGATGTGACCACGAGAGGAACTTGCAAAAGTATTCACAAGTATGTCCCACATTGCTTTAGTAGTGGTGGTGGTGGAAACAAACGCCACTATGTGCTGATCTAATGTTTCGAATAGGGCTTTAAAAAGGAGCCGATCTTGTCGAACCCAAGTTTGGTAAGCTAGGTTTGATGATGAACCTTCTTAGGTTTTAGAGTGGCAAGAGGAGCAGGAAAAGAACCATCCAAGCATGTGAAAAGTCCATAACCATCATAAATGGCATGAACGTGAAGCTTCCATGTAGTATAGTTAACCATGAAAGCTTGATGATGTTGTTAAGAGTGACGATTATAATGGGTAATTTAGGATTCAAGACATTGGGAATTGTATGTGATAACATGGTGGTTCAGTAGGTGTAACATCCCGTTTTTCTTCATACATGTTTGAGGTACGTAATTGATCTTTAGAATGTTCATACTTGGTTGTATAATTATATAAAGATGATTGTATGAAGCGTGTATGAAGGGTACCAAGCATGTACGTGTTGCTTGTTCGAATGTCGAAGAAAACTGGACGTTGTTTGAGCTACAAGGTATGTACGTACCTTTTTGACCCCAAATAAAGTTTGAGTTAATGTTTCAAAACCTTATCATTAGAAAGGAAATCTTATTACGTTTCTAACGATATTTGATTCATCGAAAACGGAGTTACGGTCAAAAAGTTATGGCCAAAACAAGTTGTTGAAGTTCGGATGAAATAGGCTATTGCCACGGCGCGACCAGAATGGCCACTGAAAGGACCCATCCTAATCCATCTGGACGAAGTCACCAACATCTGGTTCCATTGCAATGATCGACTCCAAATAATGTCTTTAAAATGAGTAAATGCACAGCGGAATGTTTCTTTCATACCTGAGAATAAACATGCTTTCAAGTGTCAACCAAAAGGTTGGTGAGTTCATAAGTTTAACATAAATAATCATTTCATAAATTTAATAGACCACAAGATTTCATATTTCCATTTCTCATAAACATACGTCCCGTACATAGAGACAAAAATATCATTCATATGGATTGAACACCTGGTAACCGACATTCACAATATACATATAAGAATATCCCCATCATTCCGGGATCCTCCTTCAGACATGATATAAATTTCGAAGTGCTAAAGCATCCGGTACTTTGGATGGGGCTTGTTGGGCCCGATAGATCTATCTTTAGAGTTCGCGTCAATTAGTGTGTCTGTTCCCTAATTCTTAGATTACCAGACTATATAAAAAGGGGCATATTCGATTTTGATAATTCAACCATAGAATGTAGTTTCACGTACTTGTGTCTATTTCGTAAAACAGTTATAAAAACAGCGCATGTATTCTCAGTCCCAAAAATATATATTGCAAAAGCATTTAAAAGGGGATTAATGAAACTCACACATATAAATATTGTAAAACAGTTCATAAAGCATTTGCATGTATTCTCAGCCCAAAAACGTAAAGAGTAAAAAGGGCAAATGAAACTCACGCATATAATTATTGTAAAACAGTTACTAAAGCATTTGCATGTATTCTCAGCCCCAAAAATGTAAAGAGTAAAAGGGGATCAATGAAACTCACCTAATGTATTTTGTAGTAAAAATACATATGACTATATTGAACAATGCAGGGTTGGCCTCGGATTCACGAACCTATATCAGTTATATATATTAAAACATATAATAGCATTTAAACAAGTTGATATTACTGATATACTAGTTTTATTAATGATTCATATGTTACCCTAAATAAATATATTAATTATATCTACTTTATATATTTTAATTACACAGTTAACATTTATAATATCGGATTTTTATTAAAGTATTTTTAAGTAAAACAAATATGATATATTAAAATTTATAAAAGTTATATAAAAATATATTTATATCTTATGTGTAATTTAATTAATAATAAAAAATAATATTTTATTTTAAAAACAAACTAGTTTGTAATATTAACATAAGTATTATATATGTATTAGATAAATTTTTGTAAGTAATGTATGTTATATTAATAATGATATTACTAATTATAATAAATAACTAATAATAATAATAATAATAATAATAATAATAATAATAATAATAATAATAATAATAATAATAATAAAATGAGTAACTACCTCCAAGCTTTTTACTAAAAAAATAAATGTCTCAGGCAAGGCTCGAACTCAAGACCCCTCGCTTAATCAACACACCTTAACCATTCATCTGCTAGTTGCTTTTGTAACATTTAGTGTTTTTAATAACTTAACCTATACTACTGTTTATCATCTTCTTCGTTAATCACCTATTATCATCATTCACGATTATTATCATTTCCTTCATCCTCGTACACCACTAATCCTCATCACTATCTCGTTCATTTTTCACTCACCATCTTCATCAAATTCTATCATCATTCTCGCATCATTTTAATCATGATCATATCATCACCGTCCTCATCATCATCATACCTATCTATTTTTTTATTTTTATTTTTTTTTATATTCCGATTCCATATAATTTCAGCCCAAGAGAACAAAATAAGATCATTTGTTTGCTAGGAGGATCCACATCAAAACAGCCCAACTAAACCCATATATGCAATAAGATAAGCCCAACTTGAAAATTTCCACATTATAAAAGAAATAATACGGCCCAAGGCCTAAGCAAATAATCCCATAAAAAAAATTGTCTGAGAAAGAGAAAGGAAAAGATAAGTAGCAGCTGACATCACTACCCACTTGTATCACCTTTATTACAAAAGTTGGAATAGAAAGGAGAGAAAGAGAAAAAGAAAAAAAAATGAACGCAAGCTGTGGAGGTCGGGTTGGTTGTTTTGGTGATTTCATTCGGACGAGAAGAAGGAACAGCAGACAAGAAGCATAGTAGCGGCATAGTAGCAGGTTTTTGGTTTGGTGATGAAGGAAACAGAAAGCATATACAATGCAGCAACAGTTGTACAACCAAAATTTTAAAGTGGGTCTTTGCAAGTCGGATAACTTTAGAAATAGAAGTGGTTTAATTCGAAGAGAATAATATCACAGCAGTAGTTTCGAGTATTATATAGCAGTGAAAAGTTGGAGGTGATGGTTTGGTGGTTGCTTGTGTTTGCTTGCAACAGAAGACAGAAAACAAAAAATAGGTGTATGGTGGTAACATCTAGGTGGCGGGTTAGATGGGTTTTAATGGTGGTGATTCGTTGAGTTGAAGATGGTGGTCGTGGTTATGGTGGAAGGTTATGATCCGTGGTGATGTAGGGTGAAGGGTAGTGGTTCAAATGATCAACGAAGAAGATGATTGATAGTAGGTTTGTAAGTGAGTTTTTAATGAAGATGAGGGTGATGATATTATGGTTATGACTCATGATGGTGGTGGTTTCCTAATGGTTCAAGGTGGTCGTTGAAGGTGTTCATTATCCATCTACATGTATTTATGTCTTGTGTGTGTAAATGTATAGATATATTTGAGATACATAAACAAAGGTGATGATATATGGGTTTGGTTTTTGGTAGCGATGGAAGATGGAGATCAACGAAGAGGAAGTAGCAAGAGAAGAGTTATGGGTCTTGGTTGATCAAGAATTACTTGTAATACATATAGAAATAGAAGTAGAATATAATAATTATAATAATATATAATAATAAAACTTTAGATCACATGAGTGCATATAGCACAATATCAAATTGATATCAATCATTTTAACAGTGAAGCCATCGGTACTTTGTACCCATTCAGTAGACATCCCATTATATCGTGTCCTTCACTAAACAGTTACGGATAAAAAGTGTTCCTAAAAATCCCAAATTTTTAGATTAAATATTGATGTCGTAGGGGGTGTATGCAAAATAGTATTATTTTTAGTGCGAAATACTATTAAATACGATACAATTTTACACAAGATATTTATTTATTTATAGAATGGATATACTTAAACCTTGCTACAACACTTATAGGCAGTGTACATAATCGTAAAGTAGTGTAGTTTTTAGTAAGTCCGGTTCGTTCCACAGGGAAATCTTTAAACAAAGCTTAACGATATATTAATTTACTTTTATAAAAATACAAACATATATCTAAGTAATTTTATTATAAAGGGGGGTTTTTACCGTTTAATGACCGGTTTGTCGATTTTAAAACTTTAGTCGCAGTTAAAACCTAATGTAAAATATTAAATAAATAAAAGACTTAATTTAAAGCGTAAAGTAAATAACGATAATGAAATTGCGAATAATAAAAGTGCGATAAAATAAAATTGCGATAATTAAAAAGTACGATAATTAAAAGTGCGATTAAATAACAATAAATAAAAGTGCGATAATTAGAAGTGCAATTAAATATAAAATAAAGGAAATTAAATATGAAATAAAAGAATTATGCTTATTTAAACTTCCGTAATCATGATGTTCGACGTGTTGATTTTAGTTTTATGCCCATGGGTTAATTGTCCTTTGTCCTGGATTATTTAATATGTCCGTCTGGTTTTTGTCCATAACAGTCCATCAGTCATAAATATAAAGTGCGAGTGTCCTCATCAAATTATTCTTATACCCGAAGTTAAATATTCTAACTAATTGGGGATTCGAATTGTAACAAGGTTTTAATACTTTGTTTAATGAATACACCAGGTTATCGACTGCGTGTAAACCAAGGTTTTACTACTTTGTTAACAATTACACCAATTACCCTTGAATGTAATTTCACCCCTGTTTTAATTATTCTAGTGGCTATTAATCCATTCCCGTGTCCGGTTAAATGAACGATTATTCGTACATATAAATACCCCGCCCATCGTGTCCGATTGAGTGTATATGGTAATTTATAGGGACGCCCAATTGTAAATCTTTATATTAACATTAACAAACTATCAATTAGTTAAACAAATATAAAGCCCATTAATAGCCCATAGTCTAATTTCCACAAGTGTCGTTCTTTTGTCCAAACCCCAATTATGGTACAAAGTCCAATTACCCAATTTTAGTAATTAGCCCAACATCATGATTACTTCGTTTTAAATAAGCATAATAATAACTTAGCTATGAGACATTAATGTAAAAAGATTGAACATAACTTACAATGATTAAAAATAGCGTAGCGTTACACGGACAGAATTTCAACTTACACCCTTACAATATTCGCTAACATACCCTTATTATTAGAATTATAATTAAAATTAAAATATAAAATATAAATATATATATATAATTTACGTATGATAAGAAGAAGAAAAAGATGATGAAAATGATCAGATTTCGGTTTGCTTTATAGGGAGTTTCAAAACTGGGGGCTCCGCGACTCACGGCCATTTTGGCCTTCAAACTCCGCGAGTCGCGGAGAATGAAATTACAGCTCAGTCCCTTGGAGTCTTTCTCTGCCGACGGTTTTTATTTATAAATATAATATATATATAATTAATATAATTAATTATATATTATATTATATTTATATACATAGTTAACTTGTAATTTTTAATCCGTTGCGTCGAGCGTTAAGAGTTGACTCTGGTCCCGGTTCCGGATTTTCGAATGTCCTTGCGTACAATTTAATATCTTGTACTTTGCGTTTTGAATCTTGTACTCTTGTAATTTCGAGACGTTTCTTATCAATAATTGGAACCTTTTTGATTGTCTTTTGTACTTTTGAGCTTTTTGGTCGTTTGCGTCTTCAATTCGTCGAATCTGTCTTTTGTCTTCACCTTTTATTATTTAAACGAATATCACTTGTAAATAGAACAATTGCAACTAAAAGCTTGTCTTTCTTGAGGAATAATGCTATGAAATATATGTTCGTTTTTAGCATTATCAAATATTCCCACACTTGAGCGTTGCTTGTCCTCAAGCAATATTGTCTTGAAATACTAGAATCACTTCTTTATTCTTCACACTTTGTACATCAGTGATTTCTATAAGGCGGTATAAACAATGGTAGTAACGATATGGTTTACAGTCCCACATGACTATAAAAATTTAGATCCATTAAGGAAATTGGATCTTTATGAAAACATTTGATCTTTTGAAAATTAAATCTAGTTTTTACCCTAGATAAGTTTTCCGGAATAACCCTTTACCGGTGTTTGCAAAATATTTTTGTGGGTTTGGTGGGTTTCAGATTTGAAAATTTTAGCTCAAAACTTGCGGTTTTGTGTCACCCACTTGCTAACCTTGTATTTGGAAAGCAACACGTCCAGTTTAATTGTCCCGTATATTACCTTTCGGTAAACTACCGTCCGGTTGTAAAGGAAAGCGTTGAACAAGCAACTGTTAAGGCAATGTCCCCTGACATGCTTTTAATTATGGTCTATAACGTGTCGGACGCAATTACTATCCTTGGTAGGAGCAATAGTAAAGTTCACCCTTATGATTTTTCGGTATGGCACAAGGTCCTGTCTTTGACCACTATGCAACCACCGTTCTTACGGTTGACACCCGATTTAGTTCAGGTGACCTAATGAATTCCAGGTGAATTCCGAAGATTTTACGTTCAATGGTAATGAACGCATTGAAAATAGGTTTTCAGAAAACAAATCGGTTTATAATTTTGATCAAAATATTTTCTCGTTCAAGCTCGAGTTTAGATATCATTGAATTCCATGAGTTTGTAATTCTCAATCTTTAAGGTCAATCTCAAGGATTGAGTGATATCAGTCTTAAAAGCTGATTTTTAATCTTTAAGGAGATTATCCTTTCTGGGGATCTGATTCATTAGTCTTGTCCAGCTAATTTGCATGGTGCCCCCCCCATTGTACGAGATAAATCCTTCTCATGGTTAGGATAAATCTGACCACTTGGCGACCCTGTTTAATGCTGAGGTCCGTGGATTTCCTGCTGATTTTAGTGATGACTTTTCTAGATTTTTCGTCAACCTACAGCTGGTCTGGACGACAACTTCATGACCTAAATCAAGAAGCGCGTGTCTTTTTCGGAAGACTTTACTTCCTTTTAATGATGGAATTGATTCATCGTGTAGATCCATCTCTTCTTTTCTTTCATCGGGTAAAACAGTTTAGTTTAGCCCAAAGCAAAAGTATTTTCAGTTATTTGTTACAGAAATATGTGACATATGTTTAAGATAACTTGGTAAATTTTCCCATACTTGGCTTTTATTTTCCTTTTTATCGTCCTCTATTCCATTTTAAATGAATTTTAACATTTTGGTTTGTTTCTCAATTTATGTCCTTTCTGAGGTAACAATAATTTCGGTGTTAAAACCTAGTTTTATCGTTCATAAATATGTATAAACATGATTTCGAGTTCATTTAATTGAAAATTTTGAAAAATTTTACTAGAATTGGGTAGTTAGTATATAAGACTAGGGCTGTTCTTTTTTTTATCAGAGAGCACTAGATTCTAATACAACTACTGCTTTACTAGTATTTTTAATGGTAACCAAGTGTTTAAGATAAAAATTTTAAAATCCGAAAGAATTTAACCCCTTCCCACACTTAAGATCTTGCAATGCCCTCATTTGCAAGAAATCAGTAACAATTTAAATTATTGAGGGTGATTAGTGTGATAATGATTAAATTTTTACCAAAGTTTCCAAATATATTGGCGTTTGTTTGCTGAATGATAAATGGTGCACATCATTTGTTCATTCCGTCTTGTTGTTATTTCACATATATTTTGCATCTTGTCGTCAAAATTAGTTGCTTTTGCTGAACTTAATGCCAGTCTTTGAAAATGCGTTGTTTTACCCTGTTGTGTACATAAGATAAACTGCAAACATATATACATATTTTTGAAGTTTGGTATATTACCCCACATTCAAAAATTATTAAAATCTAAGAATAAAAGTTAGATAATTATAAAAATGATTACAATATTAACAAAAGTATTAAACGTATCAATAATTACAAATTACAAAATAAATAAAACTAAGTATACTAGGGATGATACTGGTACCAATAGGGGTTCCAGGCATAACCATAGGTGCTATAGAATGCTTCGGCAGGGTCATACGTAGGATACGGTGGCTGCATCTCTATAGACCAGGGAGGGAAGATGGGTTTCGGTGTAGGAATATAGTTTCTACCTATATGTTGGCAATGAGGTATGATTTGGTTCTGATGAACTTGCCAATCTTCAAATGCTCTCTGTCTAGCATTTTCGTATTCCTGAGAAGCTATAAACCTTTGCATTTCTTGCATCTCATTCCCCCCTCCTACATTACCTTGCTGTTGGTTTCTCTCCACCTGTGGATGTCTACCATGGTATCGTACTGCGGCGTTATTTCGCCTCTTCAAAACTTTTGCACCATGGTATACATTTAAACCTATAGTATCGCGGGGTTCTGGTTCTTCTACTAATAATCCCCCCGACTTATATCCACACCGAGATATTCACCAATCAAAGTAATAAAAATACCACCTCCTATTATGCTATGCGGTCGCATCCCCCGAACCATAGCTGATAAATAATAACCCACACAATATGGTATACTTACAGTGCTTTGTGGGTCTCGAATACACATATGGTAAAACAAATCCTGTTCATTTACTTTTTCCTTGTTCTTACCCCTTTGTGTAATCGAATTAGCTAAAAACCTATGTTTCACTCTTAATTCGGCTCTATCTATATCCAAATAAGAGTAATTTCCCCCTTTGAAACGGTGATGGCTTGTCATTTGACTCCACACACCGTGTGTATCAAAATTTTCATCTATCTTTCTACCGTTTAGTATCAATCCTCTACAATCGGCAGACGCTAACTCCTCAGGCGTATATATACGTAAAGCCTGAGCCATGTCCAGTAAAGACATGTGGCGCATCGAACCGCCTAACAAAAATCTAATAAAAGAACGATCAGTTAAACTAGCTACCCGATCATTCAACTCTATACTACATAACAATTCTTCACACCATACTTTATATACAGGTCTACGCATGGTGAATAAACGTACCCAGTCATTAAAAGAAGAATTACCATACCTCTGTACAAGTAATTCCCTAATTGGCCCGGCCAATTCTACAGCTTCTAAGGGTCCCCATTCTATGACCCTCGGTACCTCAACAACCTTAGAATGAAGAGTATGCAAACCCCTTTGATATTTTGGATAATCTATCCAAAGTCTGTCAAATCTCAGGTTCGGGTGCAACTCTTCCAAGTGCATATCAGAAAAGGTCATGACTGGATGAGGTATATCCTGCTTGTAGTAGTTATCCACCTCTCGTTGTTCCAAATTCTCAGCAGGAGCATTGCGGGCTTGGGATGAAGATTCACCCCTTTCATTCTGCAAAACACATCAAACACAATTTTTGTGCATCCAAATATGCATTAGT
Source organism: Rutidosis leptorrhynchoides (assembly GCF_046630445.1). Lineage (NCBI taxonomy): Eukaryota > Viridiplantae > Streptophyta > Magnoliopsida > Asterales > Asteraceae > Rutidosis > Rutidosis leptorrhynchoides. The sequence continues at coordinate 47,773,382 of NC_092333.1, forward strand.
GTCAGCAAAATCATCAATCAAAATAATTACAATGACATTATCAATTTATATCAAACTTAAGCTCATTTTCACATTTTTATCAAATCTACACTTTTTCAAATAAGCATATACGAAAATGTTCGCCAAGTTCATAAGCATTCAACTCAAATAACATGTCAAAATAATCATTACTAGCAATTAAACAAGTCTCAAATGGCATTATCTTTCAAAAATCAAGTTCATGAATTTTTAGACTTGAAAAAGTCCACTTTAATTCTCAAAATCATATTTAGGCTCAAAGTTTGGATCATTTAATTACCTAAACATGTTACACAACTTATTTTAGCAACAATTCATGACAAAAATCGGCCATAACCTGTTTATATCAAAAAGCCCCAATTTTGCTCAAGAACACAAACCCTAGATTACTCAAAATTTGAAGTTTAAGGCTTCTAATCATGTTAAACAGCATCAATCTAGGTTATACAAGCATAATACATAAATAATTTAAGCCTAATTACACTAAAAAGCATCAAAATCAAATTGGGAAAAAAATGACTCAAGAACACCAAATTTCGGATTAAATGGTGTTTAGGTGTAGAAATTTACCGTTTTTCTTGAGTAATTCTTAGATAGCATCCTTCTCAACATGATTTTAGCAAAAGATTTGATGATTAACGGTTAAAAATTGTGATTTTGGGGTTTTTTTCTCGGGTTTTTTCGTGCAGAATTCGCAGTATGTTTTTGTTTTGGGTTGGGGACTGATCTGTTCTGCGGGTATATTTTTTTTTCTGATTTTTAGTCCCTCCGCGACTCGCGGTGAATAACCCTTCAAACTCCGCGAGTCGCGGAGTTTGATATATATATATATATATATATATATATATATATATATTTTTTTTTTTTATAATCATTAACTTATAAAACAATTAAGTATTTAATTTTTAAAATTTTGTTTCCCTTGTTATTTAGGACGAGGTCGTTTCGGGTCGATGTCCTAGTCCGTCCTTCGACAAAATTTTAAAATTTGTCTTTTTGTAGCGATTGTTTTAAAAGCTTAGATTTTTGAGTTTTTTCAATGTTTTTGGCATACTTTAATTCAATAAGATTAAAAATAATGATAATAAAAGTTCTCGTCCCTCCCTCGGGTAAAGCAATTTCGGTTCAAAGACCTAGTCTTCAACTTACGACGAATTTTAAAAATCATATTCTTAACTTAATGAGATAAAGTAAATTTTTGTTTTTAAATTCACACAACTTAAATATAAAATTCAAAATTAATATTAAAAATTCACACCAAACTTAAAATTTAAAATGCATAAAATTAAAAATTTATATTTTAAAAATTAAAAGTTCACACCAATCTTAATTTAAAAATTCATATTATAAATTCACACCAAACTTATATTAAATTTTTTTTTTTTTAAATATTTACTATTTTAAAAATATTGATTTTACAAAGTTTACAATATTAATTTAAGATTTAAATATTAATTTTAAAAACATGGTAAAAATAAAATTAAAAATCTTTTTGTCTTTTTATCCCACTTTAATCAATCAAATATTATCAAAAATATGCGCCCCTCTTTTCGGTAAAGTAATTTCGGTTCCAAGACCTAATTTAACTCATGACGAATTTTTGAAATATTTTGTGTTGATTGATTAAAGATATTTATACCTTAAGAATAAACGTTAAATTTCGCAGTGATGTAATAAATTTTTGAATGATATCAATAATTTCGGTCGCCAAACCTAATTTTATTCAATACCAATTTAATACTTTTTAGCGAACAAATTAGCGTTTATTATCAAAAGGTTAAAAATAAAAATAAAAATAAAAACTGTACAGACATACCTGTGAAATAGATTTCTTAGTTATATGATCTATCCCATTCATAAGATAGTCGGTTTAATTGGTTTTCCATGGCTACATCGGCGTAACCTCGAGCATTCAGTGTCTTTTCTTCTAAACATATGAACGGTCCGTCTCTGCATAAAGTAACAAATTCGGTATTTGAATTGGTTTGATTATTTGAACATTTACCTCCATGTGACCATTTTCCGCATTTGTGACATCTTTCTAGGTGTCGTGCTCTTCTTTTCGCTGCGGATTTTGATTTTCCTTTACCAAATTGTAACTTATTATCTTCGCATTTGGATTCTTTTCTAACTCCGTCCATTCTTTCTCTGATTACTGATACTAATTCACTCGGTAGTATGTCATTATTTCTTTTAGTGATCAAAGCGTGTAGCATTAGACCATGGTTTAGTTCACAGGCAGTCTTCATTTTGTAAAAACCTAAAAAAAATAAAAATTCAGAATGGGGGGAGAAGACTAGTTCTTTAGGGTCTGCTAGGGAAAGACCATTCGGGTTCCATTTTCGAGAACTATACGAAAACAGACAATCTAACTCTAACAGAAATACATATTATCCTTTAAAGACTTGATTCTCCCCACACTTAGTTAGCTGTGGTGTCGAAATTGTGATTAACTTCGCTGTCGACTTCCATCGGACCATGTATGTAATGTTTAACTCTGTGACCATTAACTTTAAATTCAATCCCATTTGAATTTATTAATTCTATCGTTCCGTATGGGAAAACTCTTTTGACTATGAATGGTCCAGACCATCTTGATTTCAATTTTCCAGGAAATAGCTTGAATCGTGAATTGAAAAGAAGAACTCTGTCTCCTTCTTTAAATTCTTTTGAACTTCTGATTCTTTTATCATGCCATTTCTTCGTTCTTTCTTTATAGATTAACGAATTTTCGTATGCTTCATGTCTTAATTCTTCTAATTCGTTTAGTTGACTTAATCGTAGACGTCCGGCTTCATGTAAATCAAGATTACATGTCTTCAAAGCCCAAAATGCTTTGTGTTCAATTTCTACTGGAAGATGACATGCTTTTCCATAAACAAGTCTAAAAGGTGTGGTTCCAATTGGAGTTTTGTAGGCTGTTCTAAAAGCCCAGAGTGCATCCTCCAATTTAATGGACCATTCCTTCGGATTTGATCCTACGGTTTTCTCTAGAATACGTTTTAAAGCTCGGTTGGTATTTTCAACTTGTCCACTTGTTTGTGGATGATATGCGGTGGAGATTTTATGAGTTACTCCATATCTTTTAAGAACTTTCTCAAGTTGATTATTACAGAAATGAGTACCCCGATCACTTATTAAAGCTTTCGGTGTTCCAAACCTTGCAAAAAGACGTTTTAAAAAATTGACTACAACTCGTGCATCGTTAGTTGGGAGAGCTTGTGCTTCCGCCCATTTAGATACATAATCAATGGCTACGAGTATATATAGATTATTATTAGATTTTGGAAATGGACCCATAAAGTCAATACCCCAAATGTCAAATACTTCACATACTTGGATGACATTTTGTGGCATTTCATCACGTTGACTTATTTTTCCGGCCCTTTGACATGCATCACAGGATTTGCAAAGAAGGTGTGCGTCTTTGTAAATTGTAGGCCAATAGAATCCAGCTTCATAAACTTTTCTTGCTGTTAGTTGAGGCCCATAATGCCCTCCTGTTGGTCCTGTGTGACAATGGTTTAAAATTTTACTAGCTTCATCTCCAAATACATATCGGCGTATTATTCCATCGGGACAACTTTTAAACAGATGTGGATCTTCCCAGAAATAGTGTTTTATATCACTGAAGAATTTCTTTCGTCTTTGGTACGATAATCCTTTTTCAAGGAATCCACAAACTAAGTAGTTTGCATAGTCTGCAAACCATGGGATTTCTTTATAATCTATCTTCAATAGATATTCATCAGGAAAGTTGTCTTGTATGGCTGATTCATTTAGAACTTCTAATTCGGGATTTTCAAGACGAGAAAGATGATCAGCGGCGAGATTTTCTGCTCCTCTTTTATCTCGGATTTCAATATCAAACTCTTGTAAGAGTAAGATCCAACGGATTAATCTTGGTTTAGCATCTTGTTTTGAAAATAGGTATCTAAGAGCAGAATGGTCGGTATAGACCACCGTTTTTGCTAGAACGAGATATGATCGAAATTTGTCAAAAACAAAGACAATAGCAAGGAGTTCTTTTTCAGTAGTTGTATAGTTTGTTTGTGCTCCTTGTAACGTCTTACTAGCATAATATATAGGTTGAAATCGTTTTTCAATCCTTTGTCCTAAAACGGCTCCCATTGCAAAATCACTTGCATCGCACATTAGTTCAAATGGTAGATTCCAATTTGGTGTTATCATGATCGGTGCATTAGTGAGTTTCTCTTTAAGAATATTAAAAGATTTGATACACTCATCTGAAAAGATGAATGGCGCATCTTTTTCTAGGAGTTTATTCATAGGAGTGGCAATTTTAGAAAAATCTTTTATGAAACGTCGGTAAAAACCGGCATGCCCTAGAAAACTCCTAACTCCTCTAACATTGGTGGGATGTGGAAGTTTAGCAATTACATCTACTTTAGCTCTATCCACTTCAATTCCTTCTTTTGAAATTTTATGTCCAAGAACGATGCCTTTTTTAACCATGAAATGGCATTTCTCCCAATTAAGTACTAGATTTGATTTTTCGCATCTAATTAGCATTCGTTCCAGATTAACTAGACATGATTTAAATGTATCACCGAAGACTGAAAAGTCATCCATGAAAACTTCCATGCATTCTTCTATCATGTCGTGAAAAATCGCCATCATACACCTTTGAAAGGTTGCAGGGGCGTTACAAAGTCCAAATGGCATGCGTTTGTAAGCAAAAGTACCATAAGGGCACGTGAATGTGGTTTTCTCTTGGTCCTCGGGTGCTATTGGAATTTGAAAATATCCGGAAAATCCATCTAGAAAACAATAGTAGCTATTTCCGGCTAATCTTTCCAACATTTGATCAATGAAAGGTAAGGGAAAGTGATCTTTTCTGGTGGCGTCATTTAATTTTCTATAATCAATACATACACGCCATCCTGTTACAGTCCTAGTAGGAATAAGCTCATTTTTCTCATTTGTAATGACAGTCATGCCACCCTTCTTAGGCACGCATTGAACTGGGCTTACCCATGGACTATCAGAAATTGGATATATCAAACCTGCATCTAGCAGTTTAATAATCTCTTTCTTAACTACATCTTGCATATTAGGATTTAGTCTTCGTTGGCGTTGCACATACGTTTTATGACCTTCTTCCATAAGGATTTTATGTGTGCAATACGAAGGACTTATTCCTTTAATATCATGAATCTTCCATGCAATGGCTGGTTTATGAGCTTTCAACACAGAAATGAGTTGTGATTTCTCATTTTCAGTAAGAGAAGACGATATTATTACAGGTAATTCAGATTCACCATGTAAATAAGCGTATTCCAAATGGTTTGGAAGTGGCTTTAACTCTAATTTCGGAGGTTCTTCTATCGATGATTTATATCGATATCTGTCTTCTTCTTTTAGCATTTGAATTTCTTCTATTGTTAGTTCATATCCATTAGCTATAAGTGTAGCTAACATTTCAGCTTCATCAATTGGTTCATTACCTTCTCCTAAAGAACATTCTCCTGTTCCTTGTAATTCTGGAAATTCTTCTAATAATTCTGCATGTGCATCTATAGTTTGAATATAATAACATGTATCATCTGCAGATTGTGGTTGTTGCATTGCTCTATCAACTGAAAAGGTAACACTCTCATCCTCTATACTTAGGGTCAGTTTCTTACCGAACACGTCTATCATTGCTTTAGCCGTGTTTAAGAATGGTCTTCCTAATATGAGAGGAACTTGAGAATCTTCTTCCATGTCCAGAACAACAAAATCTACTGGAAATACTAAAGTACCAACTTTAACTAGCATGTTCTCCATTATCCCTCTAGGATATTTTATTGATCTATCGGCTAGTTGTATGCTTATTCTGGTTGGTTTCAATTCTCCAAGGTCTAGTTTAGTGTATAGTGAATACGGCATTAGATTTATACTAGCACCTAAATCTGCTAATGCTTCTATTGAACTAAGACTACCCAGAAAACATGGAATTGTGAAACTTCCTGGATCAGATAGTTTTACTGGTATCTTATTCAACAGTACTGCTGAACAATTAGCATTCATAGTAACAGCCGAGAGTTCTTCCATTTTCTTTCTATTCGTGATCAGATCTTTCAAGAATTTAGCATATCTTGGCATTCCTGGAATCACATCAATGAAAGGAAGATTTACATTTATCTGTTTAAACATATCCAAGAATTTGGATTGCTCGGCTTCAAGTTTCTCTTTCTTCATTTTACTCGGGTAAGGAAGTGGTGGTTGGTATGGTTTAACATAAGGTTTATCCTTAACTTTGTTATCTTCATTAACCTTCTCAACTACTGGTTCTTTTTCCTTATCTTGATCAGGTTGTGGTTCTTGTGGAGTAGGAATGGCTTCATCAGAAGTTACAGGTATTTCAGGTGGTTTAAGTGTTGTACCACTTCTTGTGGTAATGGCTTTAGCTGTTTCATTTCGGGGGTTAGCATTTGTATCGCTCGGTAAACTTCCCGGTTTTCTTTCACCTATTAATCTTGCTAGGTTACTTACTTCTTGTTCCAGATTTTGAATAGAAGCTTGTTGATTTCTAAATGCTTGAGCATTTTGTTCATTGGTTTGTTTCTGAGATGTAAAAAACTGCGTTTGAGTTTCAACTAGCTTCGTCATCATATCTTCTAAATTCGGCTTTTTATCATCGGTTTGTTGTGGTGGTTTGTTTTGAAAATTAGGTCTTTGCTGATTATAAGTATTATTGGATACTTGTTGATTGCTAGGACCTTGTTGGTTGTTGTATGGAATATTTCGGTTATAATTCTGGTTTTGATTGTAAATTGGTCTTGGCGGTTGATAATTATTCTGATAATTATTTCCAGGCCTTTGGTTTATGTATGAAATATTCTCTCTTTGTTCCATTGTTAATTCAATACTGAGACAATCTTTTGTCAAATGTGGTCCTTGATAAGGCTAAAAAGGAACATATATTTCATAGCATTATTCCCCAAGAAAGACAAGATTTTAGTTGCAATTGTTCCATTTTCAAGTGATATCCGTTTATATTAAATAAGTGCGAAGACAAAAGGCGAAAATGACGATTTGAAGACACAAAGGTCCAAAAAGCTAAAAAGTACAAGATACAATTCAAGAGGTTCAAATTATTGATGAGGAACGTCTCAAAATGACAAGAGTACAAGTCACAAAACGCAAAGTACACGATATTAAATTGTACGAAAAGGCGTTCGAAAATCCGGAACCGAGGCATGAACCAACTTTCAACGCTCGACGCAACGGAGCTGAAAGTACAAGTCAACTATGCACAAGAATATAATATAATATTTAAATAATTCATAATAAGAATAATATTATATAATAAAAAGTTGTTAATTGAGCATAGTTCAGGGGTCATAAGTGAAAATTCAAATTAATCATTTGCCTATAAAAGGCCATGTAATCGATGAATTTAAGTACACCTTTTCTTTCTTTCTTCCTTCTGTAAAGAAATATATATTTATATTATAATTTTAATTTAAGTTAATTTTAATAATAAAGTTATGGTTTAGTTGGGTTAATGTAAGAAATGTTTTACGGGTTTTAAAGTCGAAACTCTGCCCGTGTAACGCTACGCGATTAATCACCACTGTAAGGTATGTTCTTCCTTTTTAAATTAATGTATCGTAACTAAGTTATTATTATGCTTATTTGAGCCGAAGTAATCGTGATGTTGGGCTAAAATATTAAGAAGGGGTTATTGAACTTTGGACCATAATTAAGGTTTGGGCAAAAGACCGACACTTGTGGAAATTGAACTATTGACTATTAATAGATGGGGGGTATTGTCTAATTGAGTGACAACTCATTGGAGTCTGTCGAACCTATCTTCAAATTAATTAACCTAATAATTAATAATGATTATGGTTGTCCTATTTAGTGATGTTCATATGGAATCTGTTATAATCATTTAATTAATCAATTGGGTTGGGTAATTGATTATTCATTCTGATCAAGTGGATGAATTAATATTCATAAACTAATTAAAACAGGAGTGGATTACATACAGTGATAACTGGTGTAATTGTTGACAGAAGTGATAACTGCGTCACAGTTTAAATCCTTAATCAGTTGAAATATTTGACTTCGGGTATAAGGGTAATTTGACGAGGATACTCGCACTTTATATTTATAACCGATGGACTATTATGGACAAAAACCAGATAGACGTATCAAATAAACCAGGACAAAGGACAATTAACCCATGGTAATAAATTAAAATCAACACGTCAAACATCATGATTACGGAAGTTTAAATAAGCATAATTCTTTTATTATATTTCTCATCGTATCTTTATTTACTGTCATTTTATTACTCGCAATTTTATTTACTGTCATTTTATTTATTGTCATTATTTTACGCACTTTAATTATCGTCATTTATCTTTACGCTTAAAATATAGAATCGACAAACCGGTCATTAAACGGTAAAACCCCCCTTTTATAATAATATTACTACTTATATAATTATATATATTTTGTATAAATATAGTTAAAAATATAGTAAGTATCACCAGCTCCCTGTGGAACGAACCGGACTTACTAAAAACTACACTACTCTACGATTAGGTACACTACCTATAGTGTTGTAGCAAGGTTTAGGTATATCCCATCCGTAAATTAATAAAACTTGTGTAATTTTGTATCGCTTTTCGTAATAAAAATAAGTATATTTCGTACCCCTTCGCTTTAACATCAGTCCTCCACACTGCTCACAACTAATTCGTATTGAGTGAATATCTTTAGTCATCTTTTCCATTCGTCTCTCCACAGCATCTATCTTTGCGGAAATGGAATCTAAGTCATGGCTAGAATCGGCTCTAGCTGCTTTAGATGATCTAATGATGTCTTTTTCTTGGTGCCACTCATGTGAGTGGGAAGCAGTGTTATCAATAATTTTGTAAGCATCAGTTTCGGTTTTCTTCATAATAGAACCACCAGCTGCTATATCTATGTCTTTTCTTGTAGTGATGTCGCATCCTTGGTAGAATATTTGTACTATTTGACAGGTGTCTAAACCATGTTGCGGACATCCTCTTAATAACTTTCCATATCTTGTCCACGCCTCATATAGAGTTTCATTTGGTTTCTGTGTGAACGTAACAATTTCTGCTTGAAGTCTTACGGCTTTAGATGCAGGAAAGAATTGTTTAAGAAATTTGTCAACTAAAACGTCCCATGTATCGATCGCCCCTTCAGGTAACGATTCCAACCAATCTTTGGCTTCTCCCTTTAAAGTCCAGGGAAATAACATGAGATATATCTGTTCATCCTCCACTTCTCGGATTTTAAATAGTGTGCAGATCCTATTAAAGGTACGTAGATGTTCATTTGGATCTTCCTTAGGCGCACCACTAAATTGGCATTGATTAGTCACCATGTGTAGAATTTGTCCTTTGATTTCATAATCTGGTGCATTAATGTCTGGATGAGTAATTGCGTGACCTTGGCCAGTGCGTTTAGCTCTCATTCGGTCTTCCATACTTAAAGGTTCCAGATTTTCCATAATTGAATTTGTTGAATCGGTATCACTAGATGATTCTGATTTAATGGTTCGTTCCTCAACAATCTCTGTTTGAATGATTGGTGGCTCCGGAGGAAAGTTTAATGGTTCAGGATCTACGAACCGTTCCTGAATATTTTCCGGATTCTCAATTGTGAGGTTGGTTTCAAAAAATGGATTATCGGAAATTTGAACTGAAGTACTTGGTCTACTGGATGACGATTCTAAAGAAAAATCAACGGCGGTAATATTTGCTAAATGTCTTGATCTAGTTACAGGTGGTGAACGTACAAAAGGTGATGAACGTCTTGCTCGGTGCATTCACTGAATATCCTATTAGTTTTTAAAAGGAAAGAAAAATTATAATAAGTTATCCAATCAATAGACTTTTCTGATTTTGCCCACGTTTCGAATAGCCAAAAGATGCAGCAGAGGGGCAGGATTCGTTTGGTCTCAATATAATTGAGGACTGTTTGGCTCCAATAACCCGGTCCACGTACAAATCCAACTATTACTACGAACCAGAAAATTTTGATGTCTATTAATTTAACCACTTAAAATAAATTTTCGTAATTTTAAGAAATTTAGATAAGAAGTAGAATAAAAATCTATGTCCTAAAACTAGAATAGCGAGAAATAAGAAAGAAAAAGAGTTCGTCGAAAAAGGTTGAAAAAGAAAAAATGGTTGAAAAATAAAAGGTGACGGAAAAATAAAAGAAACTTATAAAAACTTAAAAATACTTGACTAACCTAACCTTATTACTACAACTAACTTAAAATTATAATCGCAAATTGAAATTACTAATTGGAATGATAATTGATACATAGGTAAAAGTCGTCTAAAAATATTAAAGCTTACAGGAAAAACTAAATCCCAAATGGAAATAACTTAAAAAGAAACTAAAACTTAAAAAGGCGTCGCAAAATTCTAAAGTACCTAAATCTTAGTCTAAAGAAAAAGCACTTAAGGAATTCTACGTCAAAGCCTAAAAATCTAGGAGTAAAAATGACTATAGCAAAAACTAAGTTTAAAACTAAATATGAGCTAAAAATACAAAAGTTATGCTACAACGATTAAAAAGGGACAAACTATAAAAATATACAAAAAGTTGTAAAAATTACAATTTTTATAAAAATATTATTTTTATATTATTTATTTTATTAAACTATTAATTTTACAATTTAATTAAACTTAATAAACTAAACTATAAATTAAATAAAACTTAAATTAAAATAAAACTTAATTATAATATTAATAATAATTAGGGTTAATAATAATTATAATTAATAATAATCCTTAATAAATGCAGTTTAGGGTTTCTGTCGGTGTCAGAGAAACTCCGCGAGTTGCGGTAATTTATAAAGAAAACCCCGCGAGTCGCGGGGTTCAGAAATTCAGATGACAGCTTATTAAATTCGACGCGTTTTTCTTTATTTATTTTTTTTATTTTTTGTTTTCTGTTTTTATATAAATAAAAGATATTTAAATAAAACTTATATTTTTATAAACTAAAATAAAAATAAAGAAACTTATAAAACTTAAATATTTAACAAAATCTTAAAAATACTTATATTTTTGTTTTTCTTTTTATATTTTTGAATAATTAAAACGTATTTTTACAAAAACGAATTTTAATAAAAGTTAACTAAAAATCTTTTTTTTTTTTTATATTAGCGTTGCGCTTCCGGCGTTTAATAGTTTCCCAGGCACCGGCGCCAAAAATACTTGATGTCGTAGGGGGTGTATACAAAATAGTATTATTTTTAGTGCGAAATACTATTAAATACGATACAATTTTACACAAGATATTTATTTATTTATAGAATGGATATACTTAAACCTTGCTACAACACTTATAGGCAGTGTACCTAATCGTAAAGTAGTGTAGTTTTTAGTAAGTCCGGTTCGTTCCACAGGGAAATCTTTAAACAAAGCTTAACGCTATATTAATTTACTTTTATAAAAATACAAACATATATCTAAGTAATTTTATTATAAAGGGGGGTTTTTACCGTTTAATGACCGGTTTGTCGATTTTAAAACTTTAGTCGCAGTTAAAACCTAATGTAAAATATTAAATAAATAAAAGACTTAATTTAAAGCGTAAAGTAAATAACGATAATGAAATTGCGAATAATAAAAGTGCGATAAAATAAAATTGCGATAATTAAAAAGTACGATAATTAAAAGTGCGATTAAATAACAATAAATAAAAGTGCGATAATTAGAAGTGCAATTAAATATAAAATAAAGGAAATTAAATATGAAATAAATGAATTATGCTTATTTAAACTTCCGTAATCATGATGTTCGACGTGTTGATTTTAGTTTTATGCCCATGGGTTAATTGTCCTTTGTCCTGGATTATTTAATATGTCCGTCTGGTTTTTGTCCATAACAGTCCATCAGTCATAAATATAAAGTGCGAGTGTCCTCATCAAATTATTCTTATACCCGAAGTTAAATATTCCAACTAATTGGGGATTCGAATTGTAACAAGGTTTTAATACTTTGTTTAATGAATACACCAGGTTATCGACTGCGTGTAAACCAAGGTTTTACTACTTTGTTAACAATTACACCAATTACCCTTGAATGTAATTTCACCCCTGTTTTAATTATTCTAGTGGCTATTAATCCATTCCCGTGTCCGGTTAAATGAACGATTATTCGTACATATAAATACCCCGCCCATCGTGTCCGATTGAGTGTATATGGTAATTTATAGGGACGCCCAATTGTAAATCTTTATATTAACATTAACAAACTATCATTTAGTTAAACAAATATAAAGCCCATTAATAGCCCATAGTCTAATTTCCACAAGTGTCATTCTTTTGTCCAAACCCCAATTATGGTACAAAGCCCAATTACCCAATTTTAGTAATTAGCCCAACATCATGATTACTTCGTTTTAAATAAGCATAATAATAACTTAGCTATGAGACATTAATGTAAAAAGGTTGAACATAACTTACAATGATTAAAAATAGCGTAGCGTTACACGGACAGAATTTCGACTTACACCCTTACAATATTCGCTAACATACCCTTATTATTAGAATTATAATTAAAATTAAAATATAAATTATAAATATATATATATATAATTTACGTATGATAAGAAGAAGAAAAAGATGATGAAAATGATCAGATTTCGGTTTGCTTTATAGGGAGTTTCAAAACTGGGAGCTCCGCGACTCGCGGCCATTTTGGCCTTCAAACTCCGCGAGTCGCGGAGAATGAAATTACAGCTCAGTCCCTTGGAGTCTTTCTCTGCCGACGGTTTTTATTTATAAATATAATATATATATAATTAATATAATTAATTATATATTATATTATATTTATATACATAGTTAACTTGTAATTTTTAGTCCGTTGCATCGAGCGTTAAGAGTTGACTCTGGTCCCGGTTCCGGATTTTCGAACGTCCTTGCGTACAATTTAATATCTTGTACTTTGCGTTTTGAATCTTGTACTCTTGTAATTTCGAGACGTTTCTTATCAATAATTGGAACCTTTTTGATTGTCTTTTGTACTTTTGAGCTTTTTGGTCGTTTGCGTCTTCAATTCGTCGAATCTGTCTTTTGTCTTCACCTTTTATTATTTAAACGAATATCACTTGTAAATAGAACAATTGCAACTAAAAGCTTGTCTTTCTTGAGGAATAATGCTATGAAATATATGTTCGTTTTTAGCATTATCAAATATATTTAATTATTTCACTCATTATCTGTTTGAAACCTGATCAAAAATGTTCGATAAATATCTATTTTTTGTTCCAATTAATATATACGGAGTACAAATATTTATACTTAAAAGGGTAAAAATATTTTTATCAAACCCAAAATCTTCGTAATCAATTTACAGTTCAATTTTTATTTTCAATCTTTTTTAAACATGTATTAGAACTATATGAACGCTGGCGAAATGCCAACCTAGTTTTACTGACGTTTACTATTTAAGCTCGAAATCGTATATTCAATATACTATATGTATATGTATATATAAACACATTTTAGTAACATGTGTTATTACATAAATAAATATATTGAATATATATATATATATATATATATATATATATATATATATATATATATATATATATATATATATATACATATAATAATATTTCTCGTTACATCTTATATTATTTTTACATATTTAGTTCTAATAATTAAATCGTATATTATTTCAAATTAAAGTAAATATATATAAATATATATGTATCAATTTACAAATAGTTGTTCGTGAATCGTCGGGAATGGTCAAAGGTCAAATGTATGCATGAACACAGTTCAAAGTTTTTGAGACTCAACATTACAGACTTTGCTTATCGTGTCGAAATCATATAAAGTTTAAGTTTAAATTTGGTCGAAAATTCCTGGGTCGTCACAGTACCTACCCGTTAAAGAAATTTCGTCCCGAAATTTGAGTGAGGTGGTCATGGCTAACAATAAAAATGTTTTCATGAGGAATATGAGTTTATAAATTGAGTTTTATCATAATTGAGTAATATAGATAAAAATAATTCGTTTATTCAAATAGTACGAATGAAGCTATCTTCAAAGAGTGAAATAGGAAAGTAAAGATTCATCTTAACTTTTGACAGAGTCAGGGTTGAATTCCGGAATTTAAGGATTTAAAGAAGATTTTCGAAATCTTAAAGATTTGTTTTTTCGGCGAATAAGGAAATTAAGATCTCCATAATTAAATACGGTGATCTGTCTCAATTACTCTGTCTGATATTTCCCTTATAAATTAAGCTCTCCCGTTTCATTATTCTCATAATTCCTATACTTTCTTTCTTAGTTCATACATCCAAAAGATTGTGAAAATGCTTAATCCAGTTCTAATTCTAAATATTATTCTGGTCATTGCAATAATAATTCTTCTTTTTCATTTGCCACCAGAAGAACCTGTTTACTTCTATTACACTCTAGGGATTATTGTGTTCCTGATCCTCCCATGTCTTTATCTTGCTATTCGCATAGACATACACGGTTTATGATCTTCCTTGTTTGCTGTGATTTATACTCCAATTTGTATTTCGAGGCTCCATGTTTTTGTTTTCTCCCCGACCTGAAGTAAAGCGATTAAGATGTCTCAAATTCGTGCGTATAAAATTTCGAATGAACATAACTTAATGTTCTAAGCGGAAAGGAAAGGTAATAGCACGATTTAATTTGTTAAATTACCAGAAGTTACAGAAAAGACAGAACCATCAAGAAAATATTTTCTTGATATGTTAGAGGTTAAGTAGAATGAAAGAATCGTGTAACGTGGCACATAATGATGGTACTGTGAATCATCACATTCCATTAGAAACTCAGCATGACTTAATGTAATATAATCACGTTGATCAAGTGTCATTATATTATACTAACTCACGCATCAGTTCCCAACATTACTTCAATAACATTCATATTTTAAGCTCGAAAGTTTACAGAATATAGAAACTAACAGTTTCTATATGATGTAATACTGATAGCACGAAAAGATTAATGATTTCAGATAAGAATAGTTATAAAATATCTCCAGAAATATGGAGGATATTTATAATGAAAGATACGATAATATCTCGGAATATCTAAGATCAGAGGATGATAGAAACTATTGTCTGCAAGGGTTTAGAGTAAGGAGAAAGATATTCACTAAAGACTTTAGCAGACATTGAATCATTTGGATTATTTGAAGTCAAACTTATTCTTTGTGATTTGTCCACGGATTTCTTCATAGTTTCGCATAATCTGCTTTTCGGTACTAAATTTTCTATTGAATGTTTCCAATAAAATGATTCACCAGAAGCACGAAGAGGTATATAATTTCGGACGAGAATATTTATGAAAATATCCTCAGAAATATCGAAGATATTGATGATGATATTTTGGAATTTCTAAGTTCGATGGTTGATGAAGAAGATTTTCTGCAAGACTTTAACATGAGTGTGGAACAAGATACTCGTTGAAGGTTTCATCGGATCCAGAATTACATGGATTCTTTGAATATATGGTATGGTCCTTGTATTTGTCCTTGGTCTCCTTCGTGGTTAGCTCAATCCGTTTTTCAGTTCCAACTTTTCTGAGCTTTTCCAACATACTATTCTTTATCATCAAACTTTCGATGATTAAGGTCGTTTACGGTTGTCTATGGTTTCTGCTGCTTCATTCAGCTTTTTCAACATTCAGAGTATTGATTTATGACTGAGTGCTTTTCAGAATTTCAGAATGGAAGGTCATAATTCTAAGAGATAAATGTCATACATATAACTGTTGAAGTAGATATGCTGTGAGTTTTCAAAGTACTGATTGCTGATTCCCGGTAATTGGTATGGCAGTTCTCATTACCAGATGCGGATGAGTATATGATAGGGTTTCAATGAATAAATATAATGATTTGTCAGAGAGATTTAAGCCAAGAAACAACGAGGTTGCTGGTACGTCTGCTGGTAATATGGTGGAATATAAAAGAATTCTCCAATATCAAAAGAGTAATCGTATATATCAGGATTTATTGTAAGGTTACTTCTAATGAAAAGTCGAAGTTGACCTGTTGGAGGTGTGACAAAATTGGCTACTTTGAAAAGGGATCGTAAAGTTATTTTTGCTAATAAATGCCAAAGGATCTGACGCGGCTACGTGTTAAACTTTTACTCAATTGCCGAGAGTTTCTTAGGTGCATAACTATATGCATAAATCTTTTCTTCCGTAGATGAAGTGCGGTTGATTCATCCTATAGATTGAGGTGTTTTCAAGAATTATGAAAGGTTTGAACGCAAATTGTAATAGTCAAGATACTAATGAAGTTTAGAATGAAATCAAGTGGCAAACTTGAAGAATTGTTTAGTTTCATATGTTATAATCAATATTTTAATTCATTTTAATTGTCCAATGTTATTAGTCCACAGTCGATAGTCCACAGTCGACAGTCCAATAATTCATATATAGTTTAATATAATATTCGAATTAATTAATACGTGTCGTGACCCGTATACGTCTCAGACTCGATCACAACTCAAAGTATATATATTATTATAGAATCAACCTCAACCCTGTATAGAGAACTCGATCATTACTGCATATAGAGTGTCTATGGTGGTTCTAAATAATATATATAGATGCGTCGATATGATATGTCAAAACCTTGTATACGTGTCCCGATATTTAAAGTGCGTAAAATAAATAACAGAAATTAAATAACGATAAATAAAGTGCGTAAAGTAAATAACAGAAATTAAATGACGATAAATAAAATTGCGAGAATGTAAATTGCGATAATTAAATTGCGATAAATAAACTGCTATAAATAAAATGTAATCAGTTAGCTAGGAACAGTTAGCTAGGATCTTGTTAGCGTGTTTTCTTAACAAAATTTCATATTGTTAATTTGTCTGTTTCTAATCAATTTTTATTGTGTTCATTATTTCTTCATTATGCCACTTGTTGGATTCTAGTAAGTCAAAATTCAAATATGAAATTGAATTTAAATGAAAATGGTTATTCTGTGGTGAACGGATACGTATATCTGTGGGTGTAAGTAGGATAATAAATGACAGTTGAATCAGATTCGAAGAATGTACAGTGTAACTTATTAATGTAAAATCTAAATATTCTTCGGGTATTACCTACCAGTTAAAATATTTTCACCATTAACAGTTTATACAAAAGAATTTTTAATTACAATCTTTATGAAAATATATATACCTATATATTTTCTTCAGTTGTAATCATGGATTTAATGAGTCAATATGGTATTAAACTCATTTAATTTACCGTTAGAACAAGAATATATAATCTCTAAAACATTAGAGATTTCATAATCGCCATGACGAACGAAGATAAATGAGGTAGAACGATATGTAGAACGAAGATCATACTCCAAGTACAGATAGTGATATTGAAGCATGGATTGTTGATGGTACTGGTGCTGTTACTGATGGTACTGTTGGTGCCGGTGATGTTGCTGAAGCTGGTACATTTTGCACCATATTCTCCGAATTGGTTATTCGAGCGTGAAGTTCGTTGACTTATTACTCCAGGATGATTGTCGGTCGGAACGAGCGGATGAATAAGGTTCAGAATTGTGGATAGAATATAATCTTGTTGAGTTACCCTGGAAATGAGACTGAAAATGGTGTCTCGAACAGGTTCGCCGGTAACCGCTTCAGGTTCATTGTCAAGAGGTGAATTCGGTTGGTGGAAGGGATCGCCTTCTTCGCGTCTCCATTGTTTAAGTCGACTACGAACTCATCAAATGAATTGGGGATGACTGATTAGTTGATTCATTCTGATGACGCTGATAGGTGAAACTCCATATCGGAATAGCTGTTGGAATCCGAGGAATTCGAACTGGTTGAGGGATTCATCTCGTACGATCAGATGAAGGACTTTTCGATAAGAAATAGATTATAGGATGTAGATTAGTACCCTGCAATACTTAATTTACATATGCATATATAATACTAAAATCCCATAAGTTACAGAGGAATCTACGAAAGCTGTCAGGCAAAGGCAACAATAACAGATACGCTAAGATATGAATTTATCTATACACTGTCTATGCAACAGAGGCAGTAAGACATGTCTAGACTAAGAATAATGAGCAGGTAATTTCCTAAGGATGATAAGTAGGTAATTTTCGACATGAAATGATAAGCAAAACTTTTGACATGCAGACCAGGTCGAAGTCCAGAATCACTAATGCATCCTAACGACTACTAGTTAGACACACTAATGCAAGACCTGGTTCGCTACGACCACCGCTCTGATACCAACTGTGAAGAACCCAACCTAATCCATCTGGACGAAGTCACCAACATCTGGTTCCATTGCGATGATCGACTCCAAATAATGTCTTTAAAATGAGTAAATGCACAGCGGAATGTTTCTTTCATACCTGAGAATAAACATGCTTTCAAGTGTCAACCAAAAGGTTGGTGAGTTCATAAGTTTAACATAAATAATCATTTCATAAATTTAATAGACCACAAGATTTCATATTTCCATTTCTCATAAACATACGTCCCGTACATAGAGACAAAAATATCATTCATATGGATTGAACACCTGGTAACCGACATTCACAATATACATATAAGAATATCCCCATCATTCCGGGATCCTCCTTCGAACATGATATAAATTTCGAAGTACTAAAGCATCCGGTACTTTGGATGGGGTTTGTTGGGCCCGATAGATCTATCTTTAGAGTTTGTGTCAATTAGGGTGTCTGTTCCCTAATTCTTAGATTACCAGACTATATAAAAAGGGGCATATTCGATTTCGATAATTCAACCACAGAATGTAGTTTCACGTACTTGTGTCTATTTCGTAAAACAGTTATAAAAACAGCGCATGTATTCTCAGTCCCAAAAATATATATTGCAAAAGCATTTAAAAAGGGATTAATGAAACTCACACATATAAATATTGTAAAACAGTTCATAAAGCATTTGCATGTATTCTCAGCCCAAAAACGTAAAGGGTAAAAAGGGCAAATGAAACTCACGCATATAATTATTGTAAAACAGTTACTAAAGCATTTGCATGTATTCTCAGCCCCAAAAATGTAAAGAGTAAAAGGGGATCAATGAAACTCACCTAATGTATTTTGTAGTAAAAATACATATGACTATATTGAACAATGCAGGGTTGGCCTCGGATTCACGAACCTATATCAGTTATATATATTAAAACATATAATAGCATTTAAACAAGTTGATATTACTGATATACTAGTTTTATTAATGATTCATATGTTACCCTAAATAAATATATTAATTATATCTACTTTATATATTTTAATTACACAGTTAACATTTATAATATCGAATTTTTATTAAAGTATTTTTAAGTAAAACAAATATGATATATTAAAATTTATATAAGGTTATATAAAAATATATTTATATCTTATGTGTAATTTAATTAATAATAAAAAATAATATTTTATTTTAAAAACAAACTAGTTTGTAATATTAACATAAGTATTATATATGTATTAGATAAATTTTTGTAAGTAATGTATGTTATATTAATAATGATATTACTAATTATAATAAATAACTAATAATAATAATAATAATAATAATAATAATAATAATAATAATAATAATAATAATAATAATAATAATAAAATGAGTAACTACCTCCAAGCTTTTTACTAAAAAAATAAATGTCTCAGGCAAGGCTCGAACTCAAGACCCCTCGCTTAATCAACACACCTTAACCATTCATCTGCTAGTTGCTTTTGTAACATTTAGCTATTTTAATAACTTAACCTATACTACTGTTTATCATCTTCTTCGTTAATCACCTATTATCATCATTCACGATTATTATCGTTTCCTTCATCCTCGTACACCACTAATCCTCATCACTATCTCATTCATTTGGTGATTTCATTCGGACGAGAAGAAGGAACAGCAGACAAGAAGCATAGTAGCGGCATAGTAGCAGGTTTTTGGTTTGGTGGTGAAGGAAACAGAAAGCATATACGATGCAGCAACAGTTGTACAACCAAAATTTTAAAGTGGGTCTTTGCAAGTCGGATAGCTTTAGAAATAGAAGTGGTTTAATTCGAAGAGAATAATATCACAGCAGTAGTTTCGAGTATTATATAGCAGTGAAAAGTTGGAGGTGATGGTTTGGTGGTTGCTTGTGTTTGCTTGCAACAGAAGACAGAAAACAGAAAATAGGTGTATGGTGGCAACATCTAGGTGGCGGGTTAGATGGGTTTTAATGGTGGTGATTCGTTGAGTTGAAGATGGTGGTCGTGGTTGTGGTGGAAGGTTATGATCCGTGGTGATGTAGGGTGAAGGGTAGTGGTTCAAATGATCAACGAAGAAGATGATTGATAGTAGGTTTGTAAGTGAGTTTTTAATGAAGATGAGGGTGATGATATTATGGTTATGACTCACGATGGTGGTGGTTTCCTAATGGTTCAAGGTGGTCGTTGAAGGTGTTCATTATCCATCTACATGTATTTATGTCTTGTGTGTGTAAATGTATAGATATATTTGAGATACATAAACAAAGGTGATGATATATGGGTTTGGTTTTTGGTAGCGATGGAAGATGGAGACCAACGAAGAGGAAGTAGCAAGAGAAGAGTTATGGGTCTTGGTTGATCAAGAATTACTTGTAATACATATAGAAATAGAAATAGAATATAATAATTATAATAATATATAATAATAAAACTTTAGATCACATGAGTGCATATAGCACAATATCAAATTGATATCAATCATTTTAACAGTGAAGCCATCGGTACTTTGTACCCATTCAGTAGACATCCCATTATATCGTGTCCTTCACTAAACAGTTACGGATAAAAAGTGTTCCTAAAAATCCCAAATTTTTAGATTAAATATATTTAATTATTTCACTCATTATCTGTTTGAAACCTGATCAAAAATGTTCGATAAATATCTATTTTTTGTTCCAATTAATATATACGGAGTACAAATATTTATACTTAAAAGGGTAAAAATATTTTTATCAAACCTAAAATCTTCGTAATCAATTTACAGTTCAATTTTTATTTTCAATCTTTTTTAAACACGTATTAGAACTATATGAACGCTGGCGAAATGCCAACCGAGTTTTACTGACGTTTACTATTTAAGCTCGAAATCGTATATTCAATATACTATATGTATATGTATATATAAACACATTTTAGTAACATGTTTTATTACATAAATAAATATATTGAATATATATATATATATATATATATATATATATACATATAATAATATTTCTCATTACATCTTATATTATTTTTACATATTTAGTTCTAATAATTATATCGTATATTATTTCAAATTAAAGTAAATATATATAAATATATATGTATCAATTTACAAATAGTTGTTCGTGAATCGTCGGGAATGGTCAAAGGTCAAATGTATGCATGAACACAGTTCAAAGTTTTTGAGACTCAACATTACAGACTTTACTTATCATGTCGAAATCATATAAAGTTTAAGTTTAAATTTGGTCAAAAATTCCTGGGTCGTCACAGCCACGACGCGACAATTGCCTATTTTGAGGGTCAGAAAGCTTGAAAATGTGATCTAAAACCACCCTTTGGGCCACGGCGCGGAGGGTTTACTCCGCGGCACGACAATAGGTACGATCTAATGCTTTTCAGCCTTTTAATGAGTTAAATGAAGGGCAAAGTTGGTATTTCACATGTAGACGTGTTTTTTGCCATAAAACTGATCCCAACCTTATCCAAACCTCATTTCCTTCTCATTTCTTCCCTCCCACTCACACACCAAACCCTAGAGAGAGTAAAGGGTTTAGAGAAAGCTCGAATCGGGGAAGAAGAAGAGTGTTTTGGGTCGGGTCACAAGAGTTAAAGTTGTTCTCGTTCACGGCTACGTTTTGGTAGTGTTGGTAAGTTCTAACTCCGAAATTCAACTTTATGATTTGATATTCAAGTTAGGGTTTTGAGCTTTTTAGTTGTAAAACCCATTTAGATGATGAAGTGGGTTTATGGAAACTAGTTATTTTTTATACATGGCGGGTTTTTGGGTTGATTGACGTTTTGGCCATGATTAGGCTTTGGTTTTGGGTGTAATTACTTAGTTTAGTGATTTTGGAAGTGTTGGAACCCTTTTGGGTGTATTTGGGTTGACTAATTTTGAAATGGGTCAAAATTAGGGTTTATATGTCAAATTGGGTAATTTAAGTGTTTAACAATTGTGATTTGGTATAATTCGTGTATTAGGGCCATTTTCACTTGTGTTAGTGATTATTGGTTAGTTTGGGCATTTTTATGACTTTGGTCAAAATGGGTAAATTGAATTGGGTCAAACTTGATGATGACACTAGTTTTGGTCAAAAGGGATGTTAAACACTTTCGTTAAGTGTTAAATGAAGTTTTTAAATGAAAGTAATCGTTGGAAATGATTTCGGGTTAAAATTTGATATTTTGACCATAAAGTCAAACTTGGCCAACTATGAAACGGGTTTTTGTGTAATATACGAGATAGTATGCGTTTAAAGGCTAAGTTGTTGTATTTTGGTATTTCGGGAACGCGGGAACTAGTCTCGTTAGTTTTGGACCTTCGAGTGTCGTTAAAAGTATAAAAAGGTGTACTTTGCACTTTAGGTGTTAAATGGGCGGGTTATGGCGAGCAAGGCGTGATCCCTCAACTAAGGGATGTTTGTGTCAGATTCTCTTTTAGAGAATGTATATTTATGTGTTTATTGTGCCTATGTGTGATATAGGTGGTTACTTACTCGAATTTGAGGACGGAGATCATGTTATACATGACTTGTGCAGGCATTCTGAGGTGAGTGGAATAATTATGCGTGTACGTATATAATGTATTTATTTGGGTAGCGTGAGATGTGAAGTGACGACGTGTTAAGACACCACATCTCACGTGACGAGTGAAGTGTCGACGTGTTAAGACACCACTCGAGGTGAAGTATCGATGTGTTAAGATGCCATCCCAAGTAATATGAAGAGTGAAGTGTCAACGTGTTAAGGCACCACTCGGAGTGAAGTATCGACGTGTTAAGATGCCACTCCAAGAAATGACGAGTGAAGTGTCAACGTGTTAAGACACCACTCGGGGTGAAGTGTCGACGTGTTAAGACACCACCCGGGGTGAAGTATCGATATGTTAAGATGCCACCCGTGGGGTTAGTGTACGACGTTCTAAGTACACTAACGGTTATTATGAACACCGATGGGAAATTTGAGTACCATTCCTTGTGCAATTGGTTAACCATGGTTATGTGTTGTAGTGTAGCATATTATATTGTTCGGATTATATGCTATCTTTTGTGCTAGCTTGCGTATTGGAGATTTTAGCGTTATACTTTGCGATGGTATGCTAATTATATTGCTAGCGTGTATGCGGTATGTGTGTAAGTGATTGCAAGTAGGTATATTATATATGTATATGTATAATTATTGCATTCACTAAGCTTCAAACTTACCCCTCTCGTTGTTTACCTTTTTACAGGTATTGTGATTGTGAAGCTAGTTAGTCGTTAGACTAGATGCGCAGGAGCACTTGGGCTCGATGGGGTAGCTTTCGGATATGGATGTGGATTGGGGATTTGGTAGATCTTTGGGATTATGCTCTTGGTATCGGGTTGGGCTATTGTGTCTTAACCGTGGTGTTGAATAAATGTTTCGAGGTTGTATTGTTTGGTCATGACGAGTCAAACCTTGTATGTGAAATACATTCTCGTAAGGATGTATGATGTCAATTGTAAACCAAGAGTCGAGATAAAACGTTAACGTGTTATTATGATAAATTTTATACGGAAACTATTTTGAAATGGTTGTGTACTTGGATGCTATTGGGACCTAACTTAGAAAAAAAAATGTACTCCGTTTTTGGTTTATCGGATTGAGGTTGTTTCAAGTGGTATCAGAGCATAGTCTAAGGGAATTAGGTGACCTTGGAATAGTTGCCTAGTCTTAGACTTATTGACGGCCGTGCGTTATTTGCGGGACTTGTAGGATTACGGGTCGGATTGATATTTGTTAGTGCCTTAGAGTATGTGACTAACTAGGACTAGTGCTTGTCCAAAGTGTGATTATGTGGGGCCTTATTTCGTGTATAAATTAGTGCCCTAGACTGCTAGTGCCTAATGTAAGTAGGCGAACTTGAACGTTGTTTTAGTGATAGTCACCTAGGTTATAGGTTGGCTTGTTGTTGTGGTGTACTTGTGTATATTTATTATTATATTGTATATACATTTATATATACAGGTATCTATTGGTACGGTGCCCTAGAGACGAATCTATTGGAGAGATTCGAATGTTTGGCGGTTTTGAGTGATCAAGTTCACGGTAAGGACTTTGGTCATTCGGGTACTAGGAGATATCGCGTGTTATCTTGTGTGAATCTTGCGTCAGTCCAGGTAAAGTAGTTTGTGTGACCATGTGAAAATGGTAAGGTACGCATTTGTAATAGCGATTGATCACCATTATTACGAAAGTGTATCTTGACACCAAGCATGACATGACAAGTACCGAACGGAGGAAACGTGGCATGGTTGGGGTAGAACGGGACGAATTAGGAATCTTTTATTGGTTCCTAAGATATAATGGTCTCAAGTGATGTGCTTGTTGTCACATCGAGTTCTTTACGAGTCGGGAAGTGTTACGGTGGATTCACTTGGTTAAGTGAGTGAGCCAACTCAAGAGTTTGGTGCGTGCTTAGTCACACTAAGTAGTGGGTGCATTTTGAGATTGTCATTCGTTGTAGTTACTCATTGTAACTAGGATGACCGATTAGTGTGTGTGTGTGTGTGCGACGAAGACTTAAATCCCGTGATGGGGCGTATCAAGTCTAATGATTGTAGTTTGGGTTACACTCCGTAGAGTGTGTGGTTAGAGAATCGCGTAAGGATTCTAGTTATGAGTCATCTTGGAAATTGTAAAATGAGAAGTCTTCGGGTCATTAAACTCATGGGAGTGAGATCCGTATGACAATGGTCCCGTTAGTGTGATATGGATTATAGGGTAACATTCCTAACGGAATACCCTTGTTGTTATGATTGTGCCGATATGTGGAAGGGTTTCGTGAGGCTATATCGTTTGGCCTTGTGGAAATTGCGGGTAGCATGTGATCGCTAGGAACTTTTGATAGGAAAATAAGCCGTAAGGTTTGTCGGGTAGGAATGACTTCGGGTCATTATTATGGAGAAATGGGTGACATCAGGTGTATGGGACCCAAAGGTCGAGTTTCTAAATCTCGATAGAATGCGGTGGGAGTCTGCATAACACTGTGTCAGGTGCCCCGTTATACCAGCTAGTGTGATGTTCAACTCCGGGGATGGTGTGATTACTTTGTGCTTAGGGTGACCGTGAGATACCCTTGGAAGCATCGGAGATTATAATAAGTGATCGACGGGTGATGGTAATTCGACGGTTGCGAAAGTTGAAGTTTAAGAGCATTGTGATGAACACTTCTTATGAAGTGGCGGATGAGCGAATCTTGTTGCTCTTAAGTGATAGATGGTTAATGATGACCGGTGAGCCGATGAGTGACTTAACGGTTAGGCCGAAGGTTATGATGAAAGATGTAGAGATCTAAGAATGATGTCACCCGTTAAATCTTGACTTGGATTCTGATCCGTCAATATCAGAATATGTAATTGAATTTGTATGGAAACGATTGTATATTGCTGTGAACATAGTTAATAATTTTTGAATCAAATTTGAAGAATGTACAGTATAACATATTAATTGTGAACTTATATATTTCCCGGGAATTACCTACCCGTTAAAGATTTCACAAGTAATATTTTGTACAAAAGAATTTTCATTACAGTCTTTATGAAAATATATGTATGTATATTTCTTCAGATGTAATACAGATTTAATGAGTTAATATCATATTAAGCTCATTTGATTTTCGGCTTGACTTAGAAATGATTAATCTCTAAAACATTAAAGATTACATAATCTTTGCGGAGTTTTTCACTAATGAAATCAACACTTCATTATTTATTCTTATTGATATTCCTTGGTGAAGGATGTTGGTGCGCGTGAAATTTTTGTGAACCTTACAAGGCACAGATGATGTTTTCTGGAAAGTTTTGAGTATATCGAAATTGAAAATGTAAAATCAATTATGTAATTGATTAATACACTTGGTTTATTATGAAATGGAATTCATTGGGTTGAAACAGAGATTGTAGTTAACAATGGTTAAGTTGTTAAGGAAGGATGTACATCATTGCATATTAGTAATATGAACTAACCGAGTAGTACCTACCAGTTAAGATTCACACATAATAGCTTAGTAAGAAAAGATTTATTTTGATTTTAAAATTCATATATATTAAATATACATAAAATTTCTTCAGGGGAAATGAGTTAATACTTCATCGGTTATTGTTGCTGGTATTTCTTGGTAACTACGATGCGTATGACGTTGATGTTCAAGGTACATATTGTGATGTTGAGGCTTGCGGTGCGGATGTTGTTGGTGGTGGTAATGGTACTGTTGGTGTTGTTGTCGGTGGTACTGTTGATGCCGGAGATTCTGCTGGTGCTTGTAACCTTTGCACCATATTCTCCAAAGCCACTACTCGAGCGCGAATCTCGTTGACTTCTTCTACTACACCGGGATGATTGGCGGTTCGGACGAGCGGATGAATAAGATCCAGAATTTGAGAGAGTATATGATCATGACGAGATATTCTGGAGATGAGAGAGAAAATGGTATTACGAACAGGTTCGCGGGTAAGTGCTTCAGGTTCTTCGCCAAGAGGGAAATGTGGTGGATGGAAGGGATCGCCTTCTTCTTGTCTCCAATAATTAAGTAGGCTACGAACCCATCCCCAATTCATCCAGAATAGACGATGGCTAATTGGTTGATCTATTCCGGTTACACTGTCTTCGGAATTCAGGTGAATATCCATATCGGAATAGCTGTCAGAGTTTAAGGAATTTGAACTAGATACGGGATCCATCTTGTATAATTAGGGAGATGATTTTTTTTATATGAATTAGATTATAGAATTTAGTTTGGTATTCTTCAATACATAATTTACATATGTATATATAATACCAAATTCCATAAATCACGGAGAAATTTTCGGAAGATGTCAGGAAAAGTTTACAGTAACAGATACGCTAAGATATGAATTTTGTCTATACACTATTCATGCAATCAATGCAGTAAAATGTGTCTAGACTAGGAATGATAAGCAGGTAATTTCCGACAAAAATGATAAGCAAAACTTTTGACATGCAGACACGGTCGAAGTCCAGACTTACTAATGCATCCTAACAACTATCAGTTAGACACACTCATGCAAGACCTGGTTCGCTAGGACCAACGCTCTGATACCAACTGTGACGATCGCTCTAAATCCACTTGGAGGAACACGTCATTCATCGATTTCATTGCGAGGTATTTGACCTCTATATGATACGTTTTGTAAACATTGCATTCTTTTGAAAAGGCACACCATAAATGAATATTTAAATCAAAGGTTTTCGATATCTGATGATTTCTACATATAGACAATCACCGTAATATAATAATTTACAATAATACTTCCGTTGACAATGCAGTCAAAATAAGATACATGGTGATGATTTGGTGAATGCAACGTTTCCTTGAAAAATATGCCATGTATGACTCCATGCACATAGCTTGTCTAACATATAAGCAAACAGCGGAAGACTTCTAGGGAACCTGAGAATAAACATGCTAACAAGTGTCAACACAAAGGTTGGTGAGTTCATAGTTTTAATGTTGCGCATAATCTGTATATAAAGGTGGATCACAAGATTTCAGTTGTTCAATCCAGAAACGTTTATCAAAATATTCTACGAAATTGAGCACCCTGGTAACTAAACTTAACGTATATATAATTTGTACCCTTTGTATAATCATCTTAATAATACACGCAAACCAACGTGTACGTTTCTCAAATAGCATACGTCCGTTAAAAGGCTAGTGCTCTAGCTCGAACGGGGATATCAAGCCCTATGGATCCATATATAACTACTCGCGCCCACCAGTTCTTATAACCGGCAGTTACTAGTTACCAAAGCTAAGGGATTTTCGGTTCAAACTCAGTGTAGAATTAAGTATGTACTTGTATCCATTGCGTTTAAAATAAGGTGCATGTATTCTCAGCTCAAAAATATAGATTGCAAAAGCAATTAAAAAGGGAGCAAATGAAACTCACCTTAGCAGCATATAAAGTCGTTCACCAAAATGTGATTGAAACTCGGATTACCAAATAACCGTAGATCTCAACCTAGAAAACATATGTTGGTCAATAAATGTCTATCAAGCTAGGTCAGGTCATAGTGTATCACAATCCTAATGCTCGAGATCGACATACAAAAGTTATCCAAAGTCATTTCAAAAAGTCAATTTTGACAGTTGTTTAACAAAATGAGACGTACCTTATATAAGGATTCATTTACTCGGTTGGTAATATTCAAAAATCCAATTTATCAATCTCGTAAACAATTTGTTTAAATCTTAATTGCAGATTCAAAAGCAATTTCAATTAACGTCAATCATAATTCAGTTGATCATATCTTTTAATCCGTTCATCGAATTTATTCGATATCTAAATGAAAAGTTATTGATTTTTCGCCAGTTTTCCAAAAACATGTATATCATATACCTTTTACCAGTAATATATGTATTTAATTCGTGATTCATTATAAACTGTTTAACGACGAAATTTAGCATATAAGCATATATAAATAAAGTTGCTCTTGTCGTAAAGTTGCTCTTGGAGAATTTAGCGTAAAGTTGCTCTTGTCTCAAGAGCTCGAGCACTAGTCGGAGGTGTTGCTCATGTTCTTCTTCGCTCTTAGAGTAGATGAGGATATCATCTATGAAGACGATAACAAACTTATCCAAGTACGGCTTGCAGACACGATTCATGAGGTCCATGAACACGGCAGGTGCATTTGTCAAACCGAATGGCATCACGAGAAACTCATAATGACCATAACGGGTCCTGAATGCAGTTTTCATCACGTCACTTTCCTTCACCCTCAACTGGTGATAACCGGATCGTAAATCGATCTTTGAGTAGTGATCAAAAAGATCGTCAATCCGTGGAAGAGGATACCGATTCTTGATAGTCAATTTGTTGAGTTCACGGTAGTCGATACACATACGGAAGGATCCATCCTTCTTCTTCACAAATAACACAGGTGCGCCCCAAGGTGAGAAACTTGGTTGAATAAATCCTCGATCAAGTAGTTCTTGTAGTTGGTTTTGTAATTCTTGCATCTCGGAAGGTGCGAGTCTATAAGGTGCGCGAGCTACAGGTGCAAATCCTGGCACTAAGTCAATCTGAAACTCTACTGCTCTCTGCGGCGGCAATCCAGGCAATTCCTCTGGGAAGACATCGGAAAATTCGTTCACAATTTGAACGTCGTTCACACTCTTCACCTCAGTTTCTACCGCTTTCACATGTGCTAGGACAGCAAAACGTCCTTTCTTCATAATCTTTTGGGCTTTCACGCAACTAATGAGGCTCAGCTTCGAGGTACATCTCTCTCCGTAGATGACCAGTGGTTCGCCATCTCCTTGTGGTATGTGAAGTGCTTTATCTCCACAAATAATATCGGCCTTTATCTTGCTCAACCAATCCATACCGACGATCACGTCAAAACTTCCCAGTTTGATAGGTATCAAATCAATTTCGAAATCTGCACCAGCTATGTTGATAATAGCTCCACGACTAATATGGTCAACTTTCTCAAGTTTACCGTTGGCGACTTCGACAAGCATACTCTCTTTTAACGGGACTAACGACCAATTAATCTTATCGCAAAAATGTCTATATACATAACTCCTATCCGCACCAGTATCAAACAAGACAGAAGCTAAAAGATTGTTGATTTTGAATATACCTGTCACCAAGTCGGGATTTTCTCGGGCGTCCCTTGCATTAACGTTGAAAGCTCTAGCGCAGGGTGGTCCGCCGTCTTTTCGCTTGTTTGGGCACGCATTTCTGAAATGGCCCGTCTGCCCGCATTCATAACACTTCTTCGGTCCATTGGTGTTCGGCTTCCCATTCAAAGTGGTGACCTTGCAGTCTTTTCCGATATGCCCAGACCGTTGGCACTTCTCGCAGACAACATTGCAATACCCAGTGTGGTGTTTGTTGTAGTGACCCAAACTTTTCCATGTTTATATATATTAACTGAGATTGATATTTACATGATTAAATGTTTCCAACATGTTAAGCAATCAAACTTGTTAAGACTTGATTAATTGAAATATGTTTCATATAGACAATTGACCACCCAAGTTGATCGGTGATTCACGAACGTTAAAACTTGTAAAAACTATATGATGACATATATATGGATATATATATATAGTTAACATGATACTATGATAAGAAAACATATCATAAAGTATATTAACAATGAACTACATATGTAAAAACAAGACTACTAACTTAATGATTTTTAAACGAGACATATATGTAACGATTATCGTTGTAAAGACATTTAATGTATATATATCATATTAAGAGATATTCATACATGATAATATCATGATAATATAATAATTTAAAATCTCATTTGATATTATAAACATTGGGTTAACAACATTTAACAAGATCGTTAACCTAAAGGTTTCAAAACAACACTTACATGTAACGACTAACGATGACTTAACGACTCAGTTAAAATGTATATACATGTAGTGTTTTAATATGTATTTATACACTTTTGAAAGACTTCAATACACTTATCAAAATACTTCTACTTAACAAAAATGCTTACAATTACATCCTCGTTCAATTTCATCAACAATTCTACTCGTATGCACCCGTATTCGTACTCGTACAATACACAGCTTTTAGATGTATGTACTATTGGTATATACACTCCAATGATCAGCTCTTAGCAGCCCATGTGAGTCACCTAACATATGTGGGAACCATCATTTGGCAACTAGCATGAAATATCTCATAAAATTACAAAAATATGAGTAATCATTCATGACTTATTTACATGAAAACAAAATTACATATCCTTTATATCTAATCCATACACCAACGACCAAAAACACCTACAAACACTTTCATTCTTCAATTTTCTTCATCTAATTGATCTCTCTCAAGTTCTATCTTCAAGTTCTAAGTGTTCTTCATATATTCTACAAGTTCTAGTTACATAAAATCAAGAATACTTTCAAGTTTGCTAGCTCACTTCCAATCTTGTAAGGTGATCATCCAACCTCAATAAATCTTTGTTTCTTACAGTAGGTTATCATTCTAATACAAGGTAATAATCATATTCAAACTTTGGTTCAATTTCTATAACTATAACAATCTTATTTCAAGTGATGATCTTACTTGAACTTGTTTTCGTGTCATGATTCTGCTTCAAGAACTTCGAGCCATCCAAGGATCCGTTGAAGCTAGATCCATTTTTCTCTTTTCCAGTAGGTTTATCTAAGGAAATTAAGGTAGTAATGATGTTCATAACATCATTCGATTCATACATATAAAGCTATCTTATTCGAAGGTTTAAACTTGTAATCACTAGAACATAGTTTAGTTAATTCTAAACTTGTTCGCAAACAAAAGTTAATCCTTCTAACTTGAATTTTAAAATCAACTAAACACATGTTCTATATCTATATGATATGCTAACTTAATGATTTAAAACCTGGAGACACGAAAAATACCGTAAAACCGGATTTACGCCGTCGTAGTAACACCGCGGGCTGTTTTGGGTTAGTTAATTAAAAACTATGATAAACTTTGATTTAAAAGTTGTTATTCTGAGAAAATGATTTTTATTATGAACATGAAACTATATCCAAAAATTATGGTTAAACTCAAAGTGGAAGTATGTTTTCTAAAATGGTCATCTAGACGTCGTTCTTTCGACTGAAATGACTACCTTTACAAAAATGACTTGTAACTTATTTTTACGACTATAAACCTATACTTTTTCTGTTTAGATTCATAAAATAGAGTTCAATATGAAACCATAGCAATTTGATTCACTCAAAACGGATTTAAAATGAAGAAGTTATGGGTAAAACAAGATTGGATAATTTTTCTCATTTTAGCTACGTGAAAATTGGTAACAAATCTATTCCAACCATAACTTAATCAACTTGTATTGTATATTATGTAATCTTGAGATACCATAGACACGTATACAATGTTTCGACCTATCATGTCGACACATCTATATATATTTCGGAACAACCATAGACACTCTATATGTGAATGTTGGAGTTAGCTATACAGGGTTGAGGTTGATTCCAAAATATATATAGTTTGAGTTGTGATCAATACTGAGATACGTATACACTGGGTCGTGGATTGATTCAAGATAATATTTATCGATTTATTTCTGTACATCTAACTGTGGATAACTAGTTGTAGGTTACTAACGAGGACAGCTGACTTAATAAACTTAAAACATCAAAATATATTAAAAGTGTTGTAAATATATTTTGAACATACTTTGATATATATGTATATATTATTATAGGTTCGTGAATCAACCAGTGGCCAAGTCTTACTTCCCGACGAAGTAAAAATATGTGAAAGTGAGTTATAGTCCCACTTTTAAAATCTAATATTTTTGGGATGAGAATACATGCAGGTTTTATAAATGATTTACAAAATAGACACAAGTACGTGAAACTACATTCTATGGTTGAATTATCGAAATCGAATATGCCCCTTTTTATTAAGTCTGGTAATCTAAGAATTAGGGAACAGACACCCTAATTGACGCGAATCCTAAAGATAGATCTATTGGACCTAACAAACCCCATCCAAAGTACTGGATGCTTTAGTACTTCGAAATTTATATCATATCCGAAGGGTGTCCCGGAATGATGGGGATATTCTTATATATACATCTTGTTAATGTCGGTTACCAGGTGTTCACCATATGAATGATTTTTATCTCTATGTATGGGATGTGTATTGAAATATGAAATCTTGTGGTCTATTATTATGATTTGATATATATAGGTTAAACCTATAACTCACCAACATTTTTGTTAACGTTTTAAGCATGTTTATTCTCAGGTGATTATTAAGAGCTTCCGCTGTCGCATACTTAAATAAGGACGAGATTTGGAGTCCATGCTTGTATGATATTGTGTAAAAACTGCATTCAAGAAACTTATTTTGTTGTAACATATTTGTATTGTAAACCATTATGTAATGGTCGTGTGTAAACAGGATATTTTAGATTATCATTATTTGATAATCTACGTAAAGCTTTTTAAACCTTTATTGATGAAATAAAGGTTATGGTTTGTTTTAAAATGAATGCAGTCTTTGAAAAACGTCTCATATAGAGGTCAAAACCTCGCAACGAAATCAATTA
Source organism: Rutidosis leptorrhynchoides (assembly GCF_046630445.1). Taxonomy (NCBI): domain Eukaryota; kingdom Viridiplantae; phylum Streptophyta; class Magnoliopsida; order Asterales; family Asteraceae; genus Rutidosis; species Rutidosis leptorrhynchoides. The sequence goes on from NC_092333.1 coordinate 47,806,759, forward strand.
ATATGGAACGTTTTTAATCAATAAGAACGGGACATTTCAGTTGGTATCAGAGCGTTGGTCTTAGAGAACCAGAATTTTGCATTAGTGTGTCTTATCGAGTTTGTTAGGATGCATTAGTGAGTCTGGACTTCGACCGTGTTTACTTGAAAAATGATTGCTTAACAAATTTTGTTGGAAACTATATATTTTTAACATGTGAATATTATGTGATATATTAATCTCTTAACGCGTTTGATATTATGTGATAGATGTCTACCTCTAGAACAAGTCCCATTGACTCACCTAATAATAATGAAGAGTCAAATGTAAATTGGAATGATTCATGGACTGATTCACAAGTTCCCGAAGAGGAACCGGAAGAAGAGTCGGAACCGGAAGAAGAATCGGAACCGGAAGAAGAATCGGAACCAGATGAAGAAATAGAACCGGTGGGGGAAATAATAAAACGGTTAAGTAAAAGAAAATCCTCAACCAACCGACCAAGGTTAATTATGGTCAATGGTGTTTCCGCCAAGGAAGCAAAATATTGGGAGGATTACCAATTCTCCGATGAATCGGATTCCGACGAGAATTCCGATGATGTTATAGAAATTACACCAACTGAATTTAAAAAGGCAAAAGAAAATAATAAGGGAAAGGGCATAAAAATAGAGAAATCTAATTCCAACCCCGATGAACTTTATATGTATCGTCAACCCCCGAAGTCCTTAAGTTGTAACAATGACCCGGGAACCTCTAAACCACCAGGTTTTTCTAAACCAATGTGGAAAATTACGGCTCGTATTAGGGGAACATCATATATCCCTAGAAACTTGGCAAAACGAACCAAAACCGAAGAAGAAGAAACAAGCGAGTCGGAATAAGATAGTTGTATTCGTGTGGTGTAATATATGTAATATAGTGTGCTTATGCTTTATGATATATGTAAAAATTGCTTGTATTAATAAGTATTTTTTTTATGAATCTAACTCTTGTCTATTTTACAGTATAAAAACACAAAATGGATAGACTACCCAATATTTTAAGAGACCTACCCGGAGACATGATTGATGAAATCTTGTCTAGAGTCGGTCAGAATTCTTCGGCACAACTATTTAAGGCGTGATCAGTTTGTAAGACATTCGAAGAACGTTCCAAGAATGCCTTGGTTTATAAAAGGCTTTCGTTCGAAAGATGGGGGATATCACATTGGGAAATCCATAAGTTACGATGTGTTTACTTTGACGCATATATTGCGGGGAACCCAAATGCTATTTTACGCAATGGGTTAAGAAATTATTTTGACTCAATATATCCGAATATTGGACTTCGTGATTTAGAAAAAGCGGCTAACATGCAACATAAAGAAGCATGTTATGCTTACGGATTAATAATGTTCGCTTCTCACCAAAGTGAGAATAAGAACATCGGGCTACAACTATTAAACAAAACGTTCCCACAAGTGACGGAGTCGGTAATTGGGGTAAGAAATGAGGTTTTTAGATTGTTACGGGACTGTTGGACATTACGTAACCCTCATCCCTTTGACGACGTTACAACACGCTGTCTTATCAACGACCATAACGGTTATGTTCCACAAGACCAAGGATAGGAAGTAATCCTAGTAAAACCAGAATGCATGACTTGTTTCCGGACGTATGAATTACGTGTCTTTATTGCCTTTGCTGAACGACTTGTGTACTAGCTAGAATTATCTTCACAACCATCTTGTATCAAATTTATTGTGTGCTATATTTCATGCTATATGTAAAATAAGCGGTATTGTAAGTTTGTAAAATATTGTGTAAAAGTTTGAACGCGAAATATTATTATAATCAGTTTTTCATATAGAATTCTAGTAGTTGAATTGTATATTAGCTACTAAGTATGAACTTAATGGGTAGGTACTACCCGAATTTAAACTTATAAAACGCTAATATGAAGAAAAAGCTTTTATAAATGAGTTCATATTATGCTACGAAATACTATTAACTACTCTTAATATTCTGTATGATTAACTTGATCCATTTGACTATTTTGAAGGAAATGGCACCGACTACTCGACACACCGTGAATATGAATGAAGAGGAATTCCGTACTTTTCTAGCTTCAAACATAGCCGCAGTACAGGCTGCGCTACATACCAACAATAACCTTGGATCTAGCAGTACAGGAAATCGTGTAGGATGCACCTACAAAGAATTCACTGCCTGCAAACCTTTGGAATTTGATGGAACCGAAGGACCGATCGGATTGAAACGGTGGACCGAGAAGGTCGAATCGGTGTTTGCCATAAGTAAGTGTACTGAAGAGGACAAAGTAAAGTACGCCACGCATACCTTCACAGGTTCTGCGTTAACATGGTGGAATACCTATCTAGAGCAAGTGGGACAAGACGATGCGTACGCACTACCGTGGTCAGCATTCAAGCACTTGATGAACGAGAAGTACCGTCCTAGAACCGAGGTCAATAAGCTCAAGACAGAACTTAGAGGGTTACGAACCCAAGGATTTGATATTACCACGTACGAAAGACGATTCACAGAATTGTGCTTATTGTGTACGGGAGCATTCGAAGATGAGGAAGAGAAGATCGACGCGTTTGTGAAAGGATTACCGGAAAGAATCCAAGAAGATATAAGTTCACAGGAGCCCGCCTCCATACAACAGGCATGTAGAATGGCTCACAAACTAGTGAACCAGATTGAAGAAAGAATTAAAGAACAGACTGCTGAAGAGACCAATGTGAAGCAAGTCAAAAGAAAGTGGGAGGAAAACGGTGATAAGAATCACCAATACAACAACAACAGCAATTACAACAATAATCGCAACAATTATCCCAGCAATCGCAACATCAATCGCAACTACAACAAACGGCCCAACAACAACAACAACAACAACAACAACAACTACAACAACAGCAGCAACTACAACAATCATCCCAACAACAATAATAACCGCAACAACAACAACAATCAGAAGCAGCTATGCCAAAGGTGTGAAAAGTATCACTCGGGGTTCTGCACCAAATTTTGCAACAAGTGTAAAAGAAATGGTCATAGCGCAGCGAAGTGTGAGGTCTACGGACCAGGGGTTAATAGAACGAAAGGAACAAATGGTGTCGGAACGAGTAATGGCGGAGCAAGTAGTGTCGGAGCAAGTTATGCCAATGTAGTTTGTTATAAATGTGGAAAACCGGGCCACATCATTAGAAATTGCCCGAACCAGGAGAACACGAATGGACAAGGCCGCGGAAGAGTTTTCAATATTAATGCGGCAGAGGCACAGGAAGACCCGGAGCTTGTTACGGGTACGTTTCTTATTGACAATAAATCTGCTTACGTTTTATTTGATTCGGGTGCGGATAGAAGCTATATGAGTAGAGATTTTTGTGCTAAATTAAGTTGTCCATTGACGCCTTTGGATAGTAAATTTTTACTCGAATTAGCAAATGGTAAATTAATTTCAGCAGATAATATATGTCGGAATCGAGAAATTAAACTGGTTAGCGAAACATTTAAGATTGATTTGATACCAGTAGAGTTAGGGAGTTTTGATGTGATAATCGGTATGGACTATTTGAAAGAAGTGAAAGCAGAGATCGTTTGTTACAAAAATGCAATTCGCATTATACGAGAAAAAGGAAAACCCTTAATGGTGTACGGAGAAAAGGGCAACACGAAGCTACATCTTATTAGTAATTTGAAGGCACAAAAACTAATAAGAAAAGGTTGCTATGCTGTTCTAGCCCACGTCGAGAAAGTACAAACTGAAGAAAAGAGCATCAATGATGTTCCCATTGCAAAAGAATTTCCCGATGTATTTCCGAAAGAATTACCGGGATTACCCCCACATCGATCCGTTGAATTTCAAATAGATCTTGTACCAGGAGCTGCACCAATAGCTCGTGCTCCTTACCGACTCGCACCCAGCGAGATGAAAGAACTGCAAAGCCAATTACAAGAACTTTTAGAGCGTGGTTTCATTCGACCAAGCACATCACCGTGGGGAGCTCCTGTTTTGTTTGTCAAGAAGAAAGATGGTACATTCAGGTTGTGTATAGACTACCGAGAGTTGAACAAACTTACCATCAAGAACCGCTACCCACTACCGAGAATCGACGACTTATTTGATCAACTACAAGGCTCGTCTGTTTATTCAAAGATTGACTTACGTTCCGGGTATCATCAAATGCGGGTGAAAGAAGATGATATTCCAAAGACTGCTTTCAGAACACGTTACGGTCATTATGAGTTTATGGTCATGCCGTTTGGTTTAACTAATGCACCAGCTGTGTTCATGGACCTTATGAACCGAGTGTGTGGACCATACCTTGACAAGTTTGTCATTGTTTTCATTGATGACATACTTATTTACTCAAAGAATGACCAAGAACACGGTGAACATTTGAGAAAGGTGTTAGAAGTATTGAGGAAGGAAGAATTGTACGCTAAGTTTTCAAAATGTGCATTTTGGTTGGAAGAAGTTCAATTCCTCGGTCACATAGTGAACAAAGAAGGTATTAAGGTGGATCCGGCAAAGATAGAAACTGTTGAAAAGTGGGAAACCCCGAAAACTCCGAAACACATACGCCAATTTTTAGGACTAGCTGGTTACTACAGAAGGTTCATCCAAGACTTTTCCAGAATAGCAAAACCCTTGACTGCATTAATGCATAAAGGGAAGAAATTTGAATGGAATGATGAACAAGAGAAAGCGTTTCAGTTATTGAAGAAAAAGCTAACTACGGCACCTATATTGTCATTGCCTGAAGGGAATGATGATTTTGTGATTTATTGTGACGCATCAAAGCAATGTCTCGGTTGTGTATTAATGCAACGAACGAAGGTGATTGCTTATGCGTCTAGACAATTGAAGATTCACGAACAAAATTATACGACGCATGATTTGGAATTAGGCGCGGTTGTTTTTGCATTAAAGACTTGGAGGCACTACTTATATGGGGTCAAAAGTATTATATATACCGACCACAAAAGTCTTCAACACATATTTAATCAGAAACAACTGAATATGAGGCAGCGTAGGTGGATTGAATTATTGAATGATTACGACTTTGATATTCATTACCACCCGGGGAAGGCAAATGTGGTAGCCGATGCCTTGAGCAGGAAGGACAGAGAACCCATTCGAGTAAAATCTATGAATATAATGATTCATAATAACCTTACTACTCAAATAAAGGAGGCGCAACAAGGAGTTTTAAAAAAGGGAAATTTAAAGGATGAAATACCCAAAGGATCGGAGAAGCATCTTAATATTCGGGAAGACGGAACCCGGTATAGGGCTGAAAGGATTTGGGTACCAAAATTTGGAGATATGAGAGAAATGGTACTTAGAGAAGCTAATAAAACCAGATACTCAATACATCCTGGAACGGGGAAGATGTACAAGGATCTCAAGAAACATTTTTGGTGGCCGGGTATGAAAGCCGATGTTGCTAAATACGTAGGAGAATGTTTGACGTGTTCTAAGGTCAAAGCTGAGCATCATAAACCATCTGGTCTACTTCAACAACCCGAAATCCCAGAATGGAAATGGGAAAACATTACCATGGATTTCATCACTAAATTGCCAAGGACTGCAAGTGGTTTTGATACTATTTGGGTAATAGTTGATCGTCTCACCAAATCAGTACACTTCCTGCCAATAAGAGAAGATGACAAGATGGAGAAGTTAGCATGACTGTATTTGAAGGAAGTCGTCTCCAGACATGGAATACCAATCTCTATTATCTCTGATAGGGATGGCAGATTTATTTCAAGATTCTGGCAGACATTACAGCAAGCATTAGGAACTCGTCTAGACATGAGTACTGCCTATCATCCACAAACTGATGGGCAGAGCGAAAGGACGATACAAATGCTTGAAGACATGCTACGAGCATGTGTTATTGATTTCGGAAACAGTTGGGATCGACATCTACCGTTAGCAGAATTTTCCTACAACAACAGCTACCATTCAAGCATTGAGATGGCGCCGTTTGAAGCACTTTATGGTAGAAAGTGCAGGTCTCCGATTTGTTGGAGTGAAGTGGGGGATAGACAGATTACGGTTCCGGAGATTATACAAGAAACTACCGAGAAGATCATCCAAATTCAACAACGATTGAAAACCGCCCAAAGTCGACAAAAGAGCTACGCTGACATTAAAAGAAAAGATATAGAATTTGAAATTGAAGAGATGGTCATGCTTAAAGTTGCACCTTGGAAAGGCGTTGTTCGATTTGGTAAACGAGGGAAATTAAATCCAAGGTATATTGGACCATTCAAGATTATTGATCGTGTCGGACCAGTAGCTTACCGACTTGAGTTACCTCAACAACTCGCGGCTGTACATAACACTTTCCACGTCTTGAATTTGAAGAAATGTTTTGCTAAAGAAGATCTCACTATTCCGTTAGATGAAATTCAAATCAACGAAAAACTCCAATTCATCGAAGAACCCGTCGAAATAATGGATCCTGAGGTTAAAAGACTTAAGCAAAACAAGATACCAATTGTTAAGGTTCGATGGAATGCTCGTAGAGGACCCGAGTTCACCTGGGAGCGTGAAGATCAGATGAAGAAGAAATACCCGCATCTATTTCCAGAAGATTCGTCAACACCTTCAACAGCTTAAAATTTCGGGACGAAATTTATTTAACGGGTAGGTACTGTAGTGACCCGAACTTTTCCATGTTTATATATATTAATTGAGATTGATATTTACATGATTAAATGTTTCCAACATGTTAAGCAATCAAACTTGTTAAGACTTGATTAATTGAAATATGTTTCATATAGACAATTGACCACCCAAGTTGATCGGTGATTCACGAACGTTAAAACTTGTAAAACTATATGATGACATATATATGGATATATATATAGTTAACATGATACTATGATAAGAAAACATATCATAAAGTATATTAACAATGAACTACATATGTAAAAACAAGACTACTAACTTAATGATTTTTAAACGAGACATAACGATTATCGTTGTAAAGACATTTAATGTATATATATCATATTAAGAGATATTCATACATGATAATATCATGATAATATAATAATTTAAAATCTCATTTGATATTATAAACATTGGGTTAACAACATTTAACAAGATCGTTAACCTAAAGGTTTCAAAACAACACTTACATGTAACGACTAACGATGACTTAACGACTCAGTTAAAATGTATATACCTGTAGTGTTTTAATATGTATTTATAAACTTTTGAAAGACTTCAATACACTTATCAAAATACTTCTACTTAACAAAAATGCTTACAATTACATCCTCGTTCAGTTTCATCAACAATTCTACTCGTATGCACCCGTATTCGTACTCGTACAATACACAGCTTTTAGATGTATGTACTATTGGTATATACACTCCAATGATCAGCTCTTAGCAGCCCATGTGAGTCACCTAACACATGTGGGAACCATCATTTGGCAACTAGCATGAAATATCTCATAAAATTACAAAAATATGAGTAATCATTCATGACTTATTTACATGAAAACAAAATTACATATCCTTTATATCTAATCCATACACCAACGACCAAAAACACCTACAAACACTTTCATTCTTCAATTTTCTTCATCTAATTGATCTCTCTCAAGTTCTATCTTCAAGTTCTAAGTGTTCTTCATATATTCTACAAGTTCTAGTTACATAAAATCAAGAATACTTTCAAGTTTGCTAGCTCACTTCCAATCTTGTAAGGTGATCATCTAACCTCAAGAAATCTTTGTTTCTTACAGTAGGTTATCATTCTAATACAAGATAATAATCATATTCAAACTTTGGTTCAATCTCTATAACTATAACAATCTTATTTCAAGTGATGATCTTACTTGAACTTGTTTTCGTGTCATGATTCTGCTTCAAGAACTTCGAGCCATCCAAGGATCCGTTGAAGCTAGATCCATTTTTCTCTTTTCCAGTAGGTTTATCTAAGGAAATTAAGGTAGTAATGATATTCATAACATCATTCGATTCATACATATAAAGCTATCTTATTCGAAGGTTTAAACTTGTAATCACTAGAACATAGTTTAGTTAATTCTAAACTTGTTCGCAAACAAAAGTTAATCCTTCTAACTTGACTTTTAAAATCAACTAAACACATGTTCTATATCTATATGATATGCTAACTTAATGATTTAAAACCTGGAGACACGAAAAACACCGTAAAACCGGATTTACGCCGTCGTAGTAACACCGCGGGCTGTTTTGGGTTAGTTAATTAAAAACTATGATAAACTTTGATTTAAAAGTTGTTATTCTGAGAAAATGATTTTTATTATGAACATGAAACTATATCCAAAAATTATGGTTAAACTCAAAGTGGAAGTATGTTTTCTAAAATGGTCATCTAGACGTCGTTCTTTCGACTGAAATGACTACCTTTACAAAAATGACTTGTAACTTATTTTTCTGACTATAAACCTATACTTTTTCTGTTTAGATTCATAAAATAGAGTTCAATATGAAACCATAGCAATTTGATTCACTCAAAACGGATTTAAAATGAAGAAGTTATGGGTAAAACAAGATTGGATAATTTTTCTCATTTTAGCTACGTGAAAATTGGTAACAAATCTATTCCAACCATAACTTAATCAACTTGTATTGTATATTATGTAATCTTGAGATACCATAGACACGTATACAATGTTTCGACCTATCATGTCGACACATCTATATATATTTCGGAACAACCATAGACACTCTATATGTGAATGTTGGAGTTAGCTTTACAGGGTTGAGGTTGATTCCAAAATATATATAGTTTGAGTTGTGATCAATACTGAGATACGTATACACTGGGTCGTGGATTGATTCAAGATAATATTTATCGATTTATTTCTGTACATCTAACTGTGGACAACTAGTTGTAGGTTACTAACGAGGACAGCTGACTTAATAAACTTAAAACATCAAAATATATTAAAAGTGTTGTAAATATATTTTGAACATACTTTGATATATATGTATATATTGTTATAGGTTCGTGAATCAACCAGTGGCCAAGTCTTACTTCCCGACGAAGTAAAAATCTGTGAAAGTGAGTTATAGTCCCACTTTTAAAATCTAATATTTTTGGGATGAGAATACATGCAGGTTTTATAAATGATTTACAAAATAGACACAAGTACGTGAAACTACATTCTATGGTTGAATTATCGAAATCGAATATGCCCCTTTTTATTAAGTCTGGTAATCTAAGAATTAGGGAACAGACACCCTAATTGACGCGAATCCTAAAGATAGATCTATTGGGCCTAACAAACCCCATCCAAAGTACCAGATGCTTTAGTACTTCGAAATTTATATCATATCCGAAGGGTGTCCCGGAATGATGGGGATATTCTTATATATGCATCTTGTTAATGTCGGTTACCAGGTGTTCACCATATGAATGATTTTTATCTCTATGTATGGGATGTGTATTGAAATATGAAATCTTGTGGTCTATTATTATAATTTGATATATATAGGTTAAACCTATAAATCACCAACATTTTTGTTGACGTTTTAAGCATGTTTATTCTCAGGTGATTATTAAGAGCTTCCGCTGTCGCATACTTAAATAAGGACGAGATTTGGAGTCCATGCTTGTATGATATTGTGTAAAAACTGCATTCAAGAAACTTATTTTGTTGTAACATATTTGTATTGTAAACCATTATGTAATGGTCGTGTGTAAACAGGATATTTTAGATTATCATTATTTGATAATCTACGTAAAGCTTTTTAAACCTTTATTGATGAAATAAAGGTTATGGTTTGTTTTAAAATGAATGCAGTCTTTGAAAAACGTCTCATATAGAGGTCAAAACCTCGCAATGAAATCAATTAATATGGAACGTTTTTAATCAATAAGAACGGGACATTTCATTTGTAACACCTCTTGCATTGTGGTAAGGTTCCCTTGTAGTTTGAGTTGGAGTTGGTGTTGTTGTTGGGGTTGGGGTTTCCACCATTGTTGTGCCTCTTGGCGGGGGTCTGGTCATAGGTTCTCCCCCTGTTGTTGTTGTTGTTGTTGTTGTTGTTGTTGTTGTAGTTATCCCATTTGCGCTTCTCGCTAGTACCAGCTTCAAACTTAGCCTTCTCCGGCTCATCAATGAGAATCTGATTCATGAGGGTATGCGCCATGCGCATTGCTTCGGGAACATTTGGGGGTTTGGATGAGGTGACGTTTCCCTTAATGCTCTTAGGGAGTCCCCATAAGTATCTCTCCATTCGCTTGAATTCTGGGGTGACTGATAATGCTAAAAACGAACATATATTTCATAGCATTATTCCTCAAGAAAGACAAGCTTTTAGTTGCAACTGTTCTATTTACAAGTGATATTCGTTTAAATAATAAAAGGTGAAGACAAAAGACAGATTCGACGAATTGAAGACGCAAATGACCAAAAAGCTCAAAAGTACAAAATACAATCAATGAGGTTCCAATTATTGATAAGAAACGTCTCAAAATTACAAGAGTACAAGATTCAAAACGCAAAGTACAAGATATTAAATTGTACGCAAGGACGTTCGAAATAAATATATATATAATTAAGAGTACAAGATTCAACGCTCGACGCAACGGACATAAACTTACAAGTCAACTATGCACATGAATATAATATAATATATAATTAATTCTTAAAATTAATATATATATTATATTATTATAAATAAACGTCGGCAGAAGAAAACAACCAAAAGTGGCTCTCCCCAGCTGGCCATGCGATCGCATGGCCTGGAAGGCATAAATCCATGCGATCGCATGAGCCTCTTTTCCAGATCACATGCCTATAAAAATCGAGCTTTGGTGTAACACAAATCACATCTTTTTCTTCTTCACTCAATGTAGTATATGTATATATAATTTATATTTTAATTTTAATTTTAATTTTAATTTTAAATCCTAATAATAAGGGTGTGTTAGCGAATGTTATAAGGGTGTAAGTCGAAATTCTGTCCGTGTAACGCTACGCTATTTTTAATCATTGTAAGTTATGTTCAACCTTTTTACATTAATGTCTCGTAGCTAAGTTATTATTATGCTTATTTAATCCGAAGTAATCATGATGTTGGGCTAAAAATATTAAAATTGGGTAATTGGGCTTTGTACCATAATTGGGGTTTGGACAAAAGAACGACACTTGTGGAAATTAGACTATGGGCTATTAATGGGATTTATATTTGTTTAACTAAATGATAGTTTGTTAATGTTAATATAAAGATTTACAATTGGACGTCCCTATAAATAACCATATACACTCAATCGGACACGATGGGTGGGATATTTATATGTACAAATAATCGTTCATTTAACTGGACACGGGAATGGATTAATAGCCACTAGAATTATTAAAACAGGGGTGAAATTATGTACAAGGACACTTGGCATAATTGATAACAGAGTATTAAAACCTTGGGTTACACTCAGTCGACATCCTGGTGTAATTATTAAACAAAGTAATAAAACCTTGTTACAGTTTAAGTCCCCAATTAGTTGGAATATTTAACTTCGGGTATAAGGATAATTTGACGAGGACACTCGCATTTTATATTTATGACTGATGGACTGTTATGGACAAAAAACCAGACGGACATATTAAATAATCCAGGACAAAGGACAATTAACCCATGGGCATAAAACTAAAATCAACACGTCAAACATCATGATTACGGAAGTTTAAATAAGCATAATTCTTTTATTTCATATTTAATTTCTTTTATTTTATATTTAATTGCACTTCTAATTATAGCACTTTTATTTATTGTTATTGTATTTAATTGCACTTTTAATTATCGTACTTTTTAATTATCGCAAGTTTATTTTATCGCACTTTTATTATTCGCAATTTCATTATCGTTATTTAATTTACGCTTTAAATTAAGTCTTTTATTTATTTAATATTTTACATTTGGTTTTAACTGCGACTAAAGTTTTAAAATCGACAAACCGGTCATTAAACGGTAAAAATCCCCCTTTATAATAATAATATTACTTATATATATATATATATATTTGTATTTTTATATATTAAACTAATATAGCGTTAAGCTTTGATTAAAAGATTTTTCCTGTGGAACGAACCGGACTTACTAAAAACTACACTACAGTACGATTAGGTACACTGCCTATAAGTGTTGTAGCAAGGTTTAAGTATATCCATTCTCTAAATAAATAAATATCTTGTGTAAAATTGTATCGTATTTAATAGTATTACCTTGTAAAATTTAATAGTATTTTATACCCCTTAGCTTTGACATCAAGTATTTTTGGCGCCGCTGCCGAGGAACTTAAAAATTTAGCTTAAAAACCGGAAGCGCAACGCTATATATAAAAAAAAAAATTATTTTTAGTTTACTTTTATAAAAATACGTTTTTGTAAAAATACGTTTTAAAAATTCAAAAATATAAAAAGAAAAACAAAAATTTATATATTTTTAAGAGTTTGTTAAATATATAAGTTTTATAAAGTTTCTTTATTTTTATTTTTAGTATTTAAAAATATAAATTTTATTTAAATATTGTGTTTTTTTTATAACACATCAAAACAGCAAAACAGAAAAAAAAAAAATATAAAAGTTTACGGGCTACACTGAAGCAGCCCAACCCATCTGGCCCGATTTTCTACGTCATGCGATCGCATGAATATATAGCATACACTCCATGCGATAGCATGGGGTGATTTGACTCGTCTGAAACATAAGCTGTACGAAATTAGGGTTTATAATAATAATTATTATTAATTAATAACCCTAATTAGGTTATAATTATTTTATTATTTAGTTTAGTTTATTTATAATTTGTATTTTAAGTCTAAATTAGTTTTAATAATTTATAAAATTAATAGTGTTATAAAATAAATAATATAAAAATAATATTTTTTTATAAAAATTGTAATTTTTACACTTTTTATGTATTTTTATATTTTGTCCCTTTTTAATAGTTTTAGCGTAACTTTTGTATTTTTCGCTCGTATTTAGTTTTAATTCATAGTTTTTGCCATAGTTATTTTTATTTCTAGATTTTTAGGCCTTGCCGTAAAATCCCTTAAGTGCTTTTTCTTTAGACTAAGATATAGGTGCTTTAGAATTTTGCGACGCCTTTTTAAGTTTTAGTACCTTTTTAAGTTATTGCCATTTGGGATATAGTTCTACTTGTAAGCTTTAATATTTTTAGACGCCTTTTACCTATGTATCAATTATCATTCCAATTAGTAATCTCAATTTGCGATTATAATTTTAAGTTAGTGATAGTAATAAGGTTGGGTTAGTCGAGTGTTTTTAAGTTCTATAAGTCATTTCTTTTTATTTCTTATTTTCCGACGCCTTTTATTTTTCAACCCTTTTCTTTTTCTTTTTCGACGCGCTCTTTTTCTTTCTTATTTCTCGCCATTCTAGTTTTAGGACATAGATTTTTATTCTACTTCTTATCTAAATTTCTTAAAATTACGAAAATTTATTTTAAGTGGTTAAATTGATAGACATCAAAATTTTCTGGTTCGTAGTAATAGTTGGATTTGTACGTGGACCGGGTTATTGGAGCCAAACAGTCCTCAATTATATTGAGACCAAACGAATCCTGCCCCTCTGCTGCATCTTTTGGCTATACGAAACGTGGGCAAAATCAGAAAAGTCTATTGATTGGATAACTTATATAATTTTTCTTTCCTTTTTAAAAACTAATAGGATATTCAGTGAATGCACCGAGCAAGACGTTCACCACCTTTTGTACGTTCACCACCTGTAACTAGATCAAGACATCTAGCTAATATTGTCGCCGTTGATAATCCATTTTTTGAACCCGACCTCACAATTGAGAATCCGGAGAATATTCAGGGACGATTCATAGATCCTGAACCATTAAATTTTCCTCCGGAACCACCAATCATTCAAACAGAGATTGTTGAGGAACGAACCATTAAATCAGAATCCTCTAGTGATTCCGATTTAACAAATTCAATTATGGAGAATCTGGAACCTTTAAGTATGGAAGACCGAATGAGAGCTAAACGCACTGGCCAAGGTCACGCAATTACTCATCCTGACATTAATGCGCCAGATTATGAAATCAAAGGACAAATTCTACACATGGTGACTAATCAATGCCAATTTAGTGGTGCGCCGAAGGAAGATCCAAATGAACATCTTCGTACCTTTAATAGGATCTGCACTCTATTTAAAATCCGAGAAGTGGAGGATGAACATATATATCTCATGTTATTTCCCTGGACTTTAAAGGGAGAAGCCAAAGATTGGTTGGAATCGTTACCTGAAGGGGCGATTGATACATGGGACGTTTTAGTTGAAAAATTTCTTAAACAATTCTTTCCGGCATCTAAAGCCGTAAGACTTCAAGGAGAAATTGTTACGTTCATACAGAAACCGAATGAAACTCTATATGAGGCGAGGACAAGATTTGGAAAGTTATTAAGAGGATGTCCGCAACATGGTTTAGACACCTGTCAAATAGTACAAATATTCTACCAAGGATGCGACATCACTACAAGAAAAGACATCGATATAGCAGCTGGTGGTTCCATTATGAAGAAAACCGAAACTGATGCTTATAAAATTATTGATAACACTGCTTCCCACTCACATGAGTGGCACCAAGAAAAAGATATCATTAGATCATCTAAAGCAGCTAGAGCCGATTCTAGCCATGACTTAGATTCCATTTTTGCAAAGATAGATGCTGTCGAGAGACGAATGGAAAAGATGACTAAGGATATTCACTCAATACGAATTAGTTGTGAGCAGTGTAGAGGACCACATTTGACAAAAGATTATCTCAGTATTGAACTAACAATGGAACAAAGAGAGAATATTTCATACATAAACCAAAGGCCTGGAAATAATTATCAAAATAATTATGAACCGCCAAGACCGATCTACAATCAAAACCAGAATTATAATCGGAATATTCCATACAACAACCAACAAGGTCCTAGCAATCAACAAGTATCTAACAATACTTACAACCAGCAAAGACCTAATTTTCAAAACAAACCACAACCCGATGATAAAAATCCGAATTTAGAAGATATGATGACGAAGCTAGTTGAAACTCAAACGCAGTTTTTCACATCTCAAAAACAAACTAATGAACAAAATGCTCAAGCATTTAGAAATCAACAAGCTTCTATTCAAAACTTGGAACAAGAAGTAAGTAACCTAGCAAGGTTAATAGGTGAAAGAAAACCGGGAAGTTTACCTAGTGATACAAATGCAAACCCCCAGAATGAAACAGCTAAAGCCATTACCACAAGAAGTGGTACAACACTTAAACCACCTGAAATACCTGTAACTTCTGATGAAGCTATTCCTACTCCACAAGAACCACAACCTGATCAAGATAAGGAAAAAGAACCGGTAGTTGAAAAGGTTAATGAAGATAACACAGTTAAGGCTAAACCTTATGTTAAACCATACCAACTACCACTTCCTTACCCGAGTAAAATGAAGAAAGAGAAACTTGAAGCCGAGCAATCCAAATTCTTGGATATGTTTAAATAGATAAATGTAAATCTTCCTTTCATTGATGTGATTTCAGGAATGCCTAGATATGCTAAATTCTTGAAAGATCTGATCACGAATAGAAAGAAAATGGAAGAACTCTCGGCTGTTACTATGAACGCTAATTGTTCAGCAGTGCTGTTGAATAAGATACCAGAAAAATTATCTGATCCAGGAAGTTTCACAATTCCATGTTTTCTGGGTAGTCTTAGTTCAATAGAAGCATTGGCAGACTTAGGTGCTAGTATAAATTTAATGCCGTATTCACTATACGCTAAACTAGACCTTGGAGAATTGAAACCAACAAGAATAAGCATACAGCTAGCCGATCGATCAATAAAATATCCTAGAGGGATAATGGAGAACATGCTAGTTAAAGTTGGTACTTTAGTATTTCCAGTAGATTTTGTTGTTCTGGACATGGAAGAAGATTCACAAGTTCCTCTCATATTAGGAAGACCATTCTTAAACACGGCTAAAGCAATGATAGACGTGTTCGGTAAGAAACTGACCCTAAGTATAGAGGACAAGAGTGTTACCTTTTCAGTTGATAGAGCAATGCAACAACTGCAATCTGCAGATGATACATGTTATTATATTCAAACTATAGATTCACATGCAGAATTATTAGAAGAATTTTCAGAATTACAAGGAACAGGAGAATGTTCTTTAGGAGAAGGAACTGAACCAATTGATGAAGTTGAAATGTTAGCTACACTAATAGCTAATGGATATGAACCAACAACAGAAGAAATTCAAATGCTAAAAGAAGAAGACAGATATCGATATAAATCATCAATAGAAGAACCACCGAAATTAGAGTTAAAGCCACTTCCAAACCATTTGGAATACGCTTATTTACATGGTGAATCTGAATTACCTGTAATAATATCATCTTCTCTTACTGAAAATGAGAAATCACAACTCATTTCTGTGTTGAAAGCTCATAAACCAGCCATTGCATGGAAGATTCATGATATTAAAGGAATAAGTCCTTCGTATTGCACACATAAAATCCTTATGGAAGAAGGTCATAAAACGTATGTGCAACGCCAACGAAGACTAAATCCTAATATGCAAGATGTAGTTAAAAAAGAAATTATTAAACTGCTAGATGCAGGTCTAATTTATCCAATTTATGATAGTCCATGGGTAAGCCCAGTTCAATGAGTGCCTAAGAAGGGTGGCATGACTGTCATTACAAATGAAAAAAATGAGCTTATTCCCACTAGGACTGTAACGGGATGGCGTGTATGTATTGATTATAGAAAATTAAATGACGCCACTAGAAAAGATCACTTTCCCTTACCTTTCATTGATCAAATGTTGGAAAGATTAGCCGGAAATAGTTATTATTGTTTTCTTGATGGATTTTCCGGATACTTTCAAATTCCAATAGCACCTGAAGATCAAGAGAAAACCACATTCACGTACCCTTATGGTACTTTTGCTTACAAACGCATGCCATTTGGACTTTGCAACGCCCCTGCAACCTTTCAAAGGTGCATGATGGCGATTTTTCATGACATGATAGAAGAATGCATGGAAGTTTTCATGGATGACTTTTCAGTCTTCGGTGATACATTTGAATCATGTCTAGTTAATCTGGAACGAATGCTTATTAGATGCGAACAATCAAATCTAGTACTTAATTGGGAGAAATGCCATTTCATGGTTAAAGAAGGCATCGTTCTTGGACATAAAATTTCAAAAGAAGGAATTGAAGTGGATAGAGCTAAAGTAACACCAAATTGGAATCTACCGTTTGAATTAATGTGCGATGCAAGTGATTTTGCAATGGGAGCCGTTTAAGGACAAAGGATTGAAAAACGATTTCAACCTATATATTATGCTAGTAAGACGTTACAAGGAGCACAAACAAATTACACAACTACTGAAAAAGAACTCCTTGCTATTGTCTTTGCTTTTGACAAATTTCGTTCATATCTCGTTCTAGCAAAAACGGTGGTCTATACCGACCATTCTGCTCTTAGATACCTATTTTCAAAACAAGATGCCAAACCAAGATTAATCCGTTGGATCTTACTCTTACAAGAATTCGATATTGAAATCCGAGATAAAAGAGGAGCAGAAAATCTCGCCGCTGATCATTTTTCTCGTCTTGAAAATCCCGAATTAGAAGTTCTAAATGAATCGGCCATACAAGACAACTTTCCTGATGAATATCTATTGAAGATAGATTATAATGAAATACCATGGTTTGCAGATTATGCAAACTATTTAGTATGTGGATTCCTTGAAAAAGGATTATCGTACCAAAAATGAAAGAAATTCTTCAGTGATATAAAACACTATTTTTGGGAAGATCCACATCTGTTTAAAAGTTGTCCCGATGGAATAATACGCCGATGTGTATTTGGAGATGAAGCTAGTAAAATTTTAAACCATTGTCACACAGGACCAACAGGAGGGCACTATGGGCCTCAACTAACAGCAAAAAAAGTTTATGATGCTGGATTCTATTGGCCTACAATTTACAAAGACGCACACCTTCTTTGCAAATCCTATGATGCTTGTCAAAGGGCCGAAAAAATAAGTCAACGTGATGAAATGCCACAAAATGTCATTCAAGTATGCGAAGTATTTGACATTTGGGGTATTGACTTTATGGGTCCATTTCCAAAATCTCATAATAATCTATATATTCTCGTAGCCATTGATTATGTATCTAAATGGGCGGAAGCACAAGCTCTCCCAACTAACGATGCACGAGTTGTAGTCAACTTTTTAAAACGTCTTTTTGCAAGGTTTGGAACACCGAAAGCTTTAATAAGTGATCGGGGTACTCATTTCTGTAATAATCAACTTGAGAAAGTTCTCAAAAGATATGGAGTAACTCATAAAATCTCCACCGCATATCATCCACAAACAAGTGGACAAGTTGAAAATACCAACCGAGCTTTAAAACGTATTCTAGAGAAAACCGTAGGATCAAATCCAAAGGAATGGTCCATTAAATTGGAGGATGCACTCTGGGCTTTTAGAACCGCCAACAAAACTCCAATTGGAACCACACCTTTTAAACTCGTCTACGGAAAAGCATGTCATCTTCTAGTAGAAATTGAACACAAAGCATTTTGGGCTTTGAAGACATGTAATCTTGATTTACATGAAGCCGGACGTCTACGATTAAGTCAACTAAACGAATTAGAAGAATTAAGACATGAAGCATACGAAAATTCGTTAATCTATAAGGAAAGAATGAAGAAATGGCATGATAAAAGAATCAGAAGTTTAAAAGAATTCAAAGAAGGAGACAGAGTTCTTCTTTTCAATTCACGATTCAAGCTATTTTCTGGAAAATTGAAATCAAGATGGTCTGGACCATTCATAGTCAAACGAGTTTTCCCATACGGAACGATAGAATTAATAAATTCAAATGGGATTGAATTTAAGGTTAATGGTCACAGAGTTAAACATTACATAGATAGTCCAATGGAAATTGACAATGAAGTTAATCACAATTTCGATACCACAGCTAACTAAGTGTGGGGAGAATCAAGTCTTTAAAGGATAATATGTATTTCTGTTAGAGTTATATTGTCTGTTTTCGTATAGTTCTCGAAAATGGAACCCGAATGGTCTTTCCCTAGTAGACCCTAAAGAACTAGTCTTCTCCCCCCATTCTGAATTTTTATTTTTTTTAGGTTTTTACGAAATGAAGACTGCCTGTGAACTAAACCATGGTCTAATGCTACACGCTTTGATCACTAAACGTAATAATGACACACTTCCAAGTGAAATAGTATCAGTAATCAGAGAAAGATTGGACGGAGTAAGAAAAGAATCCAGATGCGAAGATAATAAGTTACAATTTGGTAAAGGAAAATCAAAATCCGTAGCGAAAAGAAGAGCACGACACCTAGAAAGATGTCACAAATGCGGAAAATGGTCACATGGAGGTAAATGTTCAAATAATCAAACCTATTCAAACACCGAATTTGTTACTTTATGCAGAGACGGACCGTTCATATGTTTAGAAGAAAAAACACTGAATGCTCGAGGTTACGCCTATGTAGCCATGGAAAACCAATTAAATCGACTATCTTATGAATGGGATAGATCATATAACTAAGAATACTATCTCACAGGTAAGTCTGTACAGTTTTTATTTTTTTATTTTTATTTTTAACCTTTTGATAATAAACGCTAATTTGTTCGCTATAAAGTATTAAATTGGTATTGAATAAAATTAGGTTTGGCGACCGAAATTATTGATATCATTCAAAAATTTATTACATCACTGCGAAATTTAACGTTTATTCTTAAGGTATAAATATCTTTAATCAATCAACCCAAAATATTTCAAAAATTCGTCATGAGTTAAATTAGGTCATGGAACCGAAATTACTTTACCGAAAAGAGGGGGTATATTTTTGATAATATTTGATTGATTAAAGTGAGATAAAAGCCAAAAAGATTTTTAATTTTACCATGTTTTAAAAAAATTAATATATAAAAATTAAAATAATATTGTAAACTTTTTAAAATTAATATATTTAAAATTGTAAATATTTGAAAAATTAATCTTTTTAATATAAGTTTGTATGTTTAAAAACAAAAATATAATATAAGTTTGGTGTGAATTTTTAATTTTTATTATATGAATTCTTAATTTTATGCATTTTAAATTTAAGTTTGGTGTGAATTTAAAAACAAAAATTTACTTTATTTCGCTAAGTTAAAAATATGATTTTTAAAATTCGTCGTGAGTTGAAGACTAGGTCTTTGAACCGAAATTGCTTTACCCGAGGGAGGGACGAGAACTTTTATTATCATTATTTTTAATTTTATTGAATTAAAGTATGTCAAAAACATTAAAAAATCCAAAAATCTTTACTTTTAAAACCGCGATTTGATTTGACAAATTTTAAAAATTTTTGTCAAGGGACAGACTAGGACATCGATCCAAAACACCCTCGCTCCTAAAGGAAAACAAATTTTTAAAATTTAATTAATTATCAGTTTTATAAAGTGTAAGGTTTTATATATATATATTAAAAAAAAGCTGAAAACACTGTTCCCGGATACCCATGCGATTGCATGGGTATTGCACTCCAACTCCATGCGATCGCATGGAGCTAGAAAACAGGCCTGATACATACAGCCTGTTCTGTTCTGCCTCACACCAACACACACAACACATACGAAAATACTCTCAAATCTTCATCAAAATTCACCAAAATCCACCGTAATTCGTCATTTTTCTTGCTCTAATCATGCCTAGATTCTCATTCTTCAGCAAAATGGTAAAAATTACACCCCTAAACTCTATAAATTCCTAGTTTTTGTGATAATTATCAATTTTTTTCCTAATGCAATTTTATTAATTTCTAGTGTAATTAGTGTTAAATTGTTAGTATTTAACATGATTTGAAGCCAAAAACTTCAAAAATTTTAGAAATCTAGGGTTTGTGTTCTTGAGCAATTTGGGGCTTTTTGATATAAACAGGTTATGGCCGATTTTTGTCATGAATTATTGCTAAATTGAGTAGTGTAACATGTTTAGATAGTTAAATGATCCAAACATTGATCCTAAACATGATTTTTGGAGATTAAAGTGGACTTTTTAAGTCCAAAATTCATGAACTTGATTAATTTGATATATTTGCCATTTGAGACTTGTTTAATTATTAGTAATGAATATTTTGACATGTTATTTGAGTTAAATGCTTATGAACTTTGTATACATTTTGATATTTGCTTATTTGAAAAGTATAGAATTGTGAAAAATTGTGAAAATGTGTATAAGTTTAATTTTGATTTAACATGTTATAGTGATTGTTTTAAGTTGTTATTTTGCTAACACTAATGCATATTTGGATGCACAAATTTTGTGTTTAATGTGTTTTACATAAAGCCGATACTGGAGGTTCAGGAGCATCATCATCTAGACGACCAGCACAAGCACCAGAACCAGAACCAGAAATGCAACACGAACAACAACCACAACAGGAACAACAGCAACAGCCTGATCAGCACGTACCTTATTATGATCCGGTACAGTTTGTTAATGAATTCATAGTATTCCCGATGAGGCCGCCAGTAGAATTCCCAACGATTCCTGAGCACACTCTGCATCCTAATCTGAGATTTGATAAGAGATGGAGAGATTACGAGACATATCAAAGGAACAAATTCAAATTGGTAACAAAAAATGTAGAGGTGCCAAGGGTAATCGATTGGGCCCCTTTGGAAACGGTCCATCTAGCTGACCGTGTTAGACAGCTTTTAGTTCAAAGGTATGGCAGTTCTTCTTTTACAAATTGGGAACGTCTTTTCACCATTCGTAGACCTGTATATAAGGAATGGTGTGTTGAGTTGATGAGTACTGTATCACTTGATACAAATATAGTTAGAATAGATGATAGAAGATTTCTTAGGTTTATCCTTGGCGGTAGGATGTACAGAATGTCCATGCTGGACATGGCCAGGGCCTTACAGATATATACTCCTGGTGAGTTGCTATTACCCGATTGTACAAATTTGATTCATTATGGTGAAAGGGTAGATAGTAACTTTGACGCTGACGCCATTTGGAGGCGTATGTCACATTTTGATGTTTTTACACGAGCAGGAGGACACTCCTATACACATATTGACAGAGCCGAGCTTCGTATTATTCATAGATTTTTGGCTAACTCGATTACACAGAGAGGTCATAATAAAAAAAAAATTACCTTACATGATTTATTCTACCTAAAGTGTATTCGGGATCCTAGAAGCTTGGTCAATATCCCTTACTGTGTTGCTTTTTATTTATCTAAAATGGTAGAGGGAATGCAGGACGGGAGTATAATAGGAGGAGGTATTTTTGTTACTCTCATTGGAGAGTATTTAGGTGTTGATAGGAACCAAGGGGGTCCATTACAGCTTTGTAGAGAACAGGTTGAGCCCTTAGGATTGAAAGTTTATGTGGGTGCTAATGTATTGAAAAGTAGACGTAACCAGGCAGTACCCTATGAGGGATCTCATCCTCAGGTAGAGAGAGGCTCAGACGAGGAAATGGAGTAGGTGGAAGACATTAGGGATGTCTTTCGAGATGCTATTCTTGACGTCCACATTCGTATAGATGAGGAAGCAATGACGAACGCGGCCAGACATAGTATGTATGAGCAGTGGAACTCCGAGCGAGTATACGAGGATTATAGGCGACGCCAACACGATAGCTGGTTAGTTCATCAGCACCAAATCATGAGCCAGCTATCATATCAGGTACCAAATAACTATGTACCTACTCGACCTGCTCATTTTCCGCCACACAGCCCCGATATTCGACCACCCTTTAACCGGTATGACTATAACTAAGCCTATCAAAACACCTATAACCAACAATGGAACCCACCCGACGAGATGAACTGGAACCCATATCCAGACTGATTTAGTTCCATTTGGTTATTTATATGATTTTTATGTTTTTATCTTTTTACTTATTCATGTTTAAACTTATGTTATTGAATATACTTATGTAATCTTTATCATTTTTATTATTATTGTGTACTAATATTTCACATTTAGGATTTAAAAGTGGGATATTAAGTCCCATTTCAAATTGCCATGCATGTTTATATTTGTATGTATGTATATAGTAAATTGTACAAAACAGGGTAAAACAGCGATTTTCAAAGACTGGCATTAAGTTCAGCAAAAGCTTCTAATTTTGACGACAAGATAAATGTGATGTAACAACAGACGGAATGGACAAATGATATGTACCATTTATCATTCAGCAAACAAATGCCAATATGTTTGGAAACTTTGGTAAAATTTAATCATTTCTACGCTAATCACCCTCAATAATTTAAATTGTTACTGATTTCTTGCAAATGAGGGCATTGCAAGATCTTAAGTATGGGAAGGGGTTAAATTCTTTCGGATTTTAAAATTTTTACTTTATACACTTGGTTACCATTAGAAATACTAGTAAAGTAGTAGTTGTATTAGAATCTAGTGCTCTCTGATAAAGAACAGCCCTAGTCTTATATACTGACTACCCAATTCTAGTAAATTTTTTCAATATTTTCAATTAAATGAACTCAAAATCATGTTTATACATATTTATGAACGATAAAACTAGGTGTTAACACCGAAATTATTGTTACCTCGGAAAGGACATAAATTGAGAAACAAACCAAAATGTTAAAATTCATTTAAAATGGAATAGAGGACAATAAAAAGGAAAATAAAAGCCAAGTGTGGGAAATTTTCACCGAGTTATTCAAAATACATATCACATATTTTTGTACAAATAATTGAAAATACTTTTGTTTTGGACGATAATTAACTGTTTTACCCGATGAAAGAAAAGAAGAGATGGATCTACACGATGAATCAATTCCATCGTTAAAAGGAAGTAAAGTCTTTCGAAAAAGAAACGCGCTTCTTGATTTAGGTCATGAAGTTGTCGTCCAGACCAGCTGTAGGTTGATGAAAAATCTAGAAAAGTCATCTCTAAAATCAGCAGGAAATCCACGGACCTCAGCATAAAACAGGGTTGCCAAGTGGTCAGACTTATCCTAACCATGAGAAGGATTTATCTCGTACAATGGTGGGGCACCGTGCAAATTAGCTTGATAAGACTAATGAATCAGATCCCCAGAAAGGATAATCTCCTTTAAAGATCAAAAATCAGCTTTTAAGACTGATATTACCCAATCCTAGAGATTGACCTTAAAGATTGAGAATTACAAACTCATGAAATTCAATGATATCTAAACTCGAGCTTGAACAAGAAAATATTTTGATCAAATTATAAACCGATTTGTTTTCTGAAAACCCATTTTCAATGCGTTCATTACCATTGAACGTAAAATCCTAAGAATTCACCTAGAATCCATTAGGTCACCTGAACCAAATCGGGTGTCAACCGTAAGAACGGTGGTTGCATAGCATGGTCAAATACAGGACCTTGTGCCAGACCGAAAAATCATAAGGGTGAGCTTTACTGTTGCTCCTACAAAGGATAGTAATTGCGTCCGACACGTTATAGACCATAATTAAAAGCATGTCAGGGGACATTGCCTTAACAGTTGCTTGTTCAACGCTTTCCTTTACAACCGGACGGTAGTTTACCGAAAGGTAATATACAGAGCAAGTATACTGGATGTGTTGCTTTCCTAATACAAGGTTAGCAAGTGGGTGACACAAAACCACAGTTTGAGCTAAAATTTTCAAATCTGAAACCCACCAAACCCAAAAAAATATTTTGCAAACACCGGTGAAGGGTTATTCCGGAAAACTTATCTAGGGTAAAAACTAGATTTAATTTTCAAAAGATCAAATATTTTCATAAAGATCCAATTTCCTTAATGGATCTAAATTTTATAGTCATGTGGGACTGTAAACCACATCGTTACTACCATTGTTTATACCGCCGTATTGAAATCACTGATGTACAAAGTGTGAAGAATAAAGAAGTGATTCTAGTATTTCAAGACTATATTGCTTGAGGACAAGCAACGCTCAAGTGTGGGAATATTTGATAATGCTAAAAACGAACATATATTTCATAGCATTATTCCTCAAGAAAGACAAGCTTTTAGTTGCAACTGTTCTATTTACAAGTGATATTCGTTTAAATAATAAAAGGTAAAGACAAAAGACAGATTCGACGAATTGAAGACGCAAACGACCAAAAAGCTCAAAAGTACAAAATACAATCAATGAGGTTCCAATTATTGATAAGAAACGTCTCAAAATTACAAGAGTACAAGATTCAAAACGCAAAGTACAAGATATTAAATTGTACGCAAGGACGTTCGAAAATCCGGAACCGGGACCAGAGTCAACTCTCAACGCTCGACGCAACGGACTAAAAATTACAAGTCAACTATGCACATGAATATAATATAATATATAATTAATTCTTAAAATTAATATATATATTATATTATTATAAATAAACGTCGGCAGAAGAAAACAACCAAAAGTGGCTCTCCCCAGCTGGCCATGCGATCGCATGGCCTGGAAGGCATAAATCCATGCGATTGCATGAGCCTCTTTTCCAGATCACATGCCTATAAAAATCGAGCTTTGGTGTAATTGAACATATATATATATATATATATATATATATATATATATATATATATATATATATATATATATATATATATATATATATATATCACATCTTTTTCTTCTTCACTCAACGTAGTATATGTATATATAATTTATATTTTAATTTTAATTTTAATTTTAAATCCTAATAATAAGGGTGTGTTAGTGAATGTTGTAAGGGTGTAAGTCGAAATTCTGTCCGTGTAACGCTACGCTATTTTTAATCATTGTAAGTTATGTTCAACCTTTTTACATTAATGTCTCGTAGCTAAGTTATTATTATGCTTATTTAATCCGAAGTAATCATGATGTTGGGCTAAAAATATTAAAATTGGGTAATTGGGCTTTGTACCATAATTGAGGTTTGGACAAAAGAACGACACTTGTGGAAATTAGACTATGGGCTATTAATGGGATTTATATTTGTTTAACTAAATGATAGTTTGTTAATGTTAATATAAAGATTTACAATTGGACATCCCTATAAATAACCATATACACTCAATCGGACACGATGGGCGGGATATTTATATGTACAAATAATCGTTCATTTAACCGGACACGGGAATGGATTAATAGCCACTAGAATTATTAAAACAGGGGTGAAATTATGTACAAGGACACTTGGCATAATTGATAACAAAGTATTAAAACCTTGGGTTACACTCAGTCGACATCCTGGTGTAATTATTAAACAAAGTAATAAAACCTTGTTACAGTTTAAGTCCCCAATTAGTTGGAATATTTAACTTCGGGTATAAGGATAATTTGACGAGGACACTCGCACTTTATATTTATGACTGATGGACTGTTATGGACAAAAAACCAGACGGACATATTAAATAATCCAGGACAAAGGACAATTAACCCATGGGCATAAAACTAAAATCAACACGTCAAACATCATGATTACGGAAGTTTAAATAAGCATAATTCTTTTATTTCATATTTAATTTCCTTTATTTTATATTTAATTGCACTTCTAATTATAGCACTTTTATTTATTGTTATTGTATTTAATTGCACTTTTAATTATCGTACTTTTTAATTATCGCAAGTTTATTTTAGCGCACTTTTATTATTCGCAATTTCATTATCGTTATTTAATTTACGCTTTAAATTAAGTCTTTTATTTATTTAATATTTTACATTTGGTTTTAACTGCGACTAAAGTTTTAAAATCGACAAACCGGTCATTAAACGGTAAAAATCCCCCTTTATAATAATAATATTACTTATATATATATTTGTATTTTTATATATTAAACTAATATAGCGTTAAGCTTTGATTAAAAGATTTTCCCTGTGGAACGAACCGGACTTACTAAAAACTACACTACTGTACGATTAGGTACACTGCCTATAAGTATTGTAGCAAGGTTTAAGTATATCCATTCTCTAAATACATAAATATCTTGTGTAAAATTGTATCGTATTTAATAGTATTTCCTTGTAAAATTTAATAGTATTTTATACCCCTTAGCTTTGACATCAGTGACCATTGTCGGACACATCAGGGCTAACTCTAAAAATCTCCTGTTGTAACTATCAAGGTTATTCCCAACGGCCTTTAACTGCATGAATTCCATCTCCATCTTTTGTATTTCGTTTCTCGGACAATACTCATCAATCATTGCCACTTTGAATTCCTCCCATGGCGTAGCATACGCCTCATCAATGCCTTTCGCTTGAGCTAACGTGTTCCACTACGTTAGCGCGCCGTCAGATAGCGTGCACGAAGCAAACTTGGTCTTACTATCCTCCGAACAGTTGCTAACTCGGAATACTGATTCAAGTTTCTCGAACCATCTGGTGAGACCAACCGGTCCCTCGGTTCCACTGAAGTTATGTGGTTTGCAGCTCTGGAATTCCTTGTAAGTACACCCATTTCGAACGGGTGGAATAACCGGTGGTGGTGGCGGTGGAGCTTGGAGATTTCTTTCTGCTAGGGCTGCAGCGACCTGTTCGTTGATCATGTCCTCAATCTGGGCTGCGGTAGGTGTGGATCTTCCGTTGGCCATGGTATTCTAAACAAAATTTTTTGACTTAAGTCAAAATCCAGCATTCAATATGTAATAATATAGTATATAGTAACCAACATGGAATCAAAACATCACATGTTATTAAATAACGCATCTAGGTACAAATACCACAGAATCATCGTACAGTAATGTAAATAGAACATCGTGCAAGAATTAAATAACGCTAAGTTCCATTCATTAATAATAATAAGTTTCATACATCTGAATAAGTCCGTACAATACATGATTAATACAATAAACTACAACTAGATTACATCATAAAATCTAATACAAAAGTCCTACGGTGAAGTTGGGTATAGGATGTCCAAAACCTGAGCCATCTGCTCCTCGAGCTCAGTAACCCGAGCTCGGAGGATTCCCACCTCCCTTGTCAATTCCTCGACTGTGGGAGATGGTGGGGCAGGTGGTGCTGGTGGTGCAGGTGGTGCGGGTGGAGCGGATGGTGCTGGTGGAGCGGGTGGTGCAGACCGCACGAAGCAGGGTGTAGATGTACCGGCTCCAGAAATAGTTAGCACGTAACGAGGTGCCTTACATATGAGTGGGTTGGCAGGGTACGGCACAAGCCGCTTACAAGCAGTAACCCTCCGACGCCGACCAAAAGCGTCAGTGAAAGCACGACCTCCATTCACCCCTGGAATAACGGTGCCATCAGGACGGTACTGCTTCTTCGGCGGGGTGGAGGGTGCCTGTATAGGTACGTCATCAAGGTTCTCTTCGTCGGAGTCACTGGAGTCATCTGTAGAGTTGTCATCGGATGAAGGATCATTAGAATCATGTGGTGGTGACACGGGTGGCTGAACTGGCAGTCCGAAGGCGACCAACATCTCTCTATGTTTGAATGGTAGAATCGGCACTAAACGTCCATCTGGAGCGCGTCGGCACGGCATGCGCATATGGTTACGGAATGGCCCTTCCCCGAACTCCGCGGGGATCACAACACCACCGATGCGGGGCTGTGACTCCGAGGATCCGGGAGCAGACAGAGCTGGAATCTCCGTAGGGCCCACGTGTCCATCAGAAGTAGTCACTGGTGCAGGCGGCTGGCTGCTAGTCCCGGAAGATGAAGCGTCGGGGTAACTCGTGCGTATCGGGATCGGTGGATCGGTAACGGTGGTAGGTGGAGTAGCTGAAGAGTCTAAACTGCCCAAAACACTAGCAGGTGGTAGATCCGACATCTGAACAAGGAAAATAAATTTTCCATGTCAGTAAGTCATAAAGCAAGCACATATTAGGCCAACAGTTTAAATCATGTATAACAATAAGTAGCATGGCAATAATAACGAATCGTACATAGGTAGCATGCAATCGAAAGCAAGTGATATCATACAGTAGTGAAATCATGTAGTAGCATACAACATATAGCAGTAAAAGTAAGCAGCAGCATGCAGTAAGTTCAGCGGAAACAAGTAAACTAGCAAGTTGTAGATTAGTCCTATTAGTGAATCCTACTCGGGTCGGTCTTAGACTCACTAATGCAACCTAATTCCCTACAACCAATGCTCTGATACCAAATGTGGTGCCCCGTACAAAACCATCGTGTACCAATCATCAACAACAGGATCATTACAAGGTTAAGTACTATATGCGTTTTCAAAAAGAGTTTGCATTCATTAATAAAGTGATGTCTAAACCAACATCGAATGTTTTACAATCCAAAAGCATGCTTCACTAAGTAGAAGTAAATAATAAGTGTATGTGACCACAACGGTCGTTACAAGTCATAGTTCAAAAGTACTAATGTTTGAATGCAAAATAAAGTAGTTCATGCGATAACAACTCTAAGCAGCGGGTGTCTACAGCACGACTAGTACACAGCGGAAGCTAACCTCAAGCATCTGAGAAAAACATGCTTAAAAACGTCAACACAAAGGTTGGTGAGCTATAGTTTAAGTATAACAGTAAGTAAGGTAGGCCACGAGATTTCAGTGCTACAAAGAGCGTTTCAAAACAGTATAATAAAGTATATGTTATCCGTGGGCACTTGGTAACTAACTTAACGTTTATACCCCCTGAAAGTACACTTGGCAAGTGCGTATGTCTACGAAGTATTAAACACTCGTTAAATGGTAGCGCTACTAGCCCGAGTGGGGATGTCAAACCCTATGGATCCATATCTAAGATTCGCGTTCATGGTTCAAAAACCAATGATTAAACGTTACCGAGCTAAAGGGAATGTTTATGCCGTTGTATAACCCACACATATATAAGTTTAAGAACTCGTGCCTAGTATGTAAAACATAAAATCCGCATGTATTCTCAGTTCCCATAATAAGTTTAAAGTAAAAAGGGAATGCTATAACTCACAATGATAATGTAGTCGTAAAGTCGGCTCGGAAAAGGTGTGCAAGTAATCGGTACGAAGGTCCTCAACCTAAGGCAAATAGTACTAAGTCAGTAAATCGTCTTAATAGGTTTAAAAGTATGTAAATAAGGTCTTAAGGGTCATCATCATTCATTATCAAACAAAAGGCGTAAAGTAAGTTTCGTTTATGAAAGTAGTTTAAAACAAAGACTGACTTCAGTCAGTCACCACGGCCTCTACCCTTACTGAATTAAGGTGAGACCAGTGGCCATGGTTCCGTATATGAGTACTTTAAATGTGGTAAAATTTACAGAAGCAAACTCGTCTTTGTTTGACCGTGGCGACGGTCTAAGTGCGAGTAGGTTAGAAATTTCTGCACAACGTTAAAAGGACATAGTGACGATCGGAGGGCCATAAATCCTAAACCGTAACTCGGATTAAGACGAGTCCTATATGAAAAGTTATCTAATCGAAAATATCTATTTGAAAATTATAACCACAATAGCCCAGGTTTACTGGTCTGTTACAGAACACAGAGAACAGTAGGTAGGAGACAGAAAGCAGTAAAATAATGGGTTCCGGTGGGTTTGGTGTTTGATGTTCATCATGGTTCTCATCCTTGATGCCTATAGCTTCAAGTGTACAACTCATTGATGTGTTTACATCATCTTTACCAAGTTTTGACCATCATAACCCTAGTGTAAGTCTAAGACATGAAGCACAACTCACTTAAGAGTTGTATGAAGTTTGATGAACCAAAGTTACATCAAAGTCTTAGATCTAACACATACATGAACTTTAAAGCTAATAACAAGTTACAAACTTGAAAGTAAACTAACTAATCAAGATCTTAAGATGTAGAACATAGTTCTTAGTTTGATCTTGAAGATCCAAGACTCAAAAGTCTAGATCTAACAAAAGTGTACAAAGTTATATTTAAAGAAAACTTATTTATATGTTCTTGAACTTTCAAGTTAACTTTAAGTTCAAGATTAATGAGATCAAGGTTAACTAGTAACACTTGACCAATAAATACCAACAAACATGAATTTAAAGTGTATAATATGAAGAAATAAACTAAGTAAACAAGTAAAAGGTTCATGGTTTGTTCATACTTTTAAAGATTTAACCAAGGTTTGATCTTTAAGTGAAGTAAACTTTAAGTTTACTTCAAGAACTACAAGTATGATTTCACACATGAACTTACAATATTTAGATACTTTAAGTGTAGAACATAAACTAGAGAGTTTATGTTCTTGTTTGTTCTTGTAAATACAAGAAAAGAATGAAGAATAAACTACCAAGTTTGATTCTTGCAAGCATGTAAGTAAAGAAAGATAACAACTAGTAAGTAAGTAACAATAATCAAGTAACAACTACAACTAACAAAAGATTATAACAATCAAAGAATGATGATGATTAAAGGGGTGTTTGGTTCGGTTTTGGGACAAAGAAAAGAGAAGAAGATTTGTTCATTATACTTACAAGAAGAGAGAGATGTTTGAGAGGAAAAAAAATGCAAGTAATCTTTGTGTGTGAGAATGGGAGAAAACAAGTGAAGTAGTAATAAGTAAATATTGAAAAAAAAAACCTCTTGGCCTACACAAAGGCCGACGACCAGCTGCAATTGGGAGGGAGGAAGAAAAAATTCTTTGGTCACTTGCATGCTAAAGTTGAAAAAGGTGGTTAATGGAGGTGTATGCATGGGGATTGTGTGCAAACAAGATTCCTAATGAAACAACTAACTAGTTCATTTTTCTAAATAATACTTGCATGACTTAGTGGGCTAGTTAGTCCACTTAAAAGGTAGGGTGGGCTTATAAGCCCATATTCAAGAGTCCATTACACTAATCAAAGCCCAAGTTCAATAATTAACAAATAAAGTCCAACAAAAGCTCAAGTAATTAACCAACAACCTTAGTTAATTAAAATGATTAATAAAACTAATCATGAATGTAAATAATACTTGAAAATATTATTCGTGTAAGTTCCGGGTGTCACAAAGACGTTTCGGGCAATCCAAGTCAAGTTCGGGCAATCATGGCAACATGTAAATGTAATAACATACATTCGTTTTATCACACGTATTAATAATAACAATTATTAATAAATAAACGTTGGAAAATCCAGGGTCGTTACAGCAAACACGGCTATTACGCAACTACCGTAACACGTGAGCAAAATACGACTATTGCATCACAATTCACACTAAAATGGTCCTTACGACCCCACCATTGCGTATAAAACAACCAATAGTTCACACAACATGGTC
This sequence comes from Rutidosis leptorrhynchoides, assembly GCF_046630445.1. Lineage (NCBI taxonomy): Eukaryota > Viridiplantae > Streptophyta > Magnoliopsida > Asterales > Asteraceae > Rutidosis > Rutidosis leptorrhynchoides. The sequence goes on from NC_092333.1 coordinate 47,838,982, forward strand.
CTTACGACCCCACCATTGGCGTATAAAACAACCAATAGATCGCACAACATGAAGGCTGGACGAAAACTACACGCGCCTTAGTGAATCCGCAACCACACGCGACCCACTACCTCCACCGCACAACAATCGGAATTGGCCGAACTACACGCACCCTAGTGAATCCGAACTATACGAGAATCACTATCCCAAAAGAATGACCGCATCCACACGTGTCATTGTGAATCCTAACTACACGAGACTCACTTCCACAATATGATGACCGCATCTACACGAGTCATTGTGAATCCAAACTACACGAGACTCACTTCCACAATAAGATGACCGAACTACACGTGTCATCGTGAATCCGCATCCACACGTGATCCACTCCCAAAACTCAACACAGGAATGGTACTCGTATTTCCCACCGGTACTCGCATTTCCCGATAATGTTATAACATGCCGATATAACACTACTCCCATCATACACGCTCTTTTGGCCTCCATCACGACGAGTAGTGTAACATCGCGTACTGCTACACCATAGTGAATCCTAACGGAATACACTAACCATCAACACACGCTCTTTTGGCCTCGAACATTGAGTAGTGCAACATCGCGCACTGCTACATTATAGTGAATCCTAACGGATACCGCTAACTATCACCATACGTACGCGTACACAACGCCAACACAACCGAGCAAGAACCGCCCATATCGCACATAGGCACAAAACAACAATTCTCTAAAAGAGAATCCGACACGCACATCCCTTAGTCAAGGGATCTCACCTTGCTCGTCAAACACGTCCATTATCTCTCAACGAGATTCACCACATTACCACCTCGGTGATAATTCAAATCCAAAATCATAAGTACAAATTAACCGAAATTGCACTCTACCACAAATCGACCAAATCTAGGTCCCATCACAATTTCCGGATATACTAAGAGCATCATCCAAAATCTCACACTAAAACCTCCTCGTGTGGGAGTGTAACTCCCCCACTTGGAACTACGTTCCATAACCGCATCTTGTACACCCGTACAATGCTACCAAAGGTAGACTCTACTAACAATTAGGTTCACACGACCCATCACCACATCTTGCTCCAACCTTGAGCACACAAAGGATTTTAACCAATCCTTAAACACTTCGAACGAAGAGTTCACCACAATTACACAAACTTTACACTCGCAATCATCCAATTGCTATAGCTTGTCAAATTTTCACCTAGTCACTCATGTACCTAAGGGTTTCTCTCCAGTACCCCAAGTACAATGTAACCGCAACACCATCGGAGTCGAATACTACACTAGTAGGTATGAAAGAGGTACCTAACATCGCGTCACGTAGACTCCATTACCAACATACATCGAGATCAAACACTCGACCTTTAGAGTTTTAAACCACCCGTCGAACCTCATGGTTCATCAACCTCAACACGAAAGCAAATACATGCTTCACAACCGAACACCCAAGCCCACATCCATTGCTTGGTAGAAACATTTCCCAACACTAAGGAATGCTTGGTTGCACCAAGTTTTACGCCCTTCGCCCATCGATCAAAATGTCACCATAGGGTACTTCCATTAGGAACGTCACCCATAACAATAACATGCACAACACAAGGCTTTTAACAAATCCAAACTCAGCGACATATAATAAATAATCAAATGACATATTTATTAAAACGAAACGTACCTTAACGTCTCCTTGCCGCACTCGTCCCCGCTAACTCGGGACACTCCGACTTACGATGTCCTTCCTCTTGGCAATTGAAGCACACCGTGCCATCACCCTTTGGCACCGAACATTCCGAAGACTTGTGACCCCTCACGCCATAATTGTAACACCTAGATGCACTAGAATCCGATATATCCGTCCGTGTACCACCCATGCTCACACTCGGACCCTTAGTCCTCTTACTTGGAGCACCATACGAAACAACCCTTCTCTCACTTAAAGATTCACCCATCTTCGATCGCGAATACGACTCGAAATCCCTAGCCACGGCGAATAACTCTGCAAACAACTTCGCGTAACCCCGGCTAATTTTATTCTTCAAGTCATCATTCAAAGTCCGATAGAAATCTTCCATCAACAAACGATCATTCCCCATATACTCCGGGCAAAAATGAGCCTTCGCCATAAAGGTCACCTTGAGAGTATTCAAATCCATAGAACCCTGTTGCAAATTTCGCAACTCACTACGCAATTCTGACAAGTCAGCTGATGTCCGAAACTCCTCAAAGAATTCCTCCTTAAACTCGTCCCACGATAACTCCATAAACGGCTCACCACCGATAAGATCAATCTTACCATCTAACCAATCCTTCACCCTACCCCGCAACAAACTAGTAGGGAGTCTTGTCTTCTTCTCGGGAGGGCAATCAATAGTACAAAAACACCCTTCGACATTCGAGATCCAAGTTGTGCTTATCAAAGGATCCGGTTTTCCATCATACATCGGGGGTTTAGTCCTCATGAAGCTCTTAAGACAACGCTCCATTTCCCCACTACCTTGAAGTTCGGAATACTTCTTATCCATTTCTTCTCGAAACGCACCCATTTGCTCTGCAACGGCGGCCGCAACTCTAGCGTTAAACTCAACGTCATTCGTCTCGATCTCGTTTCGCGTCATCATTCTAGAGAATGCAAAACGATTAGTCCACAAACGTATAAAACCACACACACAACACCGCCCCATCTTGCTAAACACTCATCGTACATCACTTATTAGACACGATTTGCACCCGTAATAAAGTTTGCAAGTCCTTATTACGCACACACGCCGTATCAACTTGTTAGTACAACAACCGCCTCGCTCGATGATATAAACCAACACAACAAAAATTCTACGCAATATAAACACATGCAAGAATTACATCACAATACAAGCCACAGTCCAAGTTAGTTCACCTACACGCTAAGGCACTAACCAAGTTCCCATTCCGACCCATTCACCTACAAGTCCCGCAATAAATAAGAACACACAAAAGGTCTAAGTCTAGGCGCCTATCTCAAGTCACCTAAATCCCTTAGACCATGCTCTGATACCACTTGAAACGACCCAACCCGTAATTAAACCGGCCCATAAATTTTTTTCTTTATAATACATTAATATCATTAACATTTAGGTCCCAATTATGTTTCCAAAAACATCTTTAATACAATAGTAAGTTTACTAAACTTTAAAACATTTAATACATGAGTTAAATAACCAACAAAACCGAGCATGGTGATTGGGGATACGCTACCCAATCCTAATAACTCTAAAAGCACATCATCTAAAGCAAACTACACGAGTCCACTAGTCCCCATGCTTACCCGAGCCACCGCCTCCATGCAAATCTATAAAAATGTAAACAATGAGAGTGTAAGCTAACGCTTAGTGAGTGATAATATACTACATACATATATATCCATAAAATGGACAAGCCACACAAGTAATCAAATAACGCATACCGGAGCATCCAAGCATAAAGGCAAGCTAAGCTAAGCATACCGTACGATCACTAAGCAACAAGCTAAAAATAACAACCAATATAAGTTCACCAACGACGATGTGAACAACGCCAGTAAGCTACACCCGGAGGGTTAGCTACATCACAACAATACGATAATATATAAAACAATATATAACATCCAAGGTTAACCCCTTAACCCAATACCAAAACCGACTACCAATTACCAAAACGAAGATTGGCCGAACTACACGAGCCTTAGTAAATCCGCATCCACACGAGACTACTATCTTCAATAACACAACAACATCGAGGTTGGCCGAACTACACGAGCCTTAGTAATCCACAACCACACGAGATCACTACCTCAATAAGATGACCGGACTACACGCGTCATCGTGAATCCGAACTACACGAGACTCACTTTCTCAATAAGATGACCAAAACTACACGCGTCATCGTGAATCCGCATCCACACGTGATCCACTTCTCACAACAAATCCACACCATCGGGATTATACCAATCCACATCATCGGGGTTGCTCAACCGCATTTCAAATACTAAATCCCACGTCATCGGGATTATCCACATCACAAGACCATGTGATACCGTACACATAAAATGTGCACCTCGCCAAAGATAATCAACCAAAACGCACAACCGTGCCAATTGGACCTATACACAAGTCCATCAAATCCACCTATATGTGAAGTGAGCTCTATAGCTGAGAATCACTTCACCCGACCCGCACCCATCCTACACATACATATGCACATAGGATATTAACACTCACCTTGTCGCCTTGATGAATGCTACCGAATAATCCGCAACTCATCGATGTAGCGTACCTATTCCATTATCACAAATACAACATCACAATTAGGGTGGATATACCAATCAACCCAAAATGATAACTAGTGCAATTTCGACCCAAATGCACTTCCAAGCACAAATCGTGCCCAAACTAACCAATAATCTCTAACGTAAGTGAGAATGGTCCTAATTCACCAATTAAACACATTCATAAGTGTTAAATACTTATCATCCTCAAAATCACCCATAAACCCTAATTTTGACTCTATTCAAAATTAGTCAACCACATGAACCCTAAAGGCTTCCAACACCTCAATAATCACTAAATACTAGTGATTGCACCCACTTGAAAGTCTTACAAGCTTACACTTGCTCACCAAACCCAAAACCCGCCAACAACAACAATAAACCCGAATCTTGGTGTTAATCTTCAATTAATAACTAATGAGGTTTCATCTATGAACATACAATCAAAAGCCCCAAATTTAGATGATGAACACAAAAATGAAATTTGGAGTTAGAGCTTACCACTAGTATCACCTTGTAGCTAAGAACGAGGAGAACAAAGTTGTCTCTTACACCAAAGATCGAATCCCACTTCTTCCCTTCCAAATCACACTTTGAATCACTTGAAGAATTTATGTTTTGATAGGAAAGTGAGAAAGAAAAGGAAAAAGAAATGAAGAAAATGAATGAGTGGACCAGAATTGGGGCTTAAATCTGCTCCATACGTGAAATGACCAAAACGCCCTCGAAAAACCCTTTATATTGTGAAAACAGGAACCAGTCCGCCCGTATTACCGCGCCACGGCCCCAGATCCTCACGCCGCGATGTTTGTCGTGATTTGATGCCTGCCTTACCATGTTTCCTGATTTTGATTTGTTTGGTTTGTCGAGCCGCAACACCCATCTCCGCGCTGCGACATATAACGCGGTCTGATCAGTCCTCGCATACATGAACTTCAACACTCAAATACGCCTCAAACTCTTCATACACTAGTCGCACATACACGATACACCTATATATCATATACGGGGAAAATGGGGTGTTACATGTACGTACCTTTTCGACCCCAAATAAAGTTTGATTTGATGTTTCAAAACCTTACTATTATTAAGGAAATCTTATTACGTTTCCAACGATATTTGATTCATCGAAAACGAAGTTACGGTCAAAAAGTTATGGCCAAAACAAGTTGTTGAAGTTTGGATGAAATAGGCTATTGCCACGGCGCGACCAGAATGGCCACGACACGACAATTGCCTATTTTGAGGGTCAGAAAGCTTGAAAATGTGATCAAAAATACCCTTTGGGCCACGGCGCGGAGGGTTTACTCCGCGGCACGACAATAGGCACGATCTGATGCTTTTAAGCCTTTTAATGAGTTAAATGAAGGGCAAAGTTGGTATTTCACATGTGGACGGGTTTTTGGCCATAAAACTGATCCTAACCTTATCCAAACCTCATTTCCTTCTCATTTCTTCCCTCCCACTCACACACCAAACCCTAGAGAGAGAGTAAAGGGTTTAGAGAGAGAAAGCTCGAATCGGGGAAGAAGAAGAGTGTTTTGGGTCGGGTCACAAGAGTTAAAGTTGTTCTCCTCGTTCACGGCTACGTTTTGGTAGTGTTGATAAGTTCTAACTTCGAAATTCATCTTTATGATTTGATATTCAAGTTAAGGTTTTGAGCTTTTTAGTTGTAAAACCCATTTAGATGATGAAGTGGGTTTATGGAAACTAGTTATTTTTTATTCATGGCGGGTTTTTGGGTTGATTGATGTTTTGGCCATGATTAGGCTTTGGTTTTGGGTGTAATCACTTAGTTTAGTGATTTTGGAAGTGTTGGAACCCTTTTGGGTGTATTTGGGTTGACTAATTTTGAAATGGGTCAAAATTAGGGTTTATGTGTCAAATTGGGTAAGTTAAGTGTTTAACACTTGTGATTTGGTTTAATTCGTGTATTAGGGCCATTTTCACTTGTGTTAGTGATTATTGGTTAGTTTGGGCATTTTTATGACTTTGGTCAAAATGGGTAAATTGAATTAGGTCAAACTTGATGATGACACTAGTTTTGGTCAAAGGGATGTTAAACACTTTCATTAAGTGTTAAATGAAGTTTTTGAATGAAAGTAATCGTTGGAAATGATTTCGGGTTAAAATTTGGTATTTTGACCATAAAGTCAAACTTGGTCCACTATGAAACGGGTTTTTGTGTAATATACGAGATAGTATGCGTTTAAAGGCTAAGTTGTTGTATTTTGGTATTTCGGGAACGCGGAAACTAGTCTCGTTAGTTTTGGACCTTCGGGTGTCGTTAAAAGTATAAAAAGGTGTACTTTGCACTTTAGGTGTTAAATGGGCGGGTTATGGCGAGCAAGGCGTGATCCCTCGACTAAGAGATGTTTGTGTCGGATTCTCTTTTAGAGAATGTATATTTATGTGTATATTGTGCCTATGTGTGATATAGGTGGTTACTTGCTCTAATTTGAGGACGGAGATCATGTTACACATGACTTGTGCGGGCATTCCGAGGTGAGTGGAATAATTATGCGTGTACGTATATAATGTATTTATTTGGATAGCGTGAGATGTGAAGTGACGACGTGTTAAGACACCACGTCTCACGTGACGAGTGAAGTGTCGACGTGTTAAGACACCACTCGGGGTGAAGTATCGATGTGTTAAGATGCCATCCCAAGTAATATGAAGAGTGAAGTGTCGACGTGTTAAGACACCACTCGGAATGAAGTATCGACGTGTTAAGATGCCACTCCAAGAAATGACGAGTGAAGTGTCGACGTGTTAAGACACCACTCGGGGTGAAGTGTCGACGTGTTAAGACACCACCTGGGGTGAAGTATCGATGTGTTAAGATGCCACCCGTGGGGTTAGTGTACGACGTGCTAAGTACACTAACGGTTGTTATGAACACCGATGGGAAATTTGAGTACCATTCCTTGTGCAATTGGTTAACCATGGTTATGTGTTGTAGTGTAGCATATTATATTGTTCGGATTATATGCTATCGTTTGTGCTAGCTTGCGTATTGGAGATTTTAGCGTTATACTTTGCGATGGTATGCTAATTAAATTGCTAGCGTGTATGTGGTATGTGTGTAAGTGATTGCAAGTAGGTATATTATATATGTATATGTATAATTATTGCATTCACTAAGCTTCAAGCTTACCCCTCTCGTTGTTTACCTTTTTACAGGTATTGTGATTGTGAAGCTAGTTAGTCGTTAGACTAGATGCGTAGGAGCGCTTGGGCTCGATGGGATAGCTTTCGGATATGGATGTGGATTGGGGATTTGGTAGATCCTCGGGATTATGCTCTTGGTATCGGGTTGGGCTATTGTGTTTTAACCGTGGTGTTGAATAAATGTTTCGAGGTCGTATTGTTTGGTTATGTCGAGTCAAACCTTGTATGTGAAATACATTCTCGTAAGGATGTATGATGTCAATTGTAAATCAAGAGTCGAGATAAAACGTTAACGTGTTATTATGATGAATTGTATACGGAAACTATTTTGAAATGGTTGTGTACTTGGATGCTATTGGGACCTAACTTAGAAAAAAAAATGTACTCTGTTTTTGGTTTATTGGATTGGGGTTGTTTCAGTAGGCGAAGGCTAGCGGAAGAATTAAGGTAAGATCGTTCATGTGTATACCATGTAGAGAAGATAATTATGAATCTTTATTTCATTCATATAATAATATACAATATATAGAAATACAAATAACAACTTTCCTACTTACATGGACATATATATATAGAAATACAAATAACAACTTTCCTACTTACATGGACATATATATGGGAAATATACAAACTATTTACAACTAATATCCATCTCTATTATATCAACCGATATCCTTGATATACAGAACTTTATGGTGGTCATCGAAAAACCGATTTCTTATGAGGGTCTTATTTCAGTTTTTGTTGTAGTGATATAGGATTTAATAAAATATAATTGTTAGGTAATTTGGAGTAGCAATCATATTATATTATTATATAAAAAATCAAAATAAAAACACATAAATAGATGTTTCTAACACGAATAAATAATCATAATACATATCAATAGTTCTATTGAGTCCCAATGATTGATCAATTAACTTAGAATGAATTTAATTTAGATTACAATGCTTAATTATAATGTTTGAACAATAACAAGTGCGAAATATAAAAATTGAGTAAACAGTATAATGATAATTGTATGTATTATAATCTTTGAATACACAATTACAATTAGAATCGAATAGTAGTGACTAGTGAATGAGCAACTAAAATTGTGTCTAGCCTACTATATTCATATTACACAAACTAGGATATAATAGACAATAACCTAGACTTGATTTCTTGTTTCTGAAATCAAGGTACAATCTCATCAAATGCGTGATCTCTATAACTGTTAATGACTGCGTCCACAATCCTTACCATATGCAGAATTTGACTTTACAAACGCGCATCCTTCAACATTTGACACATTCCAAATAAAATCCACACAATAATAGAAATTTTTTTTTTTTTTTTTTTTTTTTTCAAAATTTTGAAAAACACAGATAGTCTGCTAGTGTCAAGATAGTCTGATCGAGCCGGACTTTCCTGAAATAGTCTGAAACTCTCAGACTTCTACACTTTTCTAAGCTTACAAAATTTTTACAAATAATTCCTTGGTGGACCAAAAATAATAAGATAAATAAAGTGGGATGTGATTGGTCATATATGATGTTAACTCGTTTTGTAAAATTTCTTATGTAATATTTACTGTATTTAGTATAGCATTTTCCCACTTAGAATTATTTTAGAAATCGTAACCAGACTTTTACTCATTAGATTATTCAAACAAATTTTCAAAGTTGTTTTTCTCTACAAGTTCCTTACATATTTGAAATTATTTGTAAATTGCAAAAGATATCATATCAAAATCTAGCATTTAAACATAAAACTTGGAATTAAATCGCTTTAACAATTGCAAGAGAGATGGGATCCCACAATGTCTAGTGCTCTCGACATATTGGCCAACTATTTGCAATCATAAATACTTTGGGTCCGTTGACGCTAATGTATATGTGTATTTACAAAGTATACACACTAACAAATTCATAACGAATAGTATGAACAAGTAAAGAACTGGTGTGGTTGTGATTATGATATTCTCATAAGAGCCTTTCATGTTCGAAATTCACTAAGTGATTAGAGAAAGAATCAAAGATGATTACAGAATAACCTAATTAAACCGTGTAAATCTAATTATGAAATTCTTTTCCTTTATGAGTAACTATAGTGTAGTGGAACAAGTGTGAGATATACTCAAATTTGGTGGGAAAAAGTAAGAAACAGATATGGCTTTGTGCAAGCTGTGAAGCTCCCTTTGGTACAGAAATTAGGCCCATAACTTTAACAAACTATTCCATTCTTCCACTATTTTGTTTGCAAAAAGTTAGTGCCCATTCGTAATTGTCGTTTTTTTTGTTTGGGAAAATATGCTTATAGAAGTTATACATACTTTTTGTTACCTGTATCCTAATAAGCATTCTAAATACTAAGTTTTTTTAACGACAAAGAATTTTATAAAAACACTAGTAAGGAGCCAAAAAGAACACCCTAGTAATGAGCTAAAAAGAATTACAAAGAATAGCAAGAAAAGAAAAGAAAAAAGCCTAATGTTATCAAATATGTCACTTCTTCTAATGTTGTTCGAACCAAACACTGTGTCGTTTTGTAAAACCATATTCACCGAGTAGTAATTAACAATACAACTGATCATCACATTAAGATAATAAAAGGAGTTTGGCTACACTTATATATAGGTTTAACATGTGAAATCAAAACAATTCACACGTTAAAAAAAGAAAAAAAAGTTTGTCGCCTCAAAACTTTTGATCAAGTGATGACACAACAAATTTATCATTTCGTCACACATAATTTTACACGCTTTTTAAAAGTGTGAAGTTTTTTTATTAATATCTACACACTTATAAATGTATCTAATTGTATTATATTTATAAACCTAAAATATCATCATAGTTTAACACATAAAATTGTCAAGAAAAAAGTTCACACTTATTGGCTTGGACAATCATAAATATAATCACACTTTGAGGCCACTAATCTTTTTTCCGACAACAAGAGATTATGTGGTCAAGCCGTTTGTTGGATCGTTCGTTATTTTTTTGGAAGAATAGAAATCTTCGGGTTTTCAAGAACAAGATTGGAACATCTCCGAATCTCTTCAATGATATTCAAACTTTATCTTTTGATTGGATCTCGAGACGGAACAAAATTTAAAAAATCGATTGGTTATCTTGGATCACAAATCCTAATATGTCAGGCTTGTTTGTTGCGATCTCCGCAACTTTTGTGTATTTTCTTATTGTACTCCTACTTGTAATTCATATGCTTCGGCATATTTTCGTGTGTATCTTTTAAGTATTAATAAAATCGCTTGCTTTTCAAAAAAAAAAGAAAAAGAAAAAAGATATTAAGTAAAATTTGACGCACTAGATTTATTCACGCCTCCCAGTGTGTGAAGAAAGGAGGTGTAACAAATTTACTGACACATTTAAACGTGATTAAATTTGTTTTTGTACACACTCATAAGCGTGGACATTATTTATTAAACAATTGTAAGTGTTAACTATGATTATATTCAACACTTATACATGTAACAAACTGACACACATTGATAAAGAAAAACAAGAGAAATACCAAATAAAAACAAACTCGGTACCCCGGATGGGCCTTTACGACATTTTGGGTCAAGTTTATCTAATTTTTCGTTTACTTTGTCGCGACGAATTTCCTTCCTTGATCAAGAGTTGAATGAACAAGATAACACGTTGGAGGAACAACTTCCAACTAGCGTTACTGATGATGGAGGCAACAATCCACGCTTAATTAACCCATCGAAAAATCCAAGATCATTATTCGAAGCGGGCTTGCCGTCTTGATCCCGCAACGATAACCCCCCATCGACCACCGCCTTCTTCTTGTTCTAGTTAATCTTCTTATTAACCACAACCCCGCTAATTCCGGAATTTGAGGATACACCACCTACGTGTGACGACCCGGAAATTTCCGAACAAATTTAAACTTAATCTTTATATGTAACTAACACGATAAGAAAAGTATGTAATATTGAAATCTAAAACTTTGAACTGTGTTTATATATATACATTTGACCTTTGTCTATTCCCGACGATTCACGAACAATTGGATGTAATATATATATATATATATATATATATATATATATATATATATATATATATATATATATATATATATATATATATATATATATATATAAACATAAGTATAAACATAAGTATATAATATTTTAAACAATTAATAAAGTATACTTTAATCATGTGAATTTAAATACAAAACAATATATAAGATAATTAAATGGTTATTGAAATAAATATATATATGATTTCTATATACAATTAAGATTACATGTATATTGTAAAATACATAATATATATAAATATTAAATATTCTATACATTAGATAACTAGTAAATATGATATAATTAAGAAATTGTAATAAGAAAATATTAAACGTAATTACAAGTTAAAAATATAGTTATTATACTAAAAATACTATGACTACTTTCATTAATATTAAAAATCAGTATTACTAATATATATATATATATATATATATATATATATATATATATATATATATATATATATATATATATATATGAAGTGTGATAAATATAAATTGTTATAATATTATTATTACTAAGATGATTGTTATCTTCATTAACATCATTTTTTATTACATTTAGTAATCGATATTATAATCTTAGTCATTGTTATAAATATTATTAGAGTTAATGTGATTATTATTATCTTTATCATTATTGTTATTAATTATATTATCATACAATTTTTTTGTATTTATTATTATTAGTAATACTAGTATCAATGTTATATATGGATAGGAAATTTGACACAATTAATGTGTTATAAAAATTATTATCATTAGTAATATCATTATTATTATAAGTAATAGAAAAATTATAATTAATATTATTATTATGATTATTATCATTATTACTACTAAAAATTATAATTTTTTTTAAATTATTATTGTCATTATTAAACTTATTAAGATCATTATTATTGTAATTATTAATATCATTATATTATTATTATTATTATTACTCTTATTATTATTATTATTATTATTATTAATATTATTAGTATTTTTAATTATCATTAATATAATTATGATTAATAATTATTAATATAACTTACATAAAATTATATATATATATATATATATATATATATATATATATATATATATATATATATATATATATATATATATATATATATATATATATATATAGAATTGGAAATCCTTAATCTGTTTCAAATCGATTAACAGACTGTAGTAATTGATACTTTATGTTTCCATTCGTACAAATCACGACTAAATCCACAGATAACATCCAAAAATCTGTTAGAGATCCACATCTATCCTTTTCTTCTTTTTTTTTTTTGTCGTCTGCACTTGTAAACTAGATACCCACGTTTTATTATATACATGATCAATTCAGTTATAAATCAGACATACCAATTCTTTTCCACTACCATTATCAAGTATCAATTATAATCAACTCAAATTATTGAATTAAAATCGAAAAAAAAGACTGGAACCAGTTGACTAACTCTGTTTCTATTTCATTTTATCAATGGCTCGAATTTGTAATGTTTTTCAAAATCTAAAAATGCAGGAATGATCAAAATCATGTCGTGATGTTTTCTGTAAAGTTTCAAAATACAATTTCATCTATCGATTCTTAATTTTTTGGTCAAAGTTTAAAAATTCAAAAGTCAGCAAATTGTTCTTCGTCAAATTCGATTTCTGGTAAAATTAATACTTTGGAAAGTTTCTGGGAGAGATTTCCAAACTATTTCATGTAGAGATCGATAACTAAAACGTTCTCAATTCCAAAATCATAGTAAGAGTTCATTATTTTTTTTTTCCGAAACTTAATGGCTACTGCTATTACTGATCTTTTAATTCTGATAGTTTCAAATCATCATGAATCGATTTTATTTGTTTAAATACCCTAAGAATCCGTTCTGTATTCGTGTTTGATTTAATGAGATGAGTTTGGGACGATTAAGTTTTGAGAAGAGGATGAAGAAGAACAGTAGATATACAGGGTATATATTTTTGGGTTGGGTATAAATCAGAAGAGCTGACGATTGAGGAGTGGTTTGGAGTTATGTCGAGTTAGCGAGTGGTCTCGGGTTCGAACCCTACATGGGCTGTTTTTTTTATAAAAAACTCTTTGAGGTAGTTTTCATTTCCTAATTTTGATATTGTTATTATTCTTATTCTTATTGTTATTATTGTTATTATTATTATTATTATTATTATATTATTATTATTATTATTATTATTATTATTATTATTATTATTATTATTATTATTATTATTATTCATTTATTATAATTATTACAATTATATTAATTATTAGTGTTATTATTATCATTAGCATAATTATAAGTAGTGTAATCATTATTATTATTATTATTATTATTATTAATCTTATAAGTATTATTAATGTAATTATTATTGTTAAGGTTAGCATTTAAATATTATTATTATTATAGTTATCTTAGCAAGATTAATAAAGGTGGTATTAATAAAATCTATAGAATTATTATTGTTATCATTAACATAGGTATTAATATTATTATTATTACTAAAAGTATCATTATTTTAAACCTATAACTATATTAAAACTAGAATGATCATTATCATTATTGTTAAAATTATTAAGTATCATTATCATTACTACCATTAACATTATAATTAACATTTTTACAGTTATTATTATTTTCATTATCATTAGTAATAAACTCTTCACTTTATTTAAAAATGACTGTTATTATCGTTATTATAAGATGTATTATTAAAACTAACGTTAATAATATTATTAATAGAAACATTAATATTATTACCACTATTATTATTTTAATCACTACTAATATTATCTTGGTATTATTATAATCACTATTTTAACAAATAAATGAAATATATATATATAAAATATTTAATACATATAACGTAACAAAATTTATATTTTTATATATAAAACTGAATATATATTAATAACGAAATATATAAGTTATTAATATAAGATTTTACCATTAATAATAATATATATACATATAATTGTTCGACTACAAGGATATGTATTAATATATATACAAATGATATATGTTCGTGAATCCAAGGCCAACCCTGCATTGTTCAGTTGTTCAATACCGTCATATGTATTTTTACTACAAAATACAGTATTGTGAGTTTCATTTGCTCCCTTTTTAAATGCTTTTGCAATATATATTTTTGGGACTGAGAATACATGCGCTGCTTTTATAAATGTTTTACGAAATAGACAGAAGTAATCGAAACTACATTCTATGGTTGGATTATTGAATCGAATATGCCCCTTTTTAGCTTGGTAGCCTAAGAATTAGGGAAATGGCCCCTAATTGACGCGAATCCTAAAGATAGATCTATGGACCTTGACACGTCCCATTCGGGTTACGAATGCTTTAGTACTTCGATTATCATATCCGATGAGAGTCCCGGAATGATGGGGATATTCTATATGCATCCTGTTAGTTCGGTTATCAAGCGTTCACCATATGAATGATTTTTATCTCTATGCAGTTTGCGAAATGCCTGATATGAGATGATGTTTATAAGAAATGAAATGAAAATCTTGTGGTCTATTAAACTAATGGAAATGATTGTTATGATAAACTAATGAACTCACCAACCTTTTGGTTGACACTTTAAAGCATGTTTATTCTCAGATATTAAGGAAATCTTCCGCTGTGCATTAGCTCATTTTAAGGATATTAATTGGAGTCATTCATGGCATATTTCGAAAGACGTTGCATTCGAGTCGTTGAGTACATCAACATTATTATTAAGTCAATTATAGTTGGATGTATTATGAAATGGTATGCATGCTGTCAACTTTCGATGTAAAGAAAACTTGTTTTTTAAAAACGAATGCAATGTTTATAAAATGTATCATATAGAGGTCAAATACCTCGCGATGTAATCAACTATTGTGAATCGTTTATAATGTATATGAACGGGTCCTTTCACTACGACCCTTGAAGGGATATCGGAAGCAACAAACGGATAAAGTATTGGCACCTTGTTCGAACCACCCATGACATCAACATTTAAGCTCCTAAAACAAATCTAGTTGTCGATCTCATTCACATACGAACAAATACCCTTAGAATGATTAAAAGATTTGTCAAGACAGAAACAAATAGCCGCATCCCCATCTAAGGTAAATCTCACGAGTCGACTAACGATACTTCACTTGTAACAACAACTCCAACCGATGCATCATTCGCACCAAATACACCATATGAAAACTGCACAGGACCAGATCCAACATGTAGATTACCCTCGCCAGCAAACCTTCTACCCTCCGAATCCGAATCATCTTCTATTAAACAATCCACTCAAGTGTCTTGAACATAACCTACAACTTTAAGTGCTTCTTGAATGTTTTTAATTTGATTCAAACAAATGTCCGAGATGATTTCAACAATGTCCAAATGAACATCAACATATTTCCTACTAGTACCACCATCTCCGAAACACACTTGCTGATTAAGAGAAGAAATTCAATCAATCGAATAACCATCTTTGCGCACCGAATCAATAAGCGATGGATCGTTATTTTCGTTCATCCACACATGTGCATCGACACTAACCCCATCGAACTCCAACACAACCTCTAACAAATCATGAACGTGCTTGATGGAGGATGTTCTCTCAAAAGCAACCAGAGAGCATAAGTTACTTAAAAAAATCAAAGAACTAGCCAAAGACAAAACAACTCCAAAGTAATTAACAATCTTGTTAGTGTTGTCTCTCGAGGCGCACTTAACCGGGATGCCTCAGATCTCAATATACACATGCCTAAAATACCCCGCCTACCTGTGAGTAGAGAGATCACCACAAAATCATCGAAACTGAACACATGATCAAAGAACTTGGACAAGCTTTTTACGTCGGAGCACACAAGAATGCAACTGTAAACACTAACTTTACAACAATGGGTAATCTCAACCTTGTTATTCAAACATAACTGCCTCATATTATCATCATCGATAGGAACATCATCAACCACAATGATGCTACAGTCAAGGATAACAAAACTAGACCGATTAGGAGAAAGGTTGAAGCGAACAACTTTGGGAATAACTCGACGACCCAGAAAAGAAACAAATCCATTACTGTGATGGCCCACCAAAATCCCTATTGACGTAACACATCATTCATTGGTCCCATTGCGAGGTTTGCCCTCTATATGATACGTTTTACAAACATTGTATTCATTTCAAAAGACGCGCTTTCTATATAAGAAAGTTTTAAAATCTGTATACATTTTTAAAGCATGTATATAAATGTTTTCGACTTGTGGTGATTTCTACATATAGACAATCCCAATAAATGATAGTTCATAATAATACATCAGTTGACTAAACAGTCAAAATATAATACATATTAATGTTTGAATGCAAAGTTTCCTTGAAAAATATGCCATGTAAGACTCCATGCACATAGCAGTTAAACAGCGGAAGCTTCTTTAATACCTGAGAATAAACATGCTTTAAAGTGTCAACCAAAAAGATTGGTGAGTTCATAGTTTTATCATAAATAATGATTTTCAATAGTTGTAATAGACCACAAGATTTCAGTTTCATAAATAACCATACACTCGCAAGTGTATAAAAAGCATTCTATAAGTTGTAGGCACCCGGTAACAAGCCTTAATGTTCATGTTTTACCCTCTGAAAGTACACCAAATCAGGTGTGTTATATAAACCTCGAAGTACTAAAGCATCCCATAGTTAGGATGGGGTTTGTTAGGTCCAACATATCTATCTTTAGGATTCGCGCCTACCGGTCATACACCAGTAGTTATAGTTACCAAGCTAAGGGGATATTTCTGGTTTAAACCCACGTAGAATTAGTTTTAGTACTTGTGCCTATTTCGTAAAACAGTTATAAAATATGCATGTATTCTCAGCCCAAAAATATATAATGCAAAAGCATTTAAAAAGGGAGCTATGAAAACTCACGTATCAATATTGTGGTTCAATATTGTAGGAAAAGTATGTAGACGCAACGGATATGATAAATGCAAGGTTGGCCTTTGATTCACGAAAACAACCCCCGAACATTACCCATAACCTCCTTAGCTATAACCCATTTGAAAACCCGTTTGAAATCACTTGAACATAACCCCGTCGTAGTATTTTATGTGTATACTAATAATAATAATAATACTACTACTAATGATAATAATAAGATTAATAATAATAATAATATTAATCTTAATAATAATAATAATAATAATAATAGTAATAATAATAATAATAATAATAATAATAATAATAATAATAATAATAATAATAATAATAATAATAATAATAATAATAATAATAATAATAATAATAATAATAATAAAATTGTGATGATGAATATGATACGGAGTAAATATATATTTCTATGTGAAAATGAATTGAACGAGAAACTGAAGTTGTGTGAAATTATTGGTGTCGATCATTCATATATATATAGATTAATAAAATAATAATAAAGCATTTGCATGTATTCGCAGTTCAAAATGTATTTCAAAAGAATTTAATAAAGCAGTTGTAAAAGTAGCGCATGTATTCTCAGTCCCAAAAATGTAAAGAGTAAAAGGGAATCAAATGAACTCACGCATATAAATATTGTAAAATAGTTAATAAAGCATTTGTATGTATTCTCAGCTCAAAAATGTAAAGAGTAAAAGGGAGCAAATGAAACTCACGCATATAAATATTGTAAAACAGTTAATAAAGCATTTGCATGTATTCTCAGCCCAAAAACGTAAAGAGTAAAAAGGGAATAATGAAACTCTATAAATTTAACTATTTAAGCTACACGTTGTTGTACGTTGTGTTTTATAAATTGTACATTTTTAATTTAATTTCGTTTCTTAAAAAAAATTACAAAAATTATATCATAAAAATAAAACGACTTAATACATAAAAATTTTAATTTAAAATAGCATAGTTTAATAGTAATTTTTTTTTATCATTTCATATATAAATATTATAAAACTAGTTTTCTAGAACTAATTATATTCAAAATCATTTTATTAAGAGGTTATAATAATAGAAATTATTATATCATAAAACGTTTTCATTTAAGAAAGTAAAATCATATATAAATCATGACGGGTTCGAGTTTTAAATTATAGGTTGTTCGTGAATCGTAGGGTAAAGTCCAATGGTTAATTAAATGTATGAAAAAATATTTTAATGCAACACATCAATTTGCTTATCTTGTCGGAGTTATCAGAGTTTAAATTTGACCGAAATTTCCGGGTCATGACAGTACCTACCCGTTAAAAGAGATTTCATCCCGAAATTTGGCTAAGGAAAGTTTATAACGAAAACGAGGATATTTTTGTATCACGAAATATGATATAACTTAAATTCTTTAAATGAATTCGATTGTTAGTATAATCATTATCAAAGAAAATGATAAGATCAATGAATGGAGTATTTCGAGTACCCTAAATGAGTCGGGTTCTGTTTTATGATAAGCACAAGTTCAATACATTTCTCACTATTAAGAAATACAAATGAAATGATAAAGATTTCTCCGGAAATACGATAGATAGGATTTCAAATGAGCATAACTAGTGTTATAAGCAGAAAGAAAAATGTAATGGCACGATTATATTAGCAAACTACTGGAATCACGGAAAGTATAGAACTATCAAGAAAATACATTCTTGGTATGTTCAGATGTTAAGTAAAATAAAAGAGTCGCGTAACATGGTACATGGTGAGGGTAATGTTGATCAAGTACTACCTTCATCATGTGCCATTAGAACTTCCGCATGACTTACTATAATATAATCACGTTGATCGGACGTCATTATATTACACTAACTCATGCTTTCATTCCAATACTACTCTATAATATCAATGAACTTAAATTCGAATGTTACAAAAATTTTAAAACTAAAACAGTTTTCATTATGATGTAATACAGATAACGCGAAGAGATAATTAATTTCAAACAAGAATAGTTATGGAGGTATTTTTCAAAAATATTGAGGATATTTATAATGGAAGATACGATGATATCTTAGAATTTAAAAAAAATTAAAATCAAAGGATGATGAAGACAATTCTTCCGCAAGGATTTAGAATACGTAAAGAGATTGCATATCTTCTGAGATTTCCATCAGAAACTGAATTATCTAAATTCTTTAGGTACGGGTTTATTCCTTGTGATTTGTCAACAGCCTCCTTCATAGTTTGCTCAATCCGTTTTTTAGTTCCAAATTTCTTTTCTAACATACTTTTCTTTATTATCAACTTTTGACTATTAAGACCATCAACAGCTTTGGCTGCTTCATCCGCATTCTCATATATAACGAGTCCAATTCGTTGATTTTCAATCTGAGGTGCTTTCAAGAATTTTTAATTGGAGTGTTTGAACGCAAGTTGTATCCGTTAGTATATGATGGTGGAGGTGAAATCATCGTGAATTATGAAAGATATGAATAATATTATCCTCGGTTTTATGAATAATATTTTGAATTCAAAGTATGGTTTGGAAGGATGTAGGAATTTAATATTGATGACAATTCTTAAATCTTGACTTGGATTTTGATTTGTCAAAATCAGAATATGTAATTGAATTGTCATGGAAAATGGTTGTCTTGATTTTTGTGAAATGATGTATATTGCTATGAAAGGAGAGAGTATAATTAACGATTGTCGAAACATCAGCGTAACATATTAATGTGAACTTAAGTATTTCTCGGGTATTACCTACCCGTTAAAATAAAATTTCACAAGTAATATTTTGTACAAAAGAATTTTTATTACAGTCTTTATGAAAATATATGTATGTATATTTTCTTCAGATGTAATATGGATTTTATGAGTTAATATTATATTAATCTCATTTGATTTACGGTTGGAACTAGAAATGAATAATCCCTAAAACTTTAGAGATTACATAATCTTTGCGGAGTATTTCACTAATGTAATTAATACATCATTATTTATTCTTATTGATATTCCTCGGTGAAGGATGTTGATGCTCATGAAATAGTTGTGAATTCCGCAAAGTACGAATGATGTTTTCTGAAAAGTTTCGAGTATATCGAAAATGGGAGTGTAAAATCAAACATGTAGTTGAATAATACACCTGGTTTATTATGAAATGGAATTCATTGGTTTGAAACAGAGATTGTAGTTAACTAAGGATGTACATCATAGCATATTAGTAATATGAATTAACCGAGTAGTATCTACCCATTTTCAATTCATACTTAATAGCTTAGTACGAAAAAATATATTATGGTTTCCAAAATTCATATATATAATATATAAATTCTTTGGAAATAATGAGTTAATACTTCATAACTCGTTATTCCAATATACTCCTCGGTGATTGTGGTGTCGATATCGTCGGTGGTTATGGAGTTAGTGGAGCTTGTGATGCCACAGGTGTTACTGGTGTTGGTGATAAAATGGTGATGCTGGTGGTACTTCTGGTGGCGCTTGTATAACCAGTCTAGCTTGTAGATCACACACCATTCTTTTCAGGGTTTCCTCTATCATCTCTATCCATCTACTCTTCTGGTTTATGGTTATAACTAGAATAAGTAATCTCTAAATTTTTTTTAGAAATTACATATTCTCTGCAGGATATTGCATCAATGAAGTGATGAATCGATACTTCATCGTTTGTTGTTGTTGGTACTCCTTGGTACCTATGGTGCGTATGATGTTGATGCTCGAAGTACAGATTTTAGATGTGATATTGAGGTGTGGGATGCGGATGTGGTTGTTGGTGGTGGTAATGATACTGTTGATGTTGATGATGGTACTGTTGATGTCGGTGATGCTGCTGGTGTTTGTGGTATTGAGGCTACTGATGTGGATGTTGTTAGCAGTATTGGTGTTGTTGATGGTGCTTGTAATCCTTGCACCATATTCTCCAAAGCCGTCACGCGAGCGCGAAGCTCATTGACTTCTTCTATTACACCGGGATGATTGTCGGTTCGGACGAGCGGATGAATAAGATTCAAAATTTGGGATTGTATATAATCATGACGAGATACTCTGGAAATGAGAGAGAAAAGGGTGTTTCGAACATGTTTGCCGGTAAGTGCTTCAGGTTCTTCGCCAAGAGGTGAATGTGGTGGATGGAAGGGATCACCTTCTTCTTGTCTCAAATGGTTAAGTAGATTATGAACCCATCCTCAATTCATCCAGAATAGATGATGGCTAATTGGTTGATCCATTCCGGTTACACTGCTTTCGGAGCTCAGGTCGAATTCCATATCGGAATAGCTGTCGAAATTCGAGGAATTTGAACTAGATGTGGGATCTATCTTGTATAATCAGGGAAAGAATTTTTAGTATGAAATATATTATAGGACTTAGATTTGGTATTCTTCAATACATAATTTACATATGTATATATAATATCAAAATCCCATAAATTACGGAGGAATCTTTGGAAGATGTCAGGCAAAGTTCACAGTAACAAATATGCTAAGATAGGAATTCATCTATACACTTTTTATGCAATAAATGCAGGAAAACGCGTCTAGACTTAAGAACGATAAGCATGTAATTTCTGACAAGAAATGATAAGCAAAATTTATAATATGCAGATACGGTCGAAGTCCAGACTCACTAATGCATCCTAACAACTACTGGTTAGACACATTAATGCAAATTCTGGTTCGCTAAGACCAACACTCTGATGCCAACTATGATGGCCCGCCAAAATCCCCATTGACGCAGCACATCATTCATCGGTCCCATTGCGAGGTTTGCCCTCTATATGATACGTTTTACAAACATTGCATTCATTTCAAAAGACGCGCTTTCTATATAATAAAGTTTTAAAATCTGTATACTTTTTTAAAGCATGTATATAAATGTTTTCGACTTGTGGTGATTTCTACATATAGACAATCCCAATAAATGATAGTTCATAATAATACATCAGTTGACTAAACAGTCAAAATATAATACATATTAATGTTTGAATACAAAGTTTCCTTGAAAAATATGCCATGTAAGACTCCATGCACATAGCAGTTAAACAGCGAAAGCTTCTT
This sequence comes from Rutidosis leptorrhynchoides, assembly GCF_046630445.1. NCBI lineage: Eukaryota > Viridiplantae > Streptophyta > Magnoliopsida > Asterales > Asteraceae > Rutidosis > Rutidosis leptorrhynchoides. The sequence goes on from NC_092333.1 coordinate 47,861,480, forward strand.
TAATACCTGAGAATAAACATGCTTTAAAGTGTCAACCAAAAAGATTGGTGAGTTCATAGTTTTATCATAAATAATGATTTTCAATAGTTGTAATAGACCACAAGATTTCAGTTTCATAAATAACCATACACTCGCAAGTGTATAAAAAGCATTCTATAAGTTGTAGGCACCTGGTAACAAGCCTTAACGTTCATGTTTTACCCTCTGAAAGTACACCGAATCAGGTGTGTTATATAAACCTCGAAGTACTAAAGCATCCCATAGTCAGGATGGGGTTTGTCAGGCCCAATAGATCTATCTTTAGGATTTGCGCCTACCAGTCATACATCAGTAGTTATAGTTACCAAGCTAAGGAGATATTTCTGGTTTAAACCCACATAGAATTAGTTTTAGTACTTGTGCCTATTTCGTAAAACAGTTATAAAATATGCATGTATTCTCAGCCCAAAAATATATAATGCAAAAGCATTTAAAAAGGGAGCTATGAAAACTCACGTATCAATATTGTGGTTCAATATTGTAGGAAAAGTATGTAGACGCAACGGATATGATAAATGCAAGGTTGGCCTTTGATTCACGAATGATACCCCCGAACATTACCCATAACCTCCTTAGCTATAACTGATAGTGCTCCAAATGAACATATATTTAGTAGCAATATCCTCCCAATATGTAAATTATTTAGTTGTAATTGTCCTATTTTAAGTTGTAATCGTTTATATTAAATAAGTGCTTTTGCAATATATATTTTTGGAACTGAGAAAACATGCGCTGCTTTTATAAATGTTTTACGAAATAGACAGAAGTAATCGAAACTACATTCTATGGTTGGATTATTGAATCGAATATGCCCCTTTTTAGCTTGGTAGCCTAAGAATTAGGGAAATGGCCCCTAATTGACGCGAATCCTAAAGATAGATCTATGGACCTTGACACGTCCCATTCGGGTTACGAATGCTTTAGTACTTCGATTATCATATCCGATAAGAGTCCCGGAATGATGGGGATATTCTATATGCATCCTGTTAGTTCGGTTATCAAGCGTTCACCATATGAATGATTTTTATCTCTATGCAGTTTGCGAAATGCCTGATATGAGATGATGTTTATAAGAAATGAAATGAAAATCTTGTGGTCTATTAAACTAATGGAAATGATTGTTATGATAAACTAATGAACTCACCAACCTTTTAGTTGACACTTTAAAGCATGTTTATTCTCAGATATTAAGGAAATCTTTCGCTGTGCATTAGCTCATTTTAAGGATATTAATTGGAGTCATTCATGGCATATTTCGAAAGACGTTGCATTCGAGTCGTTGAGTACATCAACATTATTATTAAGTCAATTATAGTTGGATGTATTATGAAATGGTATGCATGCTGTCAACTTTCGATGTAAAGAAAACTTGTTTTTTAAAAACGAATGCAATGTTTATAAAATGTATCATATAGAGGTCAAATACCTCGCGATGTAATCAACTATTGTGAATCATTTATAATGTATATGAACGGGTCCTTTCACTACGACCCTTGAAGGGATATCGGAAGCAACAAACGGACAAGGTGTTGGCACCTTGTTCGAACCACCCATGACATCAACATTTAAGCTCCTAAAACAAATCTAGTTGTCGATCTCATTCACATACGAACAAATACCCTTAGAATGATTAAAAGATTTGTCAAGACAGAAACAAATAGCCGCATCCCCATCTAAGGTAAATCTCACGAGTCGACTAACGATACTTCACTTGTAACAACAACTCCAACCGATGCATCATTCGCACCAAATACACCATATGAAAACTGCACAGGACCAGATCCAACATGTAGATTACCCTCGCCAGCAAACCTTCTACCCTCCGAATCCGAATCATCTTCTATTAAACAATTCACTCAAGTGTTCTATTAAACAATTCACTCAAGTGTCTTGAACATAACCTACAACTTTAAGTGCTTCTTGAATGTTTTTAATTTGATTCAAACACATGTCCGAGATGATTTCAACAATGTCCAAATGAACATCAACATATTTCCTACTAGTACCACCATCTCCGAAACACACTTGCTGATTAAGAGAAGAAATTCAATCAATCGAATAACCATCTTTGCGCACCGAATCAATAAGCGATGGATCGTTATTTTCGTTCATCCACACATGTGCATCGACACTAACCCCATCGAACTCCAACACAACCTCTAACAAATCATGAACGTGCTTGATGGAGGATGTTCTCTCAAAAGCAACCAGAGAGCATAAGTTACTTAAAAAAATCAAAGAACTAGCCAAAGACAAAACAACTCCAAAGTAATTAACAATCTTGTTAGTGTTGTCTCTCGAGGCGCACTTAACCGGGATGCCTCAGATCTCAATATACACATGCCTAAAATGTGACGACCCGGAAATTTCCGACCAAACTTAAACTTAATTTTAATATGAATTCGACACGATAAGCATGGCATATTAAATCAAGTCTCAAAATATTTAAACTATTATATGAAATCATCTGACCATTAAATATTTTCAACGATTCCAGAACCTTTGATTTTAAATTTAAATGTATGCATATTCAAATAGTTATATATATTATAAATTAAATATATTAATAATCTATTATGTGATTTAGTAACATAACTTAAACTTGTTAATTGAATATATAGAATATATCGAATATAAATGATTTTGAACATAAATTTTCAGCGAAAACAAAGTATTAAATATATAATGATATACTTTAAATTTGATTGTTTTGATATATACATAATCAATACATTTATCTAAGTAATAAAACTTAATATTTAAAACATAATTGTATATATTGTAGCATCTATATAAATCTATACGTGAGTTCTATTCATAGTTATTATTAAACTGTAATATATACATATCAAATATTTAATAAATGTTATCATATAACATAGGATATGGTAATATTATATAATTAATAAAAATGTGATATATTAACTGTAATTATAAGTTAAACTTATGATTGTTATACTAATATTATTATCTCCATTATTATTACTATTAATAATATTAATATGAATATTAAAGTTAGTATGAGTTACACTATTAATATCAATATAGTAAATAGATATAAAAGGTGATACGAGTAGGTTGTTATATTATTGCTATTAATACCTTTATAATTGTTATTATTATTATCATTTAAAAATCATTATTTTTATTAAAGACATTACTAGTACTAATAATTATTAAACCTATTGATATTATTAAAGAGATCATTAGTATTATTATTAATTTTACCATATTATTATTATTAAAACCAGTATTATCAATGTTATCATTTTCATTCTATTGTTATTATTATGCAATATTAGAATTGGTATAATTAATATTATTATGATTCATTACATATACAAATATATATATATATATATATATATATATATATATATATATATATATATATATATATATATATATATATATATATATATATATATATATAAATACAATTTATATAAAATTAAATATAAGAATTGTACATAAGTCAGTTGCCCATCGTTGTCTATTTGCTGTGTAATTTGTCTGCTGAAGATGCCAATTTGATCCAATTAACTAGAACACAAACAAATACAGTATAAAGTCGATACTTTTTTTTATTTCCTTTCTGACAGAATATTATGCTGTTAAATAAAATCCAACTACAAAACAAGCGTAATCGAATTATTATGGTGGTAGTTATAATCCTTACTCTTTATTCAAACCTCAGCAAAAGCAATTCGATTGAAAACAGAAATTAAATCGAAATTTTTTTTTAAGAAAAAGGGGCGACTGCCCTGTTAAGCTTCCATATTTCAAAAACGCGATTTCCATATCAATTTTTAGAAACTAAAAATGCAGAAGTGAATTCAAGAATGTCGTGAATCTTTCTGTACAGTTTCAAATCGTAATTTATAAAATCAAAGGAGAATTTTCGAGTCAAACATTTTGAATAAAAAGTCAAACGTATATTCAAAGATCGAATTGAAGTTTATCATGCTGTTTCAGTTGAAATTGGTGAATCATAAAGTTTGTATGTACGATTTAAAACAGATTTCATTTTATCATCATCATCTAAAATGATTCTAAATTCAAGTTGGGAATTTGAGTTCTTACGAAAATTCTTTCAGTTATTTTTATGCTACAGCGTGTTCTTCTTCTATTTTTTTTCTCTTTTCTTTTTTTGTTTCAATTAAATTAATCACTGGTAATCGTTTCTGTGAATAATCTAAAACCAAACTTATTGTATTACGGTTATGGTTGCTCTGGTCGGCATTGAACTGAAGAAGAAGAAGGAGCCAGGATATATTTCGTGTTAAATATAAATGGGGTCTGTTTAAAATAGAAAAACAGGCGACAGCCTGATGGTCTTGGGTGTTTGCGGGTTGGCAAGTGGTCTTGAGTTCGAGTCCTAGATGGGGCAGTATTCTTTTTAGGCCTATTTTTCCCTTGAAGGTAGTCTATCTTATCATTATTATTATTATTATTATTATTATTATTAATTATTATTATTATTATTATTATTATGATTGTTATTATTACTATATTCATTAGTATTAGTTATTAACATTATTATTATAATTCTTATTATCGTTATTAGTAAAATTATTATTAGTTACTAGTATTATTATTATTATCATTATATCACTAAATATTATTATTAGAATGATTATTATTAAAATAAGAATCACCATTATCATTATGATTAAAAATTACAAATTGATGTTATAGAAGCCTTAGTTATTAGTTTAGAAACTTAACATGAAAATTTTGAGTATGATTAACATAAGTATTGTTATTAATATTATCACGAGTAATGAAATTGCTATAACAATTACTATTATTAAATATTATGTATTAGTATAAAGTTATTATTTTTATTATCTTTATTAATAAACTTTTCAAATTTAAAAATTACTGTTATTATCGTTATCATAAGATGTATTATTAAAGCTAACATTTATATTATCATAAATAGAAATCTTGGATATAAAGATTAGTAGGAAAATTATTGAATTAGAATTTTAATTAATGATTCATGGGAATTACTAAAATTACTATAACTATTATTATCATAGCACAATTTAGTATTATATTTGCTAATAGCATTATTTCCAATAACATTATTATTATTATTATTATTATTATCACTTTTATCAATATTATTATAAAATACCACTATTTTTTTTTATTAACTTTAGTATTATCAGAATTAATAATAATTTCATAAACAAATAACCTGCGTATAAAAGATATATATTTTATATACATAACTTAACTATATTGATATATCTATATCTAAAATGAAAAAATACATAATGAAACTTATTAATCTACTATATATATAACACACATCACTAAGAATAATATATAAGTTCGATTTCGATTATGTGTATTAATAAATATATAAATGATATAGGTTCGTGAATCCGAGGCCAACCCTGCATTGTTCAATATCGTCATATGTATTTTTACTACAAAATACAGTACTGTGAGTTTCATTTGCTCCCTTTTTAAATGCTTTTGCAATATATATTTTTGGGACTGAGAATACATGCGCTGCTTTATAAATGTTTTACGAAATAGACACAAGTACGTGAAACTACATTCTATGGTTGAATTATTAAACCGAATATGCCCCTTTTTAGTCTGGTAATCTAAGAATTAGGGAACAGACACCCTAATTGACGCGAATCCTAAAGATAGATCTATTGGGTCCAACAAGCCCCATCCAAAGTACCGGATGCTTTAGTACTTCGAAATTTATATCATATCCGAAGGGTGTCCCGGAATGATGGGGATATTCTTATATATGCATCTTGTTAATGTCGGTTACCAGGTGTTCAATCCATATGAATGATTTTTATCTCCATGTGTGGGATGTGAATTGAAATATGAAATCTTGTGGTCTATTAAAATATTGAAATGATTGTTATGATAAACTAATGAACTCACCAACCTTTTGGTTGACACTTTAAAGCATGTTTACTCTCAGGTACGAAAGAAATCTTCCGCTGTGTAATTGCTCATTTTAAAGATATTACTTGGAGTCATTCATGACATATTTCAAAATACGTTGCATTCGAGTCGTTGAGATCATCAAGATTATTATTAAATCAGTTATAGTTAGATATATTATAAAATGGTATGCATGCCGTCAACTGACGTTGTAATGAAAGTTTGTCTTTTCAAAAACGAATGCAAAGTTTGTAAAATGTATCATATAGAGGTCAAATACCTCGCGATGTAATCAACTGTTGTGAATCATTTATAATCAATATGGACTTCCTCCGGATGGATTAGGACGGGTCCTTTCAGTTGGTATCAGAGCGGTGGTCTTAGCGAACCAGGTCTGCATTAGTGTGTCTAACTGATAAGTCATTAGGATACATTAGTAAGTCTGGACTTCGACCGTGTCTGCATGTCAAAAGTTTTGCTTATCATTTCATGTCGAAAATTACCTGCTTATCATTCTTAATCTAGACATATCTTGCTGCCTGGATTGCATGAATAGTGTATAGACGAAATTCATATCTTAACATATCTGCTACTTCATATCTTAGCGTATCTGTTACTGTAACTTTGCCTGACATACCCCGTAGATTCCTCCGCAACTTGTGGGATTTTTAGTATTATATATGCATATGTAAATTATGTATTGCAGGGTACTAATCTACATCCTATAATCTATTTATTATCGAAAATCCTTCATCTGATCGTACGAGATGAATCCCTCAACCAGTTCGAGTCGTTCAGATTCCGATAACTATTCCGATAATTATTTCGACAGTTATTCCGATATGGAAACACACTTGAGCTCCGAAAGCAGTATAACCAGAATGGATCAATCAATCGGCCATCATCAATTCATCTGATGTGTTCGTAGTCTACTTAATCATTGGAGACAAGAAGAAGGTGATCCTTTTCATCAACCGAATTCACCTCTTAGTGAAGAACCTGAAGCACTTACCGGCGAATCTATTCGAAACACCATATTCACCCTTATTGCCAGGATATCACACAACGATTGTATTCTATCCACAATTCTAGATTTTATTCATGCGCTCGTTCCGACCGACAATCACTCTGGAATAATGGAAGAAGTCAACGAACTTCGCGCTCGAGTAATCAATCTGGAGAGTATGGTGCAAAATGTACCAGCTTCAGCAACATCACCAGTATCTACAGTACCATCAATAACAGCACCAGTACCATCAACAATCCATGCCATAACATCTCCTTCTGTACCTCGAGTATAATCATCGTTCTACGTATCGTTCTACATCAATTATCTTCGTTCAGTATGGCGATTATATAATCTCTAATGTTTTAGAGATTATATATTCTTGTTCTAACAATAAATCAAATGAGATTAATATCACATTAACTCATTAAATCCGTGATTATATCTGAAGAAAATATATATGTATATATATTTTCATAAAGATTGTAATTAAAAATTCTTTTGTACAAACTGTTGATGGTGAAAATATTTTAACGGGTAGGTAACACCCGAGGAATATTTAGATTTCACATTAATAATTTACACTGTACATCATTCGAATCTGATTCAACAGTCATTTACTATCCTATTGACATATACCGATATACGAATCCGTCCACCACAGCCACAGGATAACCATTTCCATTCAATTCATATTCGGGTTTTGACTTATCGTAATCCAACAAGTGGCATAATGAAGAAAACAGTGAACAAAATAAAATTTGTTAGAAACAAACGAATTAACTAATTGAAATATTGTTAAGAATCCACGCTAACTGTTCCTAGCTAACTGTTCCTAGCTAACTGGTTACATTTTTTATTTACCGCAATTTAATTATCGCAATTTATATTCTCGCAATTTTATTTATCGTCATTTAATTTCTGTTATTTACTTTACGCACTTTATTCATCGTCATTTATTTTCTGTTATTAATTTTACACACTTTAAATGTCGGGACACGTATACAAGGTTTTGACATATCATATCGACGCATCTATATATATTATTTGGAATCACCATAGACACTCTATATGCAGTAATGATCGAGTTCTCTATACAGGGTTGAGGTTGATTCTATAATAATATATATACTTTGAGTTGTGATCGAGTCTGAGACGTATACGGGTCACGACACATATTAATTAATTCAAATATGATATATTAAACTATATATGAATTAGTGAACTGTCAACTGTGGACTATCGACTGTGGACTAATAAGATTGGACAATTAAAAATGAATTAAAATATTGACTATAACATATGAAACTAAACAATCCATCAAGTTTGCCACTTGAATTCATCTTAAACCTCATTTGTATCTTCACGATTACATTCTGCGTTCAAACCTTTTATGATTCTTGAAAACACCTCAACCGAGAGGATGAATCAACCGCACTTCATCTACGGAAGGAAAGATTTATGCATATAGTTATGCACCTGAGAAACTCTCGGCAACTGAGTAAAAGTTTAACACGTAGCCGCGTCAGATCCTTTGGCATTTATTAGCAAAAATAACTTTGCGATCCCTTTTCAAGGTAGCAAATTTTGTCACAGCTTCAGCAAATCAACTTCGACTTTTCGTTCGAAACAACCTCATTATCACCTTGACTAATATGTATGATCATTTATTGTTACCGGGAACCTTTTATATTCCACCATATTACCGTCAGCGTTTAATCATCTAAAAACACAATTTTCTTGAAATCATCTCGGATCGATAACAAATGATTCAGATAGGGTAGCAGTAAATGTAGAGGAATCGGAAATCAGTACTTTGAAAACTCACAGCATATCTACATCAACAGTTATATGTATGACATTTATCTCTTAGAATTATGATCTCTCATTCTGAAATTCTGAAAAACACTCAGTCACAAATCAATACTCTGAATGTTGAAAAATCTGAATGAAGCAGCAGAAACTGTAGATAACCGTAAACGACCATAATCATCGAAAGTTTGATGATAAAGATTAGTATGTTGGAGAAGCTCAGAAAAGTTGGAACTGGAAAACGAATTGAGCTAACCGTAAATGAAACCAAGGAGAAATACAAGTAACATACCCTAAATTCATAGAACCCAGATAAATCTAGATCCGTTGAAATCTTTAGAGAATATCTTGCTCCGAAGTCATGTTAAAATCTTGCGGAAAATCTTTCTCCATCAACCATCGAACTTAGAAATTCCAAAATATCATCAGCAATATCTTCGATATTTCTGAGGATAATTTCATAAATATTCTCGTCCGAAATTATATACCTCTTCGTGCGTCCTGTGTATCATTATGTTGGAAACATTCAATGGAAAATTTAGTATCGAAAAGCGGATTATGCGAAACTATGAAGGAAGCCGTGAACAAATCACAAAGAATAAGTTTGACTACAAAGAATCCAAATGATTCCGTTTCTGATGAAATATTTAGCGAATACCTCGCTTTCGAATCTAAACCCTTACGGATAAATCTGCTTCATCATCCATCGATATTAGAAATTCCAAGATATCATCGTATCTTTCATTATAAATATCCTCCATATTTCTGAAGATATTTTCATAATTATTCTTATCTGAAATCAATAATCTATTCGTGCTATCAATGTTACATCATATAGAAATTGTTAGTTTCTATATTCTGTAAACTTTCAAGCTTAAAATATGAATGTTTTTGGAAGTAGTGTTGGGAATTGATGCATAAGTTAGTATAATATAATGACACTTGATCAACGTGATTATATTACAGTAAGTCATGCTGAGTTTCTAATGAAACCTGATGATGGTTCACAGTAGATTATACCATCATCATGTGTCATGTTACATAACTCTTTCATTCTACATAACCTCCGAACATATCAAGAAGAATATGTTCTCGATAGTTCTATCATCTGTATTTTTGATAAATTTGAAAATCAAATCGTGCTATCACGTTCCACCCTGCTTAGAACATTATAATCATTTAGAACTCTATATCTACAAATTCTGGACCATTATTCGCTTAATTTAAAGTCAGGAAGAGAAAACAAGAGCATGAAGCTCCGATATATAAGAAAAATATAAAGCCCAACAACACCACCGAAATTACAAACTGTGGATATCAGTGTGTATAGCAATATAAAGACACGGGAGAATTATAAATACAATAATCCCTAGACCATAGTAGAAATAAACAGATTCTTCCGGTGGGAGTTGGAAAAGAAGAACGATCATTGCGATAGTCAGAATAAGAACAAGGATTAGAACCGGATTAAGCATTATTATGATCTCTTAGATATATGAACTGAGAAAGAAAGTACAGAAGTGGTGAAAACTAATGGAACGGAAAAGGTAAATTTATAAGGCAAATATCAGACAGAGTAATCGAGGCAGATCACCGTATTTAATTATAGAGATCTTAATTCTCTTATACGCCGAAGAATCAAATCTTTTAGATTTCGAAATTTTCTTAAAATCCCTCGAATTCCGGAATTCAACCAAGATGACGTCAAAAGTTAAGATGAATCTTTACTTTCTTATTTCATTCTTTGGTGATAGCTCCATTTGTACGCTTTGAATAATCGAAATTATTCTATCCAGGATTACACCCTGTGATAAAATTCTATTTATCAACTCATAATTGCCATGAAAATATTTTTATTGTTAGCCATGACAACCTCACTCAAATTTCGGGACGAAATTTCTTTAACGGGTAGGTACTGTGACGACCCGGAAATTTCCGACCAAACTTAAACTTAATTTTAATATGAATTCGACACGATAAGCATAGCATATTAAATCAAGTCTCAAAATATTTAAACTATTATATGAAATCATCTGACCATTAAATATTTTCAACGATTCCAGAACCTTTGATTTTAAATTTAAATGTATGCATATTCAAATAGTTATATATATTATAAATTAAATATATTAATAATCTATTATGTGATTTAGTAACATAACTTAAACTTGTTAATTGAATATATAGAATATATCGAATATAAATGATTTTGAACATAAATTTTCAGCGAAAACAAAGTATTAAATATATAATGATATACTTTAAATTTGATTGTTTTGATATATACATAATCAATACATTTATCTAAGTAATAAAACTTAATATTTAAAACATAATTGTATATATTGTAGCATCTATATAAATCTATACGTGAGTTCTATTCATAGTTATTATTAAACTGTAATATATACATATCAAATATTCAATAAATGTTATCATATAACATAGGATATGGTAATATTATATAATTAATAAAAATGTGATATATTAACTGTAATTATAAGTTAAACTTATGATTGTTATACTAATATTATTATCTCCATTATTATTACTATTAATAATATTAATATGAATATTAAAGTTAGTATGAGTTACACTATTAATATCAATATAGTAAATAGATATAAAAGGTGATACGAGTAGGTTGTTATATTATTGCTATTAATACCTTTATAATTGTTATTATTATTATCATTTAAAAATCATTATTTTTATTAAAGACATTACTAGTACTAATAATTATTAAACCTATTGATATTATTAAAGAGATCATTAGTATTATTATTAATTTTACCATATTATTATTATTAAAACCAGTATTATCAATGTTATCATTTTCATTCTATTGTTATTATTATGCAATATTAGAATTGGTATAATTAATATTATTATGATTCATTACATATACAAATATATATATATATATATATATATATATATATATATATATATATATATATATATATATATTATATATATATATATATATATAAATACAATTTATATAAAATTAAATATAAGAATTGTACATAAGTCATTTGCCCATCGTTGTCTATTTGCTGTGTAATTTGTCTGCTGAAGATGCCAATTTGATCCAATTAACTAGAACACAAACAAATACAGTATAAAGTCGATACTTTTTTTTATTTCCTTTCTGACAGAATATTATGCTGTTAAATAAAATCCAACTACAAAACAAGCGTAATCGAATTATTATGGTGGTAGTTATAATCCTTACTCTTTATTCAAACCTCAGCAAAAGCAATTCGATTGAAAACAGAAATTAAATCGAAATTTTTTTTAAGAAAAAGGGGCGACTGCCCTGTTAAGCTTCCATATTTCAAAAACGCGATTTCCATATCAATTTTTAGAAACTAAAAATGCAGAAGTGAATTCAAGAATGTCGTGAATCTTTCTGTACAGTTTCAAATCGTAATTTATAAAATCAAAGGAGAATTTTCGAGTCAAACATTTTGAATAAAAAGTCAAACGTATATTCAAAGATCGAATTGAAGTTTATCAGGCTGTTTCAGTTGAAATTGGTGAATCATAAAGTTTGTATGTACGATTTAAAACAGATTTCATTTTATCATCATCATCTAAAATGATTCTAAATTCAAGTTGGGAATTTGAGTTCTTACGAAAATTCTTTCAGTTATTTTTATGCTACAGCGTGTTCTTCTTCTATTTTTTTTCTCTTTTCTTTTTTTGTTTCAATTAAATTAATCACTGGTAATCGTTTCTGTGAATAATCTAAAACCAAACTTATTGTATTACGGTTATGGTTGCTCTGGTCGGCATTGAACTGAAGAAGAAGAAGGAGCCAGGATATATTTCGGGTTAAATATAAATGGGGTCTGTTTAAAACAGAAAAACAGGCGACAGCCTGATGGTCTTGGGTGTTTGCGGGTTGGCAAGTGGTCTTGAGTTCGAGTCCTAGATGGGGCAGTATTCTTTTTAGGCCTATTTTTCCCTTGAAGGTAGTCTATCTTATCATTATTATTATTATTATTATTATTAATTATTATTATTATTATTATTATTATTATGATTGTTATTATTACTATATTCATTAGTATTAGTTATTAACATTATTATTATAATTCTTATTATCGTTATTAGTAAAATTATTATTAGTTACTAGTATTATTATTATTATCATTATATCACTAAATATTATTATTAGAATGATTATTATTAAAATAAGAATCACCATTATCATTATGATTAAAAATTACAAATTGATGTTATAGAAGCCTTAGTTATTAGTTTAGAAACTTAACATGAAAATTTTGAGTATGATTAACATAAGTATTGTTATTAATATTATCACGAGTAATGAAATTGCTATAACAATTACTATTATTAAATATTATGTATTAGTATAAAGTTATTATTTTTATTATCTTTATTAATAAACTTTTCAAATTTAAAAATTACTGTTATTATCGTTATAGATGTATTATTAAAGCTAACATTTATATTATCATAAATAGAAATCTTGGATATAAAGATTAGTAGGAAAATTATTGAATTAGAATTTTAATTAATGATTCATGGGAATTACTAAAATTACTATAACTATTATTATCATAGCACAATTTAGTATTATATTTGCTAATAGCATTATTTCCAATAACATTATTATTATTATTATTATTATTATTATTATTATTATTATCACTTTTATCAATATTATTATAAAATACCACTATTTTTTTTTATTAACTTTAGTATTATCAGAATTAATAATAATTTCATAAACAAATAACCTGCGTATAAAAGATATATATTTTATATACATAACTTAACTATATTGATATATCTATATCTAAAATGAAAATATACATAATGAAACTTATTAATCTACTATATATATAACACACATCACTAAGAATAATATATAAGTTCGATTTCGATTATGTGTATTAATAAATATACAAATGATATAGGTTCGTGAATCCGAGGCCAACCATGCATTGTTCAATATCGTCATATGTATTTTTACTACAAAATACAGTACTGTGAGTTTCATTTGCTCCCTTTTTAAATGCTTTTGCAATATATATTTTTGGGACTGAGAATACATGCGCTGCTTTATAAATGTTTTACGAAATAGACACAAGTACGTGAAACTACATTCTATGGTTGAATTATTAAACCGAATATGCCCCTTTTTAGTCTGGTAATCTAAGAATTAGGGAACAGACACCCTAATTGACGCGAATCCTAAAGATAGATCTATTGGGTCCAACAAGCCCCATCCAAAGTACCGGATGCTTTAGTACTTCGAAATTTATATCATATCCGAAGGGTGTCCCGGAATGATGGGGATATTCTTATATATGCATCTTGTTAATGTCGGTTACCAGGTGTTCAATCCATATGAATGATTTTTATCTCCATGTGTGGGATGTGAATTGAAATATGAAATCTTGTGGTCTATTAAAATATTGAAATGATTGTTATGATAAACTAATGAACTCACCAACCTTTTGGTTGACACTTTAAAGCATGTTTACTCTCAGGTACGAAAGAAATCTTCCGCTGTGTAATTGCTCATTTTAAAGATATTACTTGGAGTCATTCATGACATATTTCAAAAGACGTTGCATTCGAGTCGTTGAGATCATCAAGATTATTATTAAATCAGTTATAGTTAGATATATTATAAAATGGTATGCATGCCGTCAACTGACGTTGTAATGAAAGTTTGTCTTTTCAAAAACGAATGCAAAGTTTGTAAAATGTATCATATAGAGGTCAAATACCTCGCGATGTAATCAACTGTTGTGAATCGTTTATAATCAATATGGACTTCTTCCGGATGGATTAGGACGGGTCCTTTCATAAAATACCCCGCCTACCTGTGAGTAGAGAGATCACCACAAAATCATCGAAACTGAACACATGATCAAAGAACTTGGACAAGCTTTTTACGTCGGAGCACACAAGAATGCAACTGTAAACACTAACTTTACAACAATGGGTAATCTCAACCTTGTTATTCAAACATAACTGCCTCATATTATCATCATCGATAGGAACATCATCAACCACAATGATGCTACAGTCAAGGATAACAAAACTAGACCGATTAGGAGAAAGGTTGAAGCGAACAACTTTGGGAATAACTCGACGACCCAGAAAAGAAACAAATCCATTACTGTGATGGCCCACCAAAATCCCTATTGACGCAGCACATCATTCATTGGTCCCATTACGAGGTTTGCCCTCTATATGATACGTTTTACAAACATTGTATTCATTTCAAAAGACGCGCTTTCTATATAAGAAAGTTTTAAAATCTGTATACATTTTTAAAGCATGTATATAAATGTTTTCGACTTGTGGTGATTTCTACATATAGACAATCCCAATAAATGATAGTTCATAATAATACATCAGTTGACTAAACAGTCAAAATATAATACATATTAATGTTTGAATGCAAAGTTTCCTTGAAAAATATGCCATGTAAGACTCCATGCACATAGCAGTTAAACAGCGGAAGCTTCTTTAATACCTGAGAATAAACATGCTTTAAAGTGTCAACCAAAAAGATTGGTGAGTTCATAGTTTTATCATAAATAATGATTTTCAATAGTTGTAATAGACCACAAGATTTCAGTTTCATAAATAACCATACACTCGCAAGTGTATAAAAAGCATTCTATAAGTTGTAGGCACCCGGTAACAAGCCTTAATGTTCATGTTTTACCCTCTAAAAGTACACCAAATCAGGTGTGTTATATAAACCTCGAAGTACTAAAGCATCCCATAGTTAGGATGGGGTTTGTCAGGTCCAACAGATCTATCTTTAGGATTCGCGCCTACCTGTCATACACCAGTAGTTATAGTTACCAAGCTAAGGGGATATTTCTGGTTTAAACCCACGTAGAATTAGTTTTAGTACTTGTGCCTATTTCGTAAAACAGTTATAAAATATGCATGTATTCTCAGCCCAAAAATATATAATGCAAAAGCATTTAAAAAGGGAGCTATGAAAACTCACGTATCAATATTGTGGTTCAATATTGTAGGAAAAGTATGTAGACGCAACGGATATGATAAATGCAAGGTTGGCCTTTGATTCACGAAAACAACCCCCGAACATTACCCATAACCTCCTTAGCTATAACTCATTTGAAAACCCGTTTGAAATCACTTGAACATAACCCCGTCGTAGTATTTTATGTGTATACTAATAATAATAATAATAATACTACTAATGATAATAATAAGATTAATAATAATAATAATATTAATCTTAATAATAATAATAATAATAATAATAATAATAATAATAATAATAATAATAATAATAATAATAATAATAATAATAATAATAATAATAGTAATAATAATAATAATAATAATAATAATAATAATAATAATAATAATAATAATAATAATAATAATAATAATAATAATAATAAAATTGTGATGATGAATATGATACGGAGTAAATATATATTTCTATGTGAAAATGAATTGAACGAGAAACTGAAGTTGTGTGAAATTATTGGTGTCGATCATTCATATATATAGATTAATAAAATAATAATAAAGTATTTGCATGTATTCGCAGTTCAAAATGTATTTCAAAAGAATTTAATAAAGCAGTTGTAAAAGTAGCGCATGTATTCTCAGTCCCAACAATGTAAAGAGTAAAAGGGAATCAAATGAACTCACGCATATAAATATTGTAAAACAGTTAATAAAGCATTTGCATGTATTCTCAGCTCAAAAATGTAAAGAGTAAAAGGGAGCAAATGAAACTCACGCATATAAATATTGTAAAACAGTTAATAAAGCATTTGCATGTATTCTCAGCCCAAAAACGTAAAGAGTAAAAAGGGAATAATGAAACTCTATAAATTTAACTATTTAAGTTACACGTTGTTGTACGTTGTGTTTTATAAATTGTACATTTTTAATTTAATTTCGTTTCTTAAAAAAAATTACAAAAATTATATCATAAAAATAAAACGACTTAATACATAAAAATTTTAATTTAAAATAGCATCGTTTAATAGTAATTTTTTTTATCATTTCATATATAAATATTATAAAATTAGTTTTCTAGAACTAATTATATTCAAAATCATTTTATTAAGAGGTTATAATAATAGAAATTATTATATCATAAAACGTTTTCATTTAAGAAAGTAAAATCATATATAAATCATGACGGGTTCGAGTTTTAAATTATAGGTTGTTCGTGAATCGTAGGGTAAAGTCCAATGGTTAATTAAATGTATGAAAAAATATTTTAATGCAACATATCAATTTGCTTATCTTGTCGGAGTTATCAGAGTTTAAATTTGACCGAAATTTCCGGGTCATGACAGTACCTACCCGTTAAAAGAGATTTCGTCCCGAAATTTGGCTAAGGAAAGTTTATAACGAAAACGAGGATATTTTTGTATCACGAAATATGATATAACTTAAATTCTTTAAATGAATTCGATTGTTAGTATAATCATTATCAAAGAAAATGATAAGATCGATGAATGGAGTATTTCGAGTACCCTAAATGAGTCGGGTTCCGTTTTATGATAAGCACAAGTTCAATACATTTCTCACTATTAAGAAATACAAATGAAATGATAAAGATTTCTCCGGAAATACGATAGATAGGATTTCAAATGAGCATAACTAGTGTTATAAGCAGAAAGAAAAATGTAATGGCACGATTATATTAGCAAACTACTGGAATCACGGAAAGTATAGAACTATCAAGAAAATACATTCTTGGTATGTTCAGATGTTAAGTAAAATAAAAGAGTCGCGTAACATGGTACATGGTGAGGGTAATGTTGATCAAGTACTACCTTCATCATGTGCCATTAGAACTTCCGCATGACTTACTATAATATAATCACGTTGATCGGACGTCATTATATTACACTAACTCATGCTTTCATTCCAATACTACTCTATAATATCAATGAACTTAAATTCGAATGTTACAAAAATTTTGAAACTAAAACAGTTTTCGTTATGATGTAATACAGATAACGCGAAGAGATAATTAATTTCAAACAAGAATAGTTATGGAGGTATTTTTCAAAAATATTGAGGATATTTATAATGGAAGATACGATGATATCTTAGAATTTAAAAAAAATTAAAATCAAAGGATGATGAAGAAAATTCTTCCGCAAGGATTTAGAATACGTAAAGAGATTGCATATCTTCTGAGATTTCCATCAAAAACTGAATTATCTAAATTCTTTAGGTACGGGTTTATTCCTTGTGATTTGTCAACAGCCTCCTTCATAGTTTGCTCAATCCGTTTTTTAGTTCCAAATTTCTTTTCTAACATACTTTTCTTTATTATCAACTTTTGACTATTAAGACCATCAACAGCTTTGGCTGCTTCATCCGCATTCTCATATATAACGAGTCCAATTCGTTGATTTTCAATCTGAGGTGCTTTCAAGAATTTTTAATTGGAGTGTTTGAACGCAAGTTGTATCCGTTAGTATATGATGGTGGAGGTGAAATCATCATGAATTATGAAAGATATGAATAATATTCTCCTCGGTTTTATGAATAATATTTTGAATTCAAAGTATGGTTTGGAAGGATGTAGGAATTTAATATTGATGACAATTCTTAAATCTTGACTTGGATTTTGATTTGTCAAAATCAGAATATGTAATTGAATTGGCATGGAAAATGGTTGTCTTGATTTTTGTGAAATGATGTATATTGCTATGAAAGGAGAGAGTATAATTAACGATTGTCGAAACATCAGCGTAACATATTAATGTGAACTTAAGTATTTCTCGGGTATTACCTACCCGTTAAAATAAAATTTCACAAGTAATATTTTGTACAAAAGAATTTTTATTACAATCTTTATGAAAATATATGTATGTATATTTTCTTCAGATGTAATATGGATTTTATGAGTTAATATTATATTAATCTCATTTGATTTACGGTTGGAACTAGAAATGAATAATCCCTAAAACTTTAGAGATTACATAATCTTTGCGGAGTATTTCACTAATGTAATTAATACATCATTATTTATTCTTATTGATATTCCTCGGTGAAGGATGTTGATGCTCATGAAATAGTTGTGAATTTCGCAAAGTACGAATGATGTTTTCTGAAAAGTTTCGAGTATATCGAAAATGGGAGTGTAAAATCAAACATGTAGTTGAATAATACACCTGGTTTATTATGAAATGGAATTCATTGGTTTGAAACAGAGATTGTAGTTAACTAAGGATGTACATCATAGCATATTAGTAATATGAATTAACCGAGTAGTATCTACCCATTTTCAATTCATACTTAATAGCTTAGTACGAAAAAATATATTATGGTTTCCAAAATTCATATATATAATATATAAATTCTTTGGAAATAATGAGTTAATACTTCATAACTCGTTATTCCAATATACTCCTCGGTGATTGTGGTGTCGATATCGTCGGTGGTTATGGAGTTAGTGGAGCTTGTGATGCCACAGGTGTTACTGGTGTTGGTGATAAAATGGTGATGCTGGTGGTACTTCTGGTGGCGCTTGTATAACCAGTCTAGCTTGTAGATCACACACCATTCTTTTCAGGGTTTCCTCTATCATCTCTATCCATCTACTCTTCTGGTTTATGGTTATAACTAGAATAAGTAATCTCTAAATTTTTTTTAGAAATTACATATTCTCTGCAGAATATTGCATCAATGAAGTGATGAATCGATACTTCATCGTTTGTTGTTGTTGGTACTCCTTGGTACCTATGGTGCGTATGATGTTGATGCTCGAAGTACAGATTTTAGATGTGATATTGAGGTGTGGGATGTGGATGTGGTTGTTGGTGGTGGTAATGATACTGTTGATGTTGATGATGGTACTGTTGATGTCGGTGATGCTGCTGGTGTTTGTGGTATTGAGGCTACCGATGTGGATGTTGTTAGCAGTATTGGTGTTGTTGATGGTGCTTGTAATCCTTGCACCATATTCTCCAAAGCCGTCACGCGAGCGCGAAGCTCATTGACTTCTTCTATTACACCGGGATGATTGTCGGTTCGACGAGCGGATGAATAAGATTCAGAATTTGGGATAGTATATAATCATGACGAGATACTCTGGAAATGAGAGAGAAAAGGGTGTTTCGAACATGTTTGCCGGTAAGTGCTTCAGGTTCTTCGCCAAGAGGTGAATGTGGTGGATGGAAGGGATCACCTTCTTCTTGTCTCAAATGGTTAAGTAGATTATGAACCCATCCCCAATTCATCCAGAATAGATGATGGCTAATTAGTTGATCCATTCCGGTTACACTGCTTTCGGAGCTCAGGTCGAATTCCATATCGGAATAGCTGTCGGAATTCGAGGAATTTGAACTAGATGTGGGATCTATCTTGTATAATCAGGGAAAGAATTTTTAGTATGAAATATATTATAGGACTTAGATTTGGTATTCTTCAATACATAATTTACATATGTATATATAATATCAAAATCCCATAAATTACGGAGGAATCTTTGGAAGATGTCAGGCAAAGTTCACAGTAACAAATATGCTAAGATAGGAATTTATCTATACACTTTTTATGCAATAAATGCAGGAAAACGCGTCTAGACTTAAGAACGATAAGCATGTAATTTCTGACAAGAAATGATAAGCAAAATTTATAATATGCAGATACGGTCGAAGTCCAGACTCACTAATGCATCCTAAAAACTACTGGTTAGACACATTAATGCAAATTCTGGTTCGCTAAGACCAACACTTTGATGCCAACTATGATGGCCCGCCAAAATCCCCATTGACGCAGCACATCATTCATCGGTCCCATTGCGAGGTTTACCCTCTATATGATACGTTTTACAAACATTGCATTCATTTCAAAAGACGCGCTTTCTATATAATAAAGTTTTAAAATCTGTATACTTTTTTAAAGCATGTATATAAATGTTTTCGACTTGTGGTGATTTCTACATATAGACAATCCCAATAAATGATAGTTCATAATAATACATCAGTTGACTAAACAGTCAAAATATAATACATATTAATGTTTGAATACAAAGTTTCCTTGAAAAATATGCCATGTAAGACTCCATGCACATAGCAGTTAAACAGCGAAAGCTTCTTTAATACCTGAGAATAAACATGCTTTAAAGTGTCAACCAAAAAGGTTGGTGAGTTCATAGTTTTATCATAAATAATGATTTTCAATAGTTGTAATAGACCACAAGATTTCAGTTTCATAAATAACCATACACTCGCAAGTGTATAAAAAGCATTCTATAAGTTGTAGGCACCTGGTAACAAGCCTTAACGTTCATGTTTTACCCTCTGAAAGTACACCGAATCAGGTGTGTTATATAAACCTCGAAGTACTAAAGCATCCCATAGTCAGGATGGGGTTTGTCAGGCCCAATAGATCTATCTTTAGGATTTGCGCCTACCAGTCATACATCAGTAGTTATAGTTACCAAGCTAAGGAGATATTTCTGGTTTAAACCCACGTAGAATTAGTTTTAGTACTTGTGCCTATTTCGTAAAACAGTTATAAAATATGCATGTATTCTCAGCCCAAAAATATATAATGCAAAAGCATTTAAAAAGGGAGCTATGAAAACTCACGTATCAATATTGTGGTTCAATATTGTAGGAAAAGTATGTAGACGCAACGGATATGATAAATGCAAGGTTGGCCTTTGATTCACGAACGATACCCCCGAACATTACCCATAACCTCCTTAGCTATAACTGATAGTGCTCCAAATGAACATATATTTAGTAGCAATATCCTCCCAATATGTAAATTATTTAGTTGTAATTGTCCTATTTTAAGTTGTAATCGTTTATATTAAATAAGTGCAAAGACAA
This sequence comes from Rutidosis leptorrhynchoides, assembly GCF_046630445.1. Lineage (NCBI taxonomy): Eukaryota > Viridiplantae > Streptophyta > Magnoliopsida > Asterales > Asteraceae > Rutidosis > Rutidosis leptorrhynchoides. The sequence continues at coordinate 47,883,122 of NC_092333.1, forward strand.
AAGGCGAAAACGACGATTTGAAGACGCAAATGATCAAAAAGCTCAAATGTACAAGATACAATCCAAGTGGTTCAATTTATTGATGAGAAACGTCTAAAAATGACAAAAGTACAAGTTGCGGAACACAAAGTACAAGATATTAAATTATACGAAAGGACGTTCAAAAATCCGGAACCGGGACCTGAGCCATCTATCAACGCCCGACGCAACGGACTAAAAATTACAAGTCTACTATGCACAAGAATATAATATAATATATAAATAATTATATTAATTATTTATATTTTATATTTATATATAAATTATGTCGACAAGCAAGGTTCCAAAATTGTGTGAGCTGGATTTTCAAACTCCACGACTCGCGGAGTTTGCAGGCTTAAAACTCCACGACTCGCGGAGTTTGAAAAATCAGAATTTCCCTATAAAATGAACGAGCTTCTGCCGAGTTCAACCATCCTCAATATTAATCTCTCTCTGATATAATATATATATATATATATATATATATATATATATATATATATATATATATATATATATATATATAAAATATAAATTAGTTTAGTTTTATATTAGATTAGTTTGGGTTATGCAAAGGTTATTTTACGGGTTTTAAAGTCGGAGCTCTGTCCGTGTAACATTACGCGATAAATAATCAATGTAAGCTATGTTCTCCTTTTTAAATTAATGTCTCGTACTAAAGTTATTATTATGTTTATTTAAGATGAAGTAATCATGATGTTGGGCTAAAAATATTAAAATTGGGTAATTGGGCTTTGTACCATAATTGGGGTTTGGACAAAAGAACGACACTTGTGGAAATTAGACTATGGGCTATTAATGGGCTTTATATTTGTTTAACTAAATGATAGTTTGTTAATTTTAATATAAAGATTTAGAATTGGATGTACCTATAAATAACCATATACACTCGATCGAACACGATGGGCGGGGTATTTATATGTACGAATAATCGTTCATTTAACCGGACACGGGAATGGATTAATCGTCTATGGAATTATTAAAACAGGGGTGAAATTATGTACAAGGACACTTGGCATAATTGATAACAAAGTATTAAAACCTTGGGTTACACGCAGTCGATATCCTGGTGTAATTATTAAACAAAGTATTAAAACCTTGTTACAGTTTAAGTCCCCAATTAGTTGGAATATTTGACTTCGGGTATAAGAATAATTTGACAAGGACACTCGCACTTTAAATTTATGACCGATGGACTGTTATGGACAAAAACCAGACGGACATATTAAATAATCAAGGACAAAGGACAATTAACCCATGGGCATAAAACTAAAATCAACACGTCAAACATCATGATTACGGAAGTTTAAATAAGCATAATATATTTTATTTCATATTTCCTCGTACTTTTATTTATTGTCATTTTAATTATTGTTATTTATTTTATATTGTTAGTTAAATATCATCATTTACTTTACGGTTCGCTTAAAATATAAAATCGACAAACCGGTCATTAAACGGTAAAACCCCCTTTTATATATTATTAATATAATATATTTTGTACGAATATAATTGTTTAAAATATAGTGTGAAATAAGCCAGCTCCCTGTGGAACGAACCGGACTTACTAAAAACTACACTACTCTACGATTAGGTACACTGCCTATAGTGTTGTAGCAAGGTTTAGGTATATCCTATTTGTAAATAAATAATTAAAACTTGTCATATTTTGTGTAAAATTGTAGCATATTTAATAGTATTTCCTAGTAAAAATATAAACTATTTCGTATCCCCACGCTACGACATCAATAACCCATTTGAAAACCCGTTTGAAATCACTTGAACATAACCCCGTCGTAGTATTTTATGTGTATACTAATAATTATACTACTACTAATGATAATAATAAGATTAATAATAATAATAATAATATTAATCTTAATAATAATAATAATAATAATAATAATAATAATAATAATAATAATAATAATAATAATAATAATAATAATGATAATAATAATAATAATAATAATAATAATAAAATTGTGATTATGAATATGATACGGAGTAAATATCTATTTCTATGTGAAAATGAATTGAACGAGAAACTGAAGTTGTGTAAAATTATTGGTGTCGATCATTCATATATATATATATATATATTAATAAAATAATAATATAATAATTTTGAAATAAAATATAATAATATAATAATAATCAATAATTCAATATAATAATAAAAAAATTAAAATTTTAAAACGTGTGAATTTAAAAAGTAGCCGCCTTTGTCTCATTCTATCGACAGTTTTCACGGACCGGTATTTCGTACTCTGTTGCTAATAATTGACGGGTAAAAATATGGATAAAAATTCCACTTTTTATATTTGTATATATATATATATATATATATATATATATATATATATATATATATATATATATATATATATATATATTTGTTTTGGTCTTAAGCTTTATAAAATTAGTTGTAAAAAGGTTCGTTTATAAAGTTTATAAGCGTAATATGTGTTTTCCTAGTTTTTGACTGGACAAAGATATATAATATAATATAAATTTTAATATAATAATATAATAATATTGAAATAAAATTGAATAATATAGTAATAAACTTAGAATCAAATGTAAATTTTTAAAAAGTTGTATTTATTAAATACTTCAGGGGTATATTATGTAACTTATAATTAATAATTTATATCATGTCGCTTTCATGTGAATAGTAAATGAATTAATTTTGTTTCATTTACTATTCAATGAATAGTAAATGTATTAATTTAAATATAACTATTTAAGCTACACGTTGTTGTACGTTGTGCTTTACAAATTGTACATTTTTAATTTAACTTCGTTTCTTAAAAAAAATTACAAAAATTATATCATAAAAATAAAACAACTTAATACGTAAAAAATTTAATTTGAAATAACATCGTTTAATAGTAATTTTTTTTATCATTTCATATATAAATATTATAAAAGTTAGTTTTCTAGAACTAATTATATTCAAAATCATTTTATTAAGAGGTTATAATTATAGAAATTATTATATCATAAAACGTTTTCATTTAAGAAAGTAAAATCATATATAAATCATGATGGGTTCGAGTTTTAAATTATAGGTTGTTCGTGAATCGTAGGGTAAAGTCCAATGGTTAATTAAATGTATGAAAAAATATTTTAATGCAACACATCAATTTGCTTATCTTGTCGGAGTTATCAGAGTTTAAATTTGACCGAAATTTTCGGGTCATGACAATTACGCTTGGGCTACCCAACGTCAATCGGTCTGCCAAAATACCAGAACCATTCAACTTGGTTAAATAGAAAACGCAGGAGTCGAGGAGTATATATGTAACGAAAGCATACTTACGATATTGTGTCATTGATGGCAGTGAATATGTCCTTATTCAATTTTGTAATGGGAGGAAGTATTGATGTTGCACTAATATGGCAACATGTCTTGAGAAGAAAATGAAACGTGTCATTGTTGAAAGTGGTTTTATAGTTATGTACGGACATTTAATTTACGATATAAAAAAAACATGATGCATTAGTATATGATGTCTAATATCTATTTCTGTGTAATTAACGAGATAAGATGATATATGACACGGTGTAAGGTATTGTGCAAAATGCCATACCATCAATACATACATGAGATACAACCTCATGAAGTTTTTAATGGCAAAAAATATTGTACTTTGTTCCTACACATTTATTAAGTATGGTATAACAGATTTTCTGGCTCAATTTGAAATGTTGTATTCTTTCAAATTATAACTGAGGATTGAAGAGTTATTCTTATTTCAGTTTTTGTCATTCTGCATTCATAGAACAACAGAAAACACACACAAAATCTCTCAAATAATTAATTAGTGATTTCATTGCAAAAACATTAACTGCGTCCTTGTCTTATCACTATAAAGATTTCGTAAAACCAAGGCAATCATTGGGTCGAAATACTTTATAGGGGAAGTGAATACACGATTCAGCATTTAGTATCTAGTAGCAAGATATGTATGAAAATAAGGACGCGACAACGATAAACGATCTTCAATATTATATTCAAGCAACACCTACAACACCTATACATCAAAAGAAAAATTTCGCATCTGATCTGTTTACCTTTCTAGATTTTTAAAATCGTTTACATTCCTTATTTGTGAAATCGATTACGTTCCTTATTTTTTTAAATCGATTACGTTTCAGATTCTTCGTTCAATAGATCTCCAAAAGCTACACGGTAAGCAATTGATCTCCAAAAGCTACACGGTAAGCAATTGATCTCCAAAAAGCGCCTTTAATTCAATCGATCATCTTCATCATCATCTCAGATCTTAGGTAAGCAGCATTTAGTAGCAGAAATTAATCCAATCTGGATCGATCATCTATTAATTGCGTTTCCTATTTTCTATTATCTTCTTCGTTGTAGCTGTAACAATTTTTCTGTCCTGTTGATTCGACATATTTAAACCAAAGATTTCGATTCTTTTGTGTATCAAGAATATAGGTGTCTAATTTTGATTTGATTGGGTACTAGAGAGAACGCCTCAAACAGCTACATAAATTTCGCATTATCTAGGGTTTGTTTGGTTCCACGTTTCAATTGGGGATAATAAGTTGTTCTTATCATCATGAATGCTATTTGGGTTTAGAACTAGTTTCCAGTTATTGGATTACCAGGGTTTCAATTCCTATTGGTATTTTGTCGAGGCTCAGTGATAGTATCATCAGTATTTATTTCTTAATAAACAAATTACATATTATCTTCTCCGGCGATCCAACCATCGGCGGACGCTGATGTAATCTCAATGTCGAAGCCAGACGGCTTTTCGTTTACAAAGTCGTGTGATAGTCGAGTAACTTCGTTCCTGATCTTCAATTTTCCGGATACATGGTCTCGTGATGATTGCCGAAGAGTTTTTTAGGGATACGGGAATCTCAAAGACGTGTACTTTGCACGTAAGAGATTGTCGAGTGGTCAACGTTTCGGGTATGTCCGTTTTGAAGGCATCACTGATACTGACGCTTTTGCCAGAATATTAAACACCATACAAATTAACGGGAAATGGGTTCGTGCTTACAAGGCTTTGGAGAGGAGTATAGATAAACAGTCATCGAGTAAGGTTCGTGATTTCAAATTGAATGTCGAGGGGTATGAAGACTTCCCTCCTGCTCCCTGGAATCAGGGATCGTCAAAACCTTCAAGATGGGAAGGAAAACGCTTCGCGGAATCGATTAAACATAACCCAAAAGTATCTCAGATTCCTTTCTCAAATCACATCGAGGTAAAAGTCGGGGGTAAATGGATAGTTTTCGATCTTCCTGATTCGGTGAACAACCACAATCTCGTTTTTAGTTTCAACAAGGATCGATTATTTTGGTCTCTGGTTGAAGTGAACAAGCTTAAGGTCGACGTCGCAGATGGAGGTTTTCAATCGGCCAAAGATAAATCAGTAGGTGATAATGAATTGTCGGGTGAGAGTAATAAATCAGTTAATGAGAATAAGGAATCATCAAACATGGGTGAGATCAATCGTTCCTATGATGAAGAAAATAAAGGGAAACCTGTTGAAGAACATGGTAATTGTGTACCTGCAGAAGGAATCGATGAGGTAGAAGATGGTGAGTTTGTGCCGCCTGAAAACAAGAATTTTTGGGTTCCGTCCGATGATTCTCCGGCACCGGTATCCACACCGGAAATAATCGACGGTCCGATGTCAGATGTTGTTCAAAGGCCGAGAGATTTTTCGTTTTCCAAGATGAACGGCGCTGGTCTCGATGCAAATAACAGCATGCGTGATGCTGGTTCGTTGAAATCTCCAAGGAATTTTCAAAAACATGTTGGGCCGGATCAAACATTTAGGCCAGATTGTACTTCTGACTCTAATATGGACAGTTACTCTTCAAATGGGCAGAGCTTGGGCTCAGACGAAAGAGACGTGGGTGATCCTAGTTCATACGAAAAAGAATATGTCGTGATTTCTATTCCAGCTCATACCGCGGTTGCTCGTTTTCGTGTTAAAAGGAAAAAAGCTCCTCCTTTGATCAAAAGTCATTTTATTAATCATGTATGGGGTATGAATAATATGAAGCGTAACCGACGTCGAGATAATTTTCGATGGCACGAAAGATATTTTATTGACAATGTGATGAATAAATCGGAGGAGGATATTGGCTGTTGCTCATGTTGCTCTTCTTGCGCGTCATCGGACTCGGATACATCGTCGGACTCGGAAACTTAGTTTTCTCAGTTGTCGTGTCGTGTTATCTATAATGTCCTCGTGATTGTGTGCCCTATATAGTTTTCGAGTGTGTGTATGTCCTAATTTTGTGGTTGCGTGTTGTTTCGTATTTTGTCTAGCTCCTTGCTAGTTTTTATCTCGTGTATTTGGTTCTTTTTAATATTAAAAAATTTACTTGCCTTTCAAAAAAAAAAAAAAAATCAATCCGGACAATCAAATCATACCCTATTTCCAACAGCTTCCAGTTAATTTTTTAATTATCTTATTTAGAACTTTTTACAAGAAAATAAATATAATACGTAGTATAAGTTAACTTAATTAGACCGTGTGTATACAATTAAAAATAATCATTTTGTTATAGTTAACTTAAACTTTACTCTTTGCTTGTCAGAGAATGATTATTCGTAGAATCTTATAAAACATTCAAATCTCAAGGCATTATTTGAGGTGTAACTTTATATACATTACACATTATAGATAGACTGCTTATTTTCATGCTTCATTTTCTACCTTTCGTTATCCGCGAGTTCGTGTGTCTATAAACTTATTGTACCCCACACGTGCCCTACATACCCATCAACTTATGACAACTTTATATAATTATAAATATTAATATTATTTTATTATGTGGATCATCTTAATATAAACACTGTGCTCATTTCTATTGGACAAATTTTATTTTACTATTTTACTATACATACTAATTCGCGTAATTCAGGAACCAATAAGCACCCGCCAAATACCCCATATTTACTCTCCATCCAAAAAAGTTCAACTGTAGCACCCTTTTCCCTTTTTCCCCTCTCAAAAAAATTCAACCACCACATTTACTCTCCATCCACCACCACCGTACCCCCATCACCGCCGTCGACAACCACCACCATCACCACCAACGTCACCTACAGTGACCATCATATGGCAACCACCACCATCACCAAGATCTGAAAAAAAAAACAAAAAAATAAAATAAAATAAACATACGAAAAAAACCAGATCTAAAAAAAACGTATCAAAATCAGATCTAATAAATATTGGCAATCGAGCAAATAATACCTCTCAATATAATGCCGGAAAAATGGTAAAGTGGCCGAAACAAAAAAGAAATTTCCGGCAGTGACCTTGGTGGTGCGTGCCTGCACCGATGGCTGTAAATTTTGATGGGTTGGCGATGTACGGCCTTTGACTGAAGAGGAACGGTAGTGGTTACAATGGACGGTTAACGACGATTGAAAGAGGTTACAGTCGGGCCGGAAAAATCAACCGCCGTCAGAAAACTTAAAGCAGGAAGTCCCGGCAAGAAAAAAAAAAAAGGGAAGATGTGAGATAACAAACATGAGCTAGATCTTGAAAAAAGAAATAAGGAAGATTAACCAACGAATGGTTGTTTCGATTTTGGCCCAGCAACCTGCAAAAAAATTGTTGTCGTTCACAAAATCAGAGTACCCTGAAACACGGTTGTGTTGGCCGCAGGATTTGTAAGAATGGCGGTGGTGCTGGACTGCTGGTGGTGATTGCAGTTATGAGGGATACTTAGGGTTTGTGTTACTTTGAAGAAATAAAATGAGGGTAAAATGAAATACGGAGTAATCTGTTAGGTATACTCCCTTTTTAGCTGCCTAATAATTTTGGGCCCGTTGATCTCCACAAAATATGATCCATGAGCGTCAATATATTCTATTTGGGCCTAAACCATCAATTTCCAGTTTGTTGGCTATATGTATTACAACGTATTACAAGAACACTAATAAAAATAAATACATATATTTATATTTAAATTTCAATAATGGAATTGATTGATTAAGTATACATTACGAAGTATTTTTTTTAGCAATAACTTACTACAATACTTATATATATAGAGAGAAATATAATTTGCAAATACCAAAAGGTGTACCCATATATATGTTTTTAAAACTTACATGTTTTGATGAAAAATCACTAACATATGAAAGCGTACGCAATCGCATACCTGTTATGTTTAAACGTTCAATTGAATGACCATTAATCGACCAAAGCCACCGACAAATAACCAATCAAAACCACCCCGCAGCGTAGCGCGGGTTCATTTTCCTCGTTATATAACGATAATAAATATGATTATGATATAGTAATAAATATTTGTTATCTTCCCGATTAATTATGTAAAGTCAGTTTAACCACTATGAATATATAACAACCAATATGTTCATTGATATTTATAATTTATTTTGAGTTTGTCAATATTAAATTATAACAGTAACAAGAGTGGCCTTCAAGAAAAAAAACAAAAGCAGTAAAATATGCATAATTTATTTATCTATTTATTTTCTCCTATTATTTCATTTACTCCGTAATATGTAAGAAAGGTTAGTTAAAAGTATATAGAAACATCTGATCTAAAGATATTTTCCGGAATTCCGGTAAATGCTGAACGTCCAAATGACAAATAGGTAAAAATGGTCCAGTGGAATTATGAGCTAAACGTTGAATTATGAGCTAGCACCACATTCATTCTAAATTAATGGGATATTGACCAAAAACGCTTATTTTTATAGTAATAGACTATAATAATATGCTCTCAGAAAAAAGTGAAAAACGTTTTTACAAGTCGCGAGATACCTTGCAACATTGCAAGGTGGGTTTGTGAACCTTGTAACTGACCGGTCGCAAGGTGGTATTGCGACCTTGCAACTGACATGTATTGGACGAAATCAAAACTTTGAAACATGATATCTTTTAATCCAACGTGAGCTTGCGAACTTTGCGAATGTACCGAACGAACTCCCCACAATAATTTAAAATTCGGCCTCAAAGGCCTTCAATTTTGCTATTTTTTGTTGATATTGACATTTAAACGTACTTTGACCATTCATATGTTGGGAGTGGACATTCTAATTTGTGATTCGTTTCTAAAGCTAAACGAATTCCCTCAAATAATTTGAACTAGATTACATAACTCGAGAAACACGCATTTGTAAACAAATCACAAATTGTAATATGAGGTCGATTTTTAAATAAAAATTAGGATTTCAATTTTAATACAAACAGACAGATCTTTAAACTACACACTTTCAATAATAAACGGTGCCTAAATTGGAGCTACGGATAAAATGATGTGGCATTTTTATAAGTTTTGAGTTACACCGGTACAGGCCAGTCGCAAGACCACTTTGCGACCATTTAATCGCAAGGGTCACAAGCCCACCTTGCAGCTTGCAAGGTGCCTTGCGACTTGCTAGGGCGTTTTCGCAACACTTTTTTTCCTGAGGGTGTATGTTATAGTATGTTTGGAAAATGGACGTTTTCGTTAACATTCCTAATTTTTTTCCTAGTTATCCTGCTAAAAGCAGAATCATATTTTATTTCGAAAATTATCAAATATATTTTATAATATTATATGTATAATATTTTAAAACATGTTTGATGGGTCACGAATATAATGTGGATGTTGTACGAAACACCGCACTTTAAAACAGATAGTGTGACACATGAAAGAAATTTAAAGGAGATTACCAAATTGAAAACTACGATGAAAACGTGTCATAAGATTATTATTAACATGATAGATATTTGCAGAAAATTAGAAGTAATAGTATGTATATACAATTTAGCCATATTTGATTTATAACAAGTGATACATCAAGCACACTCGTTATGGATAATAATAAACTTCGTTGGCCATCACATCGTTGATACATCAAGCACACATATTGAATTGTATAATAATAAACTTCACACAAAATCACCATATTTCGGATCTAGATTTATTCAGGTTCAAAACCTATCGAAATCGTTGGCCATTGTTGCATATCTATCTAAAAGTGCCAGTTCACATATATATTGACTTTACAAATCACACTAAATTTTGTTACACATTTTGTAGACATTATATCTTTTATGTGGCTCATATAGTTGATCACTTGATCAGACCTATATCCGAACCATGGTAGGTCCTTACACGAAGTATCATCCCCATCAATATATTGGATAAACATTACTTATCCGACCATGATCTATAAACCACAATAAATATCGAGCGTATAATGTTTAAACATGAAAGAAGCTAGCGGTTGAAAAACTTGAGACCCTAGAAATAAAATGGAATCAAGATGGGGTTTGGTGTAGAAATTGATTGTGCAAAGGGCACAACTAGAGTTAGGTTTGTTTCCTTCTCAAAGAGGATGTGACATGTTTTTAAGCTACAACTATTCCCTAATTATATATATATATATATATATATATATATATATATATATATATATATATATATGTGTGAAATAACTCATGTTCATCCTTTTTAGGAAGATGTTGGTTCAAAATGTGGATGTTATTAAGTTTCTATCAGATGTGTACACATCCATGTTGATGATGTTGTGATAAGAGACATATACACGTTCATGATTCATGATTCTTAAGAAATGTAACAAAATAGAAAAGAGGCATATGCACATTAAAAGGTGAAATAGCCGGTATGCGCACAAATAAAGAAAAAAATACTTGGTTGTTATGTTCATCATAATAATCATGCTACTACCTTCGACCTTTCTCTATCTTGCTCAACGATAGAGTTTGGCGTGAGTGATCTTTTGGCTAAGATAGGAAGCATAGGATAAACACGGAGCCAGACAATTTACTTCAGTGGGTTGGCGTCGTCAGATGATGAAACTTATGTGGAATCCAATGCTTTTTTATTTTGTAACTGTTGCTTGGTAATTTCTACATTGTATATATGTATGCATTATTTATGAGTATTATTTAGTAAAAGAATATGAAGTGTTTAGTGAAAGGTTAGTGGAAGGGGTTAGTGCTGATGTGGAGGAGGAAAATTCAGTTAAAAAATGCTAAAATATGAAGTGGTCTTATTGCGAGGTACGAATTTCTATTCAATTCATGATTTCATGTGTGTGTGTGTGTGAATGTAACAGTGGTGTATATATGTATCGTGTATGTATATGTATAGTATAAGTGTTATGTATATGTATATTGGAAATATGAATGCTAAGAGATGAATATGAATACGAGATGATGATGATTACAGTAGACTGAATAACAATGTATCACAATTGCAATGTGTAGGTTACATGAGAGGTTTAGAAAGAATAGTTAAGTGTGTGAAAGTTAAAGTGTAGGGGAATGTGAATTGTGATGGCTTAGTCTTAAATCTAATTCAGGTGAGAGTATTTATACCACTCACATACATGTACAGATAACATCTATTTTAAACTCCTAACAATCTTTCCCTTAAATGTGATTTGATGTTGATTATCTCTTGTCTTTGATCTTTTGAGGAAGACTTGTTCGAAGGGTTGTTGATGTTGTCGTGTCTTGAAAGTAAGTCGGGTTCTCTTGTGTCTTCTCACAGGTAGTTGAATTTGGTAGTTGATGAAGCTTTGTTAATCATCTTGAATTCTTGATTTGATGAGGTTTCATCTTTTGGTAAATCTCATTATCTTTGATGCTTTGATGATGTGAATTCGTGTAGTTAATGTTGTTGAATCTTGTTGGAAACTTCTTCTTTTGGAAATTGTCTTTGTTGAACTTATGGTTAGGTTTATTAGTGACATGTTGATGAGCTGTTGATGGAACCTCTTCTTTTGAAAGCTCTTTCCTCTTTGAGATGCACTTGGTTGATATTGGGACATAATCTTTTTCTTTTGGATGATTCTTTGATGTTGTATGGTTGTTAAATGTGTTTTATCTTGAAATGATATGAAGCAGTGTTGTCGCGAATTGCTGATGCGAGAAAGCTTTGTGTGGCGAAGCTTGAGATGTGTAATCTTCTCTTACTCCCCCCGGATTGATGTATTATCTCTTGCTCCCCCTCAATTGGACATTAGTTGTTCCTTTTAATGTTTATTGTATGCATTTGATTTGATCTTCAAGGTGTTGGTGTGGAAGCTTGTTTGATTAATGGGCCTCAATGTTTTTGTTGAAGATCTTGATTTGGTGTCGATCTTTGAGTTGTTGACAGAAGATCTTGAGTTAATGAGAGAAACTTTGTCATCATGAAATATCTTCTCTAATGTGAGTCTCAACTTTCACTTTGTCTCCCCCTCATGATGTGTTTGTGAGACGAATACATCATAAATAAATTGTCGTTACGATGGCATGAACTGCATAAGTAAGTGACAGGAACCAGTTGTAAAAGGATATGCCAACCACAACTATTCCTTGTGTTTTATGAAAGCGGCACCAGCATTCACATGTTCTGATGTCTATTCTTGTGATCTCGAAAAGGATGAACAAGTGAAAGGAGGTTCATGGTTATAGTCTCATAAGACTTTAGGTATTGAAATGTGTAGTCCACCAGAAAACCTTGGTTTTAGGTTTGCGACAATGTACAAGTATCAAGTCATAACAAAATCACCTCAGATTAAAAGAGGCAAGATGGACAAGCCACAATATTTTGTCTAAGATAATGGACAAGCCACACATATTTTGTCTAAGATAATGTGTCATCCACAGCTAGTTCTGGTATTTTATAACGACACAAATAAATTAACTTACTCCGTAAACTACCTTCCGAGTGAAAAGAAAGGTGATGAGCAAGCAATTTGTTAAGAGTGAAATGTATGTGGCAATCACTACTAAACTAGCAATGATTAGCGACACGGCCAGTTTACTTGTCCCATATATTACCTTACGCTAAATGTAACAACGGTCATTTTTTTAAAGTCACATCAGAAGTAATATAACAAATAAGCAAAACATTAATTACATAAAAAATATCTTCATTATATCTAATTCAGATATCAGGTTATTAAACTAGTGTTACATAAAAGCAATGTATGTTTGATACAAAACGACATCAGAGTTCAGTTTTATCAAACATATGTTCACTAGATCATCTCCCTTCTAACTATCATGCAAAATATCCAGAACCTGCAAGGGAGGATGTGAGGGATTATCATGAAGCTAAGTGAATGAAACTATCACTAGCAAAGTGTGACGACCAGGAAATTTCCGACCAAATTTGAACTTAATTTATATATGATTTCGACACGATAAGCAAAGTCTGTAATGTTGAGTCTCAAAAATGTTGGAACTATAATCATGTAATCAATTACCCTTTGACTACCTCCTACGATTCACGAACAATAAATTGTAAATAGATATAGATGTATACTTTAAATTTATTTATCTCAATATATATAATTAATATACTTACCTATGTAATAAAATTTGATAAAACATAATTATAAGTATAGTAATTTGAAAATATACGTAAATGAATTCTATACACATATATAAATATTATTATATGTTGTAATACATATAAAATTTATAAATATTAAATATTCAATATACATTACTATATTAATAAATATTACATAATTTATAATATGTAAGATTAATATATTAAATTTTATTACAAGTTAAAATATAATTGCCATAGTAATATTATTATTTACCTCCAATGAAAATATCAACATTTATAGTATTATTATTATTTTAAAGACATAACATATAAATATGAAATTTGATATAACTTGATATATTATTATTACTTACATTATTATTAACTCTATTAGTTAGTATTATGATTACTATCAATAATAATGTTATAATTATCATTTTCATTATTATTATTATGGTTACTTATTATTATTATGGTTACTTATTATTATTATTATTATTATTATTATTATTATTATTATTATTATTATTATTATTATTATTATTATTATTATTATTATTATTATTATCATTGTTATTATTATTAACATGATTAATAATATTAAAAGTATTATTATTATTAATACAATTATTAATTATTATTATTATTATTATTATTTATTATTTATTTATAAACTAAAGGCATAAGTACACATAGCTGTAAAGTTCTACCAAATCCTTATTACTTTTCTGTTTACATGTGAGTACTTGTCGACCTATATTCTCAAGACATAAATCGAATTCTTTAGTGTGTTGAAAAATCACTCGAGTTCACTATCAAATATCAAATAGCATTTATCAATTACAACTACAAATTATTCTGTTGATTTAAGCGGAAAAAAAAGGAAACAGGTCCAGTTCGTTTTACGCAACCCTTTTTACTTAAATATTGATTTCGAATGAATTTGCAAAATCAAAGAATGCAGTTACGTTAGGATTTAATTACTCAAACTTTCTGCAAATGTTGAGTTTCCAATTCCTCTTAACAATTTCTAATTTTCGAGTCAAAGTTTCAAAACAAAAAGTCAACCGTGTTGTTCTTCATGAAATTCGAAATTGTTGTGATGTTTATGGTTAAATTAATGATTTGAAAAGCTTCTAGGTCCGATTTAAAAACTACTTCATGAAGAAATCAGAGTCTAAAACGATCTTAAAATCAAAATTTAAGTTTGAGTTCTAAATATTCATTCGCGATTGTTTTTGCTGCTGTTTCTATAATTTTTTTTTTTACAAATCATCACATCTGATTACTTCTGTTTTGTTTGCAAGCTCAAAACACATTTTTATTTTTTTGTTTTGTTGTTATAATCATTGTTCATCGAATTGGCCGTTTGGAAATTGAAGCAGAAGAGGAGAAACGGAGACAGATTGTAATGAGTCAAATAAAATTAAAATCCTAAGTATATCAGGAAAGCAGGACGGAGTAGATGGTTAAGGGTGTTTGTATGGTTGTGAGAGGTTGCGGGTTCGAGTCCCGTCTGGGCCAATTTTTTTAGAGAAGGGTATATTTTTTTGATTTATTTTATTATTATTATTATTATTATTATTATTATTATTATTATTATTATTATTATTATTATTATTATTATTATTATTATTATTATTATTATTATTATTATTACTACCATTCAAATGAACACTAGGATTCTTATTACTATTATGTAACTACTAAAATCATTATCATAACTATCATTAAACAGTAAAATTAATATTTTTATAGTTATTATCATTAATATCATTATTAGTATTATCACTAATAGAAATATTAACATTATTACCTCTATTAGAAAACTTAAGTATTACAATTATTATAATTTTACCATATGTAGTATTATTTTAGTATTATTATAATTAGTATTTTTCAAACAAATGATATATATAAATATATATACATATATATATATATATATATATATATATATATATATATATATATATATATATATATATATATATATATATATATATATATATATATATAATACATATAACATAACAAAATTTATATTCTTATATACAAAATGAAAATATGAAGACGTATACATATTATTACTATAAATATGACATAACTAATAACTTCATATATATATAATTGTTCGATTGCAAATATGTGTATTATTATATACAAATGATATAGGTTCGTGAATCCGAGGCGAAACCCACACTTGTTCAATGTCGTCATATGTATTTTTACTACAAAATACAGTACCGTGAGTTCATTTGCTCCCTTTTACTCTTTACATTTTTGGGACTGAGAATACATGCGCTACTTTTACAACTGCGTTATTAAATGCTTTTGAAATACATTTTGAACTATGAATACATGAAATTCTTTTATATATGTTTGACGAGATAGACACAAGCAAAACATTCCTCGAATGAATTATGTGGACGTGATAATTGCCACCATTGAATTATGTGGACGTGATAATTGCCACAATTGATATGAATATTTTTTCCGTGATTATTATTGCTTGGTAACCTAAGAATTAGGGAACATCACTAATTTTGAGAATTAGTGCACGCCTAATTGACGCGAATCCTAAAGGTAGCTACCGGGTTTAACACCCCCACCCAGAATGTTCACTAGAAGGAAGAGCTAGTGGGCGTGGTGTTTAGTACTTCGAAGTTTATATGATTATTATACAGACGAGATGTTCTGTTTTGGGGATATTATTATGCGCATTATATGTTAAGGTCGGTTACCAAGCCAAGCTATGAAAGCAATGAAAAGTGAATGTTATGTATCGAGAGAATGATTTTATACACATGTTATGTGTATTTTATTTTTGTGCACGAGATATGCGTACGGTTACTAAGATTTATGAAAGATGATTTCGTACACGAGAAAGGTGTACTGTATTTAAAAGATATCGCATGTACATTACAGGTGGGTATAGGATTCAGGCCCATTTGTACCATGCAGGATTTAAATCTTGTGGTCTATTAAAATGATGAATTTTATTATTTTATGATAAACCTATGAACTCACCAACCTTTTGGTTGACACTTGAAAGCATGTTTATTCTCAGGTATGAAAGAAATCTTCCGCTGTGCATTTGCTCATTTTAGAGATTTTACTTGGAGTCATTCATGACATATTTCAAAAGACGTTGCATTCGAGTCGTTGAGTTCATCAAGATTATTATTAAGTCAATTATAGTTGGATATATTATGGAATGGTATGCATGCCGTTAACTTTCGATATAATGAAAGATTGTCTTTTCAAAAACGAATGCAATGTTTGTAAAATGTATCATATAGAGGTCAAGTACCTCGCGATGTAACCAAATGTAATGTATTCGTCCAGATGGATTAGGACGGGTCCTTTAAGTTGGTATCAGAGCGATGGTCTTAGCGAACCAGGTCTGCATTAGTGTGTCTAACTGGTAAGTCGTTTGGATGCATTAGTGAGTCTGGACTTCGACCGTGTCTGCATGTCAAAAGTTTTGCTTATCATTTCTAGTCGGAAATCATCTGCTTATCATCCTTAGGAAATTACCTGCTTATCATTCTTAGTCTAGATATGTCTTACTGCCTCTATTGCATAGACAGTGTATAGATAAATTCATATCTTAGCGTATCTGTTATTGTTACCTTTGCCTGACAGCTTCCGTAGATTCCTCCGTAACTTATGAGATTTTAGTATTATATATGCATATATAAATTATGTATTGCAGGGTACTAATCTACATCCTATAATCTATTTCTTATCGAAAATCCTTTATCTGATCGTACGAGATGAATTCCTCAACCAGTTCGAGTCCCTCAGATTTCGATAAGCTATTCCGATAGTTATTCCGACAGCTATTCCGACATGAATATTCACCTAAGCTCCGAAAGCGGTGTCACCAGAATGAATCAATCAATCAGCCATCCCCAATTCATCTGATGGGTTCGTAGTCGACTTAATCAATGGAGACGCGAAGAAGGCGATCCTTTCCACCAACCAAATTGCCCTCTTGGCGAAGAACCTGAAGCACTTACCGGCGAACCTGTTCGAGACACCATTTTCTCACTTATTTCCAGGGTAGCTCGTCACGATTATATTCTACTCACAATTCTAAACCTTATTCATCCGCTCGTTCTGACCGACAATCATCCTGGAGTAATGGAAGAAGTCAACGAGCTTCGCGCCTGAGTTGTAGCCTTGGAAAATATGGTACAAAATGTATCAGCTTCAGCAACAGCACCGACAACACCAGTACCACTAACCACTGTTGTAAACGGCGTCCGTTGCGTCCGTTGCGACGCCCATTGCTGCGTTTTGATGACTAAACCGTTTCGACCCCGTCCCGTTTTCTTATAAGCTGGTCAACGGTCAAAAGTCAGGTCAAATGCAGGATAAATTGGGTCAACGCCGGTCAAAAGTCAGAAATTCTGTTAAAATCAGTTATAAGTCGGTCAAATCAATCAAAATTGACTTAGTTTAGTATTCCATTTTGTATTATATTAACGCTAATAGTATTTATAGGTACAAACTTGTCAACGGAGATTTTTTAGCTCTAAAATATGTGTAAATATATATTTATATATACAATAGTCAACATTAGTCAACATCCGTTTCGACCCCGTCTCGGCCCCGTTTTTTCCGTTGCGACGTTTTGAGGTCGCTACCGTTTCGGCCCCGTCTCGCGTCTTTTTCAACCTTGCCACCAATAACCCAAGTTTCAACACCACACGCCTCAACATCTCATTTTGTACCGCGAGCATAATCATCGATCTACGAATCGTTTTATATCAATTACCTTCATTCTTCATGACGATCATGTAATCTCTAAAGTTTTAGAGATTATTCATTCTAGTTTCAACCTTAAATCAAATGAGTCTAATATTATATTGACTCATTAAATCCATGATTACATCTGAAGAAAATATATATGTATATATGTTTTCATAAAGGTTGTAATTAAAAATTCTTTTGTACAAACTGTTAATGGTGAAAATATTTTAACGGGTAGGTAATACCCGAGGAATATTTAGATTTCACCTTAATAAGTTACACTGTACATTCGTCGAAGCTGATTCAACAATTATTTACTATCCTACTTACATCCACCGATATACAAATCCGTTCACCACAGAATAACCATTTTCATCCAATTTCATATTTGGATTTTGATTTATCAGAATCCAACAAGTAGCATAATGAAGAAAACATTTGACAAAATAAAATTTGTTAGAAACAAACAAATTAACTATGAGAAATTTTGTTAAGAATCAACGCTAACTGTTCCTAGCTAATTGTTCCTAGCTAACTGATTACATTTTATTTATGGCAATTTAATTATCGCAATTTACATTCTCGCAATTTTATTTATCGTCATTTAATTTTTGTTATTTACTTTACGCACTTTATTTATCGTCATTTAATTTCTGTTATTTATTTTTACGCACTTTAAATATCGGGACACGTATACAAGGTTTTGACATATCATATCGACACGTCTATATATATTATTTGGAATCACCATAGACACTCTATATGCAGTAATGATCGAGTTCTCTATACAGGGTTGAGGTTGATTCTACAATAATATATATACTTTGAGTTGTGATCGAGTCTGAGACATGTACACGGGTCACGATACGTATTAATTAATTCGAATGTTATATATTAAACTATATATGAATTATTGGACTGTTAACTGTGGACTATCGACTATGGACTAATAATATTGGACAATTAAAATGAATTAAAATATTGATTATAACATATGAAACTAAACATTTCTTCAAGTTTGCCACTTGATTTCATCTTAAACCACATTTATGTCTTGACGATTACAATCTGCGTTCAAACCTTTCATGATTCTTGAAAACACCTCAATCGAGAGGATGAACCAACCGCACTTCATCTACGGAAGAAAAGATTAATGCATATAGTTATGCACTTGAAAACACACAGAACCTGAGTAAACGTTTAACACACATCTGTGCTAGCTCCTTTGGCGTTGTTATTACCAAAAATAACTTTGCAATTCCTTTTCAAATTAGACAGTTTTGTCACAGCTTCAGCAAATCAATTTCGACTTTTCATTCGAATAAGCTCTATTATAACCTTGATATATAAGTTTGCCTTTCGTCATCGTTACCGTGGAACCGTTTATATTCCACCACATTAGCCGTAAACTTACCAGCAACTTCATTGATCTTTGACTTTCCAAAAAATCATTATAATTATCGAAACTCTATCATATATACATTTGTACCTTGTAACAAGAATTGTCATACCAATTACCGGAAATCAACAATCAGTATTTTGAATCTCGCAACGTTTATACATCAATAGTTATATGTATACATATAACATTTATCTCTGAGAATTATGATCTTCCATTCTGAAATTCTGAAAAGCACCCAGTCTACAAAATCAATACTCCAAATTCTAAAAAAAAAAAAGCTGAATACAGCAGCAAAAACTGTACACGACCTTAACAGTCGAAGGTATAAAGATAAAGAATAAGTGTGTTGGTAAAGCTCAGAAAAGTTGGAACTGAAAAACGGATTAAGCAAAGTATGAAGGAGGCTGTGAACAAATCACAAGGACTAAACCTGTACTTAATGAATTCAGATGATACTATGTCTGATGAACTCTTCAGCGAGTATTTAGCTCCTTATTTATTCTAAATCCTTGCGAAAGGATTTTCTTCATCAACCTTCGATCTTAGAAATTCCAAAATATCGTCATAAATATCTTCGATATTTCTGAAGATATTTTTACGGTATCTGTATTACACCATAAAGGAAACTGTTTAGTTTTCTATATTCTGTAAACCTTCAAGTTTGAATTATGAATGTTTTTGAAGAAGTGTTGGGAACTGAAGCATGAGTTAGTATAATATAATGACACTTGATCAACGTGATTATATTACAGTAAGTAATGCTGAGTTTCTAATGGGACGTGATGATTCACAGATCATAACGTCATCATGTGCCATGTTACATAACTCTTTCATTCTGCTTAATTTCTGAACATATCAAGAAAGTATATTCTTGATAGTTATATTCTCAGTGATTCTGGTAATTTGACAAATCAAATCATGTTATTACGTTCTTTCTTGTTTAGAACATTAAGTTCATCTGAAACTCCATACTTACGAATTCTGGACCATTACTCGCTTTACTAGAGGTCGAGAAGAGAATAAAAAGGCAAAGAGCTCCAAAATATAAGAGAAAGTATAAAGCCCAATAACAACACCGAGGTTACAAACCATGAATATTAATACGAATAGCAATATAAAGACACGGTATAATTAAGAATAATATTTTAAGACCCAAATATTTATTGTACATAATGTATTTATGGTGTACGATGCATGTATGAAGTTTACGTGTTGCTTGCTCGAACGCCGAAGGAAACTGGACGTTGTCTGAAGTGACAAGGTCTGTACGTATCCTTTCAACCCCAAATAAAGTTTGTGTTGATGTTCCAAAGCCTTACCATTGGAAAGGAAATCTTATCACGTTTCCAACGATATTTGATTCATCGAAAACGGAGCTACGGTCAAAAAGTTATGGCCAAAACAAGAAACTGAAAACTGACCTGAAGGTTGGAGCGGCGCTCCACCTTTCGGCGCGGCGCGCCGAACCCGTCTGATGCAATTTTCAGCCTTTTTAAAAGGTCTAAATGAGGGGTACTTTGGTCTTTTCACTTGGGGTCGGTTTGGGGTCATCAAAACTGATCCTTTGATCAGTTTGGATCACATTTTCACTCATCAAACACTCTCATCTTCAAACCCTAGAGTGAGAGTAGAGCTTTAGAGAGAAAGAGCTCCAATTGGAGAAGAAGAAGGGTGTTTCGGGTCAAACCTCGGGTATTAAAGTTGTTCTACTCGTCAACGGCATCATTTTGGCGGTATTGGTAAGTTCTAACTCCGAATTTCATCTTAGTGATTTGATATTCAAGTTAGGGTTTGAACTTAAATTGTTAATAAACCCATTCAAACTCTTGAATTGAGTTTGTGGATGCTAGTAATCAGGTTTATTGTTATTATTGGTGGATTTTGTGTTGGTGAACTAATTGGCCATGGTTAGGACTTGTAATTGAGTTTAATCACTAGGTTTAGTGATTATGGAAGTATTGAAACCCATTTAGGGTTATTTGGTTGACTAATTTTGACTTTGGGTCAAAATTAGGGTTTGGTGATGATTATGACCCAATTGTCGATTTAATAAGGTTTATAAACTTAAAATGGATTAAGTTGAAGCATAGAACCGAGTTAAATATGTTTTGGTGTCAAAACTTGCTAATGGCATGATATTGACTTCTTATGGGTCAAATTAGGGTTTAAGTGTCTTTTTAGGCAAGATAGGTGTTTAACACCTATGATCGGGTTTAATTGGCGTATTAAGACCATTTTCACTTGTGTTAGTGATTATTGGTTAATTTTGGGCGATGTTTGTACTTGGAAGTGCATTTGGGTCGAATTTGCACTAAGTGTCAAATTGGGTTGGTTTGTAAATCCAATCTAAGTGTGTTGTTGAATTTGTGATAATGGAATAGGTACTTTCCATTGACGAGTTGCAGATTACTTGGAAGCATTCTTCAAGACTTCAAGGTGAGTGTTAATATCCTATGTGCATATGTATGTGTAGGATGGGTGCGGGTCGGGCGAAGTGGTTCTCGGTTATAGAGCTCACTTCATAGGTGGATTGATGGACTTATGTATAGGTCCAATTGGCACGGTTGTGCGTTTTGGTTGACCACCTTTGACGAGATGCACACTTTGTGTGTACATTATCACATGGGCGTGTGATGTGGATTATAACCCCAATGGTGAAGGGTTAATATTGTGAGTGGAATAATTATACGTTCATGTATATGGCGTATTTATTGGTAAATGTTATGGTATGAACCATGTGCCGGTAGTGCCATAACATGTGTGTGATGTGTATTATGATGTGAACCACGTGCCGGTAGCATCAAGTGTGAATCACGTGCCGGTAGCACTATGATTATTGGATGTGAACCACGTGCCGGTAGCATCGAGTGTGAACCACGTGCCGGTAGCACTATGATTATTGGATGTGAACCACGTGCCGGTAGCATCGAGTGTGAACCACGTGCCGGTAGCACTATGATTATTGGATGTGAACCACGTGCCGGTAGCATCAAAGTGTGAACCATGTGCCGGTAGCACTAAAAAAGAGTGAGACTCAAATGCGTATGGTGTGAACCACGTGCCGGTAGCACCATAGCGTTATGGTTAACCATACTATTTTGTGTTGTGATTATTTAGCATATTATATACATTGTGTTGAGTATATGCTAATGCGGATTTGCGATGATGTACGACTTGTGGTATTGTCGTGATGTAGCTAACCTTATGGGCGTAGCTTTTTGGCATTGTTCACATCGTTGCTTGTGAACTTACTATATTGTTGACGTTGGTAGTTGTGCTTAGTGAACGTACGGTATGCTAGGTTTAGCTTGCCTTTATGCTTGGATGCTTCGGTATGCGGTATTTGTTTATTTTTGTGGCGTGTCCATTTTATGCATATATATGTATGTAGTATGTTATCACTCACTAAGCGTTAGCTTACCCTCTCGTTGTTGACTTTTTTATAGATTTGCATGGATGCGGTGGCTCTGGTAAGCGGGGACTAGTGGACTTGAGTAGTTTGCTTAGAAGGCTTGCTTTTGGATTTATTAGGATTGGGTAGCGTATCCCCAATCGCCATGCTCGGCTTTGTTTTGTATTAAAAGTCGTATGGTCGAAAATTGTATTTTGGTACTTAAGGGGTAATTTGGATCAATGTGGGCCCCGCTTCGTAAACCTAATTTTATTAATAGAACGTGATAGTTTTCATGTATTGAACGAGTGGTTAAAAGCGTTTTGTCTAAAGACGTCGAGAACTAGTCAATCATTTTCGCATTTCATGACTTTTTGGACAGGCCACTTTGGCGCGCCGCGCGGCCATATGGCGCGCCGCGTCATGTGCTGTACCAGCAAAATATTTTTTTTTTCTGCGTTATTGGTTGGTTAACGGGTTGGGTTGTTACAAGTGGTATCAGAGCATGGTCTAAGGGATTTAGGTGACTTGAGATAGGTGCCTAGACTTAGACTTTTGTGTGTGCTATTTTGTTGCGGGACTTGTAGGATTACGGGTCGGAATGGGTTTAGTTAGTGCCTTGTTTATAGATTGACTAACGTGTATATTAGTAATGCGGATATTATTAATATATTATTGTGATGTGATAATAATTCTCGCGTGTGTTTATATCGCGTAGGATTTTGTTTGTGCTTTGCTTATGTTGCGGTTGCATATATCATCGAGCGAGGCGGTCGTTGTACTAACGAGCCGATACGGCGTGTATGCGTAATAAGGACTTGCAAACCTTATTACGGGTGCAAATCGTGTCTAGCAAGTGATGTACGACGAGTGTTTAGCAAGATGGGACGGTGTTGTGCGTGTGGTTTATACGTTCGTGATCTAATCGTTTGCATTCCTTAGAATGAAAATGGAAGATGGATGCGGAACGAGTGAGCCTATTCACGAAGGGAAGGATGAGTTAACGTTAAAGATTGAGGCCATGTTTGAACAATATGTCTCGGTTTGCACCGGCAAAGTTAGAGAGGTAACCAAGGAGTTGGTCGAAGGACAAATGACGGAAATGGTCCGAGACCAAGTGACTAATGTAGTAAAGGAATAGTTTGAAAAGAGGTTTCCCAAACCTCGAGGTAGTGATGATGAAGATGTACTTGCAAGGTTAGGATTACATGGTGCTCATGGTAAGAGGGTACGAAGTACGCCTGAAGGCGTCGAGAATGTGAAAAAGAAGAGTAAGAAGGGTTACAAGCTTACGTGCTTTAAGTGTGGGGAATGGGGTCATTTGGCACAAGATTGTACGGTGGTGCCTTTAGGCTCAATCAGGTATTTCATTTGCCGAATGGAGGGACACCGGAAGTCAGAGTGTTCCGAATCGCATGACGATCGGGTTAGGAGGTTAGAGCGCGAATACATGATGGGTAGTGGAGCATGGAAGCCCAACAGCGCTACATCAGGTACCTTTAGTACGAAATTATATGTTGTTCGTTCGTAATAACATGCGGTATGCGCGTAAGTCTTAGCTAAACTTTATTCTCCGTTGGAGATAATTCGTAGCAAGCGGGCGGTTTACGTTTATGGTTCCGGTTTGCTCTCAGCAGAGTGTATAAGTGGTGTGTTGTGCCTTGATCCTATGGTGCGAATCCTTGGGTGCTTAAGCATTTTGGTTGGTATCGGGTCGTTAAGCTCGTTCGAGTGAGACCCTTAAGGTCTCAATTGTGTTGTGCATGTTATTGATATGGGCGACGTTCCTAATGGAAGTACCCTATAGTGACGTTGGATTGTCGGGCGAAGGGCGTAAGACTTGGTGCAACCGAGCATCCCTTAGTATTTGGGAAATGTCTCTACCAAGCCATAGAAATGAGTTTTGGTGCTCGGATGTTAGAGCGTGTTCGCTCTCGTGTTGAAGTTGATGAACCATGAGGTTCGACGGGTGGGATGAAACCCGAGAAATCGAGTGTTTTGGATCTCGATGTATGTTGGTAAAGGATTCTATGTGACGCGACATTAGGTGCCTCTTTTATACCTACTAGCGTGGTGTTCGACTCTGATTGTGTTGCGGTTACATTGTACTTAGGGTACCGAAGTGAAACCCTTAGGTTCATGAGTGATCGGGTGAAATTCGACAAACTAAAGCAATTGGATGATTGTGAGCGTATAGTTCGTGTAATTTGTGTACACTTTTCGTTCGAAATGTTCAAGGATAGGTTAGGATCCTTGGTATGCTCAAAGTTGGAGCAAGACATGGTGATGGGCCGTGCGAACCCAATTATTGGTAAAGTCTACCTTTGGTAGCATTGTACGGGTGTACGAGATGCGGTTATGGAACGTAATTCCAAGTGGAGGAGTTACACTCCCGCATGAGGAGGTTTTAGTGTGAGATTTCGGACAATGTTTTAGTAAACCGAAACTTGTGTCGGGACCTAGATTTGGTCGATTGTGGTAGAGTACAATTTCGGTTAAATTGTACTTATGATTTTGGATTTGAATTATCACCAAGGTGGTAATGTGGTAAATCTCGTTGAGAGATAATGGACGTGTTTGGCAAGCAAGGTGAAATCCCTCGGTTAAGGGATGTGTGTGTCGGATTCTCTTTTAGAGAATTATTGTTTTGTACCTATGTTTGATATAGGTGATTCTTGCTCGATTGTGTGGATGGTTAGTGGTATCCGTTAGGGTTCACTATAGTGTAACAGAGTGCGATGTTGCACTACTCGTTGTTCGAGGCCAAAAGTACGTATGTGATTGGTGAAGCATGACCTTCGAGGTCCGCTGACTTCATCATAGTATTTTTATTGGTGGAGCATGACCTTCGGGGTCCGCTGACTTCATCCGGTGTTGAGTGATCTATTGGTTGATTTATACACCGATGGTGGGATCGTGAGGACCATGTTGTGTGATTAGTGATTGCGATAGCCGTGTTTTGCTCACGTGTTGTTACGGGTGTGACAATAGTCGATTTTGGACACCTTAGGATTAGCGTTGCCATAGTCATTTTGGGCGCTTTTGGTTTTAGTCGTTGCTTATGATGTTAGGATAGTAGCGTATTGGTTGTATTGCGCACTACAAAGGATGTTTAGTGGTAAGAGTAATCCGTGAGGATTCATGTGGTTCGATCTTCAACGTTCGGATTGTTGACTTTAGGTTGAGACTTGGTCACTTTTAGCGTTGTCCGTGGTAAAGGTACGCTAAGGAATTTATATCTCGGTACGAGGTTGGTTGAGTTTTTCCCGATATGGGAAATTGAGCAGGTTTTAGTGCTCGGATTGTGGTTTTGATATATCACGGTTGACGATTTTAGTTGTTAAAAGTGATCCATTGGGAAGAATTGTCTAGGAAAGTTCGTATTGGACTTGAGTGAGGATCGTTGAGTAGGTCCGGATTGGTTAAGTGGAGAAGATCACGAGGACGTGATCGAGTTTAAGTGGGGGAGAGTTGTAAGACCCAAATATTTATTGTACATAATGTATTTATGGTGTACGATGCGTGTATGAAGTTTACGTGTTGCTTGCTCGAACGCCGAAGGAAACTGGACGTTGTCTGAAGTGACAAGGTCTGTACGTATCCTTTCAACCCCAAATAAAGTTTGTGTTGATGTTCCAAAGCCTTACCATTGGAAAGGAAATCTTATCACGTTTCCAACGATATTTGATTCATCGAAAACGGAGCTACGGTCAAAAAGTTATGGCCAAAACAAGAAACTGAAAACTGACCTGAAGGTTGGAGCGGCGCTCCACCTTTCGGCGCGGCGCGCCGAACCCGTCTGATGCAATTTTCAGCCTTTTTAAAAGGTCTAAATGAGGGGTACTTTGGTCTTTTCACTTGGGGTCGGTTTGGGGTCATCAAAACTGATCCTTTGATCAGTTTGGATCACATTTTCACTCATCAAACACTCTCATCTTCAAACCCTAGAGTGAGAGTATAGCTTTAGAGAGAGAGAGCTCCAATTGGAGAAGAAGAAGGGTGTTTTGGGTCAAACCTCGGGTATTAAAGTTGTTCTACTCGTCAACGACATCATTTTGGAGGTATTGGTAAGTTCTAACTCCGAATTTCATCTTAGTGATTTGATATTCAAGTTAGGGTTTGAACTTAAATTGTTAATAAACCCATTCAAACTCTTGAATTGAGTTTGTGGATGCTAGTAATCAGGTTTATTGTTATTATTGGTGGATTTTGTGTTGGTGAACTAATTGGCCATGGTTAGGACTTGTAATTGAGTTTAATCACTAGGTTTAGTGATTATGGAAGTATTGAAACCCATTTAGGGTTATTTGGTTGACTAATTTTGACGTTGGGTCAAAATTAGGGTTTGGTGATGATTATGACCCAATTGTCGATTTAATAAGGTTTATAAACTTAAAATGGATTAAGTTGAAGCATAGAACCGAGTTAAATATGTTTTGGTGTCAAAACTTGCTAATGGCATGATATTGACTTCTTATGGGTCAAATTAGGGTTTAAGTGTCTTTTTGGGCAAGATAGGTTTTTAACACCTATGATCGGGTTTAATTGGCGTATTAAGACCATTTTCACTTGTGTTAGTGATTATTGGTTAATTTTGGGCGCGGTTTGTACTTAGAAGTGCATTTGGGTCGAATTTGCACTAAGTGTCAAATTGGGTTGGTTTGTAAATCCAATCTAAGTGTGTTGTTGAATTTGTGATAATGGAATAGGTACTTTCCATTGACGAGTTGCAGATTACTTGGAAGCATTCTTCAAGACTTCAAGGTGAGTGTTAATATCCTATGTGCATATGTATGTGTAGGATGGGTGCGGGTCGGGCGAAGTGGTTCTCGGTTATAGAGCTCACTTCATAGGTGGATTGATGGACTTATGTATAGGTCCAATTGGCACGGTTGTGCGTTTTGGTTGACCACCTTTGACGAGATGCACACTTTGTGTGTACATTATCACATGGGCGTGTGATGTGGATTATAACCCCAATGGTGAAGGGTTAATATTGTGAGTGGAATAATTATACGTTCATGTATATGGCGTATTTATTGGTAAATGTTATGGTATGAACCATGTGCCGGTAGTGCCATAACATGTGTGTGATGTGTATTATGATGTGAACCACGTGTCGGTAGCATCAAGTGTGAACCACGTGCCGGTAGCACTATGATTATTGGATGTGAACCACGTGCCGGTAGCATCGAGTGTGAACCACGTGCCGGTAGCACTATGATTATTGGATGTGAACCACGTGCCGGTAGCATCGAGTGTGAACCACGTGCCGGTAGCACTATGATTATTGGATGTGAACCACGTGCCGGTAGCATCAAAGTGTGAACCATGTGCCGGTAGCACTAAAAAAGAGTGAGACTCAAATGCGTATGGTGTGAACCACGTGCCGGTAGCACCATAGCGTTATGGTTAACCATACTATTTTGTGTTGTGATTATTTAGCATATTATATACATTATGTTGAGTATATGCTAATACGGATTTGCGATGATGTACGACTTGTGGTATTGTCGTGATGTAGCTAACCTTATGGGCATAGCTTTTTGGCATTGTTCACATCGTTGCTTGTGAACTTACTATATTGTTGACGTTGGTAGTTGTGCTTAGTGAACGTACAGTATGCTAGGTTTAGCTTGCCTTTATGCTTGGATGCTTCGGTATGCGGTATTTGTTTATTTTTGTGGCGTGTCCATTTTATGCATATATATGTATGTAGTATGTTATCACTCACTAAGCGTTAGCTTACCCTCTCGTTGTTGACTTTTTTATAGATTTGCATGGATGCGGTGGCTCGGGTAAGCGGGGACTAGTGGACTTGAGTAGTTTGCTTAGAAGGCTTGCTTTTGGATTTATTAGGATTGGGTAGCGTATCCCCAATCGCCATGCTCGGCTTTGTTTTATATTAAAAGTCGTATGGTCGAAAATTGTATTTTGGTACTTAAGGGGTAATTTGGGTCAATGTGGGCCCCGCTTCGTAAACCTAATTTTATTAATAGAACGTGATAGTTTTCATGTATTGAACGAGTGGTTAAAAGCATTTTGTCTAAAGACGTCGGGAACTAGTCAATCATTTTCGCATTTCATGACTTTTTGGACATGCCACTTTGGCGCGCCGCGCGGCCATATGGCGCGCCGCGTCATGTGCTGTACCAGCAAAATATTTTTTTTTCTGCGTTATTGGTTGGTTAACGGGTTGGGTTGTTACAAATATCACCCAAGGTAATAGTAGAAGTAAACAGATTTTTTTGGTGGAAGATTGAAAAGAAGGGTGACAGAAATGATAATTAGAAAAATATCAAGGATTAGAACGGAATTAAGAATTTTCACAATCTTTTGGATGTATGAACTAAGAAAGAAAGTATAGGAATGGTGAGAATAATAGAACGGAAGAGTTTAATTTATAATGGAAATATCAGACAGAGTAATCGAGGCAGATCACCGTATTTAATTATAGAGATCTCAATTTCCTTACTCGTCGAAGAATCAAATCTGTTAGATTTCGAGGATTTTCTTTAAATCTCTTGAATTCCGAAATTCAACCAAGACTACGTCAAAAGTTAAATCTCTATCTCAATATTTTGTGACAACTTCATTCGTACTCTTCGAAAAATTGAATTGTTTTATCTATATTACTCAATGATGATAAAACTCTTTTTATCAACTCATATTCGTCATGAAAACATTTTTATTGTTAGCCATGACCACCTCACTCAAATTTCGGGATGACATTTCTTTAACGGGTAGGTACTGTGACGACCCGGAAATTTCCGACCAAATTTGAACTTAATCTCTATATGATTTCGACACGATAAGCAAAGTCTGTAATGTTGAGTCTCAAAAATGTTGGAACTATAATCATGTAATCAATTACCCTTTGACTACCTCCTACGATTCACGAACAATAAATTGTAAATAGATATAGATGTATACTTTAAATTTATTTATCTCAATATATATAATTAATATACTTACCTATGTAATAAAATTTGATAAAACATAATTATAAGTATAGTAATTTGAAAATATACGTATATGAATTCTATACATATACATAAATATTATTATATGTTGTAATACATATAAAATTTATAAATATTAAATATTCAATATACATTACTATATTAATAAATATTACATAATTTATAATATGTAAGATTAATATATTAAATTTTATTACAAGTTAAAATATAATTTCCATAGTAATATTATTATTTACCTCCAATGAAAATATCAACATTTATAGTATTATTATTATTTTAAAGACATAACATATAAATATGAAATCTGATATAACTTGATATATTATTATTACTTACATTATTATTAACTCTATTAGTTAGTATTATGATTACTATCAATAATAATGTTATAATTATCATTTTCATTATTATTATTATGGTTACTTATTATTATTATTATTATTATTATTATTAGTGTTTCTATTATTATTATTATCATTGTTATTATTATTAACATGATTAATAATATTAAAAGTATTATTATTATTAATACAATTATTAATTATTATTATTATTATTATTATTATTATTTATTATTTATTTATAAACTAAAGGCATAAGTACACATAGCTGTAAAGTTCTACCAAATCCTTATTACTTTTCTGTTTACCTGTGAGTACTTGTCGACCTATATTCTCAAGACATAAATCGAATTCTTTAGTGTGTTGAAAAATCACTCGAGTTCACTATCAAATATCAAATAGCAAATCACTCGAGTTCACTATCAAATATCAAATAGCATTTATCAATTATAGATGCAAATTATTCTGTTGATTTAAGCGGAAAAAAAAGAGGAAACAGGTCCAGTTCGTTATACGCAACCCTTTTTACTCAAATATTGATTTCGAATGAATTTGCAAAATCAAATAATGCAGTTACGTTAGGATTTAATTACTCAAACTTTCTGCAAATGTTGAGTTTCCAATTTCTCTTAACAATTTCTAATTTTCGAGTCAAAGTTTTAAAACAAGAAGTCAACCGTGTTGTTCTTCATGAAATTCGAAATTGTTGTGATGTTTCTGGTTAAATTAATGATTTGAAAAGCTTCTAGGTCCGATTTAAAAACTACTTCATGAAGAAATCAGAGTCTAAAATGATCTTAAAATCAAAATTTAAGTTTGAGTTCTAAATATTCATTCGCGATTGTTTTTGCTGCTGTTTCTATATTTTTTTTTTTTTTACAAATCATCACATCTGATTACTTCTGTTTTGTTTGCAAGCTCAAAACACATTTTTATTTTTTTGTTGTTATAATCATTGTTCATCGAATTGGCCGTTTGGAAATTGAAGCAGAAGAGGAGAAAAGGAGACAGATTGTAATGAGTCAAATAAAATTAAAATCCTAAGTATATCAGGAAAGCAGGACGGTGTAGATGGTTAAGGGTGTTTGTATGGTTGTGCGAGGTTGCGGGTTCGAGTCCCGTCTAGGCCAATTTTTTTTTTAGAGAAGGGTATATTTTTTTGATTTATTTTTTTATCATTATTATTATTATTATTATTATTATTATTATTATTATTATTATTATTATTATTATTATTATTATTATTATTATTATTATTATTATTATTATTATTATTATTCAAATGAACACTAGGATTGTTATTACTATTATGTAACTACTAAAATCATTATCATAACTATCATTAAACAGTAAAATTAATATTTTTATAGTTATTATCATTAATATCATTATTAGTATTATCACTAATAGAAATATTAACATTATTACCTCTATTAGAAAACTTAAGTATTACAATTATTATAATTTTACCATATGTAGTATTATTTTAGTGTTATTATAATTAGTATTTTCAAACAAATGATATATATATATATATATATATATATATATATATATATATATATATATATATATATATATATATATATATATATATATATATATATATATATATATATATATATAATACATATAACATAACAAAATTTATATTCTTATATACAAAATGAAAATATGAAGACATATACATATTATTACTATAAATATGACATAACTAATAACTTCATATATATAAAATTGTTCGATTGCAAATATGTGTATTATTATATACAAATGATATAGGTTCGTGAATCCGAGGCCAAACCCACACTTGTTCAATGTCGTCATATGTATTTTTACTACAAAATACAGTACCGTGAGTTCATTTGCTCCCTTTTACTCTTTACATTTTTAGGACTGAGAATACATGCGCTACTTTTACAACTGCGTTATTAAATGCTTTTGAAATACATTTTGAACTACGAATACATGAAATGCTTTTATAAATGTTTGACGAGATAGACACAAGCAAAACATTCCTCGAATGAATTATGTGGACGTGATAATTGCCACCATTGAATTATGTGGACGTGATAATTGCCACAATTGATATGAATATTTTTTCCGTGATTATTATTGCTTGGTAACCTAAGAATTAGGGAACATCACTAATTTTGAGAATTAGTGCACGCCTAATTGACGCGAATCCTAAAGGTAGCTACCGGGTTTAACACCCCCACCCAGAATGTTCACTAGAAGGAAGAGCTAGTGGGCGTGGTGTTTAGTACTTCGAAGTTTATATGATTATTATACAGACGAGATGTTCTGTTTTGGGGATATTATTATGCGCATTATATGTTAAGGTCGGTTACCAAGCCAAGCTATGAAAGCAATGAAAAGTGAATGTTATGTATCGAGAGAATGATTTTATACACATGTTATGTGTATTTTATTTTTGTGCACGAGATATGCGTACGGTTACTAAGATTTATGAAAGATGATTTCGTACACGAGAAAGGTGTACTGTATTTAAAAGATATCGCATGTACATTACAGGTGGGTATAGGATTCAGGCCCATTTGTACCATGCAGGATTTAAATCTTGTGGTCTATCAAAATGATGAATTTTATTATTTTATGATAAACCTATGAACTCACCAACCTTTTGGTTGACACTTGAAAGCATGTTTATTCTCAGGTATGAAAGAAATCTTCCGCTGTGCATTTGCTCATTTTAGAGATTTTACTTGGAGTCATTCATGACATATTTCAAAAGACGTTGCATTCGAGTCGTTGAGTTCATCAAGATTATTATTAAGTCAATTATAGTTGGATATATTATGGAATGGTATGCATGCCGTCAACTTTCGATGTAATGAAAGATTGTCTTTTCAAAAACAAATGCAATGTTTGTAAAATGTATCATATAGAGGTCAAGTACCTCGCGATGTAACCAAATGTAATGTATTCATCCAGATGGATTAGGATGGGTCCTTTCACAAAGTATCGCATATCACATCGTACAGCTGAAAACTATAACGACCCGTTCTAATCCATCTGGACGAATACATTACATTTGGTTACATCGCGAGGTACTTGACCTCTATATGATACATTTTTATAAACATTGCATTCGTTTTTAAAAGACAAACTTTCTTTACATCGAAAATTGACAGGCATGCATACCATTTCATAATATCCATTATCCAACTATAATTGACTTAATAATAATCTTGATGAACTCAATGATTTGAATGCAACGTGTTTCAAAATATGCCATGAATGACTCCAAGTAATATCCTTAAAATGAGCTAATGCACAGCGGAAGATTTCTTTAATACCTGAGAATAAACATGCTTTCAAGTGTCAACCAAAAGGTTGGTGAGTTCATAGGTTTATCCTAAACAATAAAATTCATCATTTTAATAGACCACAAGATTTAAATACAGTACACCTATCTCGTGTACAAAAACCATATTTCATAATGCTTAGCAGAGTAGGTTCGTATCCTTTTCTCCCCCGTAGGTTGCCTCGCGATTTTTAATATCTTTCATAAACATAATCTCATATCAGGCATTTCGCATGACATATAGATAAAAGTCATTCATACAAACTACAAACACCTGGTAATCGACCTTAACAAGATGCATATAGAATATCCCCCGCATACCGGTATTCCGCACGGTCATGCAAAAGCATACAAACAGGCCACTCTTTTAAATATGATGGTTGTGTATACCTCACAAACAGATCATATCTTTTAAAGCTGGCAGTTGTAATACCTATTTCGAAGTACTAAAGCAGTTTAAATTCTTTGACTGGGGCTTGTTAGTGCCCATAGATCTATCTTTAGGATTCGTGTCAATTTGGAGCTCGGTTTCCAAATTCTCAGATTACCAGACTAAAAGGGGTGATATCCGGTGTACGTCATAATAACTCATTCGTAGAATGTTTTTAAGTACTTGTGTCTATTTCGTCAAACATTTATAAAAGCATTTCATGTATTCTCAGTTCAAAATATATTTCAAAAGCATTTAATAAAGCAGTGGTAAAAACATCGCTTGTATTCTCAGTCCCAAAAATGTAAAGAGTAAAAGGAAAATCAAATGAACTCACCATACTGTATTTTGTAGTAAAAATACATATGACGACATTGAACAAGTGTAAGGTTGGTGATAATGCTCCAAATGAACATATATTTAGGCACAATATCCTTCCAATATGTAAAGCTTTTAGTTGAAATTGTTCTATTTTTATGTAATATTCGTTTAAATAAATAAGTGCGAAGACAAAAGAAGAAAACGACGATTTGAAGACGCAAATGACCAAAAAGCTCAAATGTACAAAGTACAATCCAAGTGGTTCGAAATATTGATGAGAAACGTCTCAAAATTACAAAAGTACAAGTCGCAAAACGCAAAGTACAAGATATTAAATAGTACGCAAGGACGTTCGAAAATCCGGAACCGGGACATGAACCAACTCTCAACGCGCGACGCAACGGAGCTAAAATTACGAGTCAACTATGCACATAAATATAATATAATATATAAATAATTCTTAAAATTATATATATATTATATTTATTTATTAAAACGTCGGCAAAACTAGAAAACAAAGTGATGTGTGCTGGCCAGCCTGTCCATGCGATCGCATGGAAATAACAAAGGGAACCCATGCGATTGCATGGCTCCCAAATTTAGCTCACATCTATAAAAGGCAGCGAATTGAACGAGTAATATATACCTTTTTCTTCTTCTTCCTCTGTAATCATAATTATATTTTTAATTATAATTTTAATTTTAAATTAAGTTTAATAATAATTGGGTTATTGTAAGGAATGTTTTACGGGTTTAAATCGGAACTCTTTCCGTGTA
Source organism: Rutidosis leptorrhynchoides (assembly GCF_046630445.1). Classification (NCBI taxonomy): domain Eukaryota; kingdom Viridiplantae; phylum Streptophyta; class Magnoliopsida; order Asterales; family Asteraceae; genus Rutidosis; species Rutidosis leptorrhynchoides. Next base: position 47,918,215 of record NC_092333.1, read on the forward strand.
ACGCTACGCGATTAATCACCACTGTAAGCTATGTTCTTCCTTTTTAAATTAATGTCTCGTAACTAAGTTATTATTATGCTTATTTGAGCCGAAGTAATCATGATGTTAGACTAAAAATTAAGATTGGGTTATTAGATTTTGTACCATAATTAAGGTTTGGACAAAAGACCGACACTTGTGGACATTGGACTATTGACTATTAATAGATAGGGGTATTGTCTAATCGAATGACAACTCATTGGAACCTGTCGAACCTATCTTCAAATTAATTAATCTAATAATTATTAAAATGATTATGTATGTTCTATTTAGTGACGTTTATACGACATCTTTTACGATCATTTAATTAATTATTCGGGTTGGGTAATTGATTATTCATTCTGATCAAGTGGGTAAATTAATATTCATATCTCATTAAAATAGGGGTGGATTACATACAAGGATAATTGGTGTAATTGTTAACAAAATATTAAAACCTTGAATTACGCGCAGTCGATAACCTGGTGTAATTATTAAACAAAGTATTAAAACCTTGTTACAGTTCGAATCCCTAATTAGTTGGAATATTTGACTTCGAGAATAAGGTTAATTTGACGAGCATTTTATAATTATGACCGATGGACTATTATGGACAAAACCAGATAGGTATCAAATAAATCCAGGACAAAGGACAATTAACCCAGATAAATAAATTAAGATCAAAACGTCAAACATCATGGTTACGGAAGTTTAAATAAGCATAATTGTTTTATTTCATATTTCATCGTACTTTTATTTACTGTCATTTTATTTACTGCAATTTACTTTATCGTAATTTAAATTCTGTCATTTATATTATCGTCATTTATCTTTACGCTTTATTTAAAATCGACAAACCGGTCATTAAACGGTAAAAACCCCCTTTTATAATAATATTACTATATATAATTATATATATTTTATATAAATATAGTTGTTCAAAATATAGCGTTACACTTGGGTAGCTCCCTGTGGAACGAACCGGACTTACTAAAAACTACACTACTGTACGATTAGGTACACTGCCTATAAGTGTTGTAGCAAGGTTTAGGTATATCCACTCTATAAATAAATAAATAACTTGTGTAAAATTGTATCGTATTTAATAGTATTTCGTAACAAAAATATAACTATTTTGTATACACCTCTACGCACATCAAGTATTTTTGGCGCCGCTGCCGGGGACGCCGAAGCGAAACGCTATAAAAAAGATTTTTTTAAGTTTTAATTTCTTTTTGTAAAAATACGTTTTAAATATTAAAAATAAAGAAATATAAAAAGAAAAAAATATATATATTTTTAAGAGTTGTTCAAAATATATAAAATTATAAAGTATTTTTATTTCTATTTTAGTTTTTAAATATAAGTTTTATTTAATGTATATAAATATTTTATAAATAAATTACAAACAGAAAAAAAAAATAATAAAAATAATCGGGCCTGGTACTGTAGCAGCCCAATTTGTGATCCGAAATTCAGGCCCAGGCGATCGCATGAACCGAAAGCTTCAAATCCATGCGACCGCATGGTGATGTCTGACACGTCTGAAACCTAGGACAGCCGAATTAGGGTTAAGTTAATTAATTATTATTATTATTATTAATTACCTAATTAGGGTTTATTTTAATACTAATTTAGTTTAGTTGTTATTTAATTTGTATTTTTTAAGTTATAATTAGTTTTATTAATGTATAAATTAATACTTTTATAAAATAGTAATATAAAAATAATATTTTTATAAAATTGTAATTTTATCACTTTTTATATCTTTTTATAATTGTATATTTTAATCGTTTAATTAGTAAAATTGTATATTTATCGTTCATAATTAGTTTTAAGACTAGTATTTTGCCGTAGTAATTTTTATTTCTAGATTTTTAGGCTTTTCCATAAAATCCCTTAAGTACTTTTTCTTTAGACTAAGATTTAGATGCTTTAGAATTTTGCGACGCCGTTTTAAGATTTTAGTACTTTTTAAGTTATTGCTGTTTTGGATATAGAATTCCTTTTAAGCTTTAATACCTTTAGATGCAACTTTTAGACTTAAGATTTTAGAATTCTAAGTTTCGACGCTTTATTTTCTTATTTTTATTTTTCGACTATTTGTTTTTCGACGCTTATTTGTCGACCTTTTATTTTTTCGACGTTTTTCGACGCATTTTTTTTTCTTTCTTATTTCTCGACGCTCTAGTTTTTAGGACATAGAATTTTATATTTCTTCTCTAAAATTTCAAAACGAAAAATTATTTTAAGCGGTTAAATTGATAGACATCCAAAATTTTCTGGTTCGTAGTAATAGTTGGATTTGTTAGTGGCGAGTTGGGGGCTTCCGATTTAAAGGGTCCTGGCTACCTGCTGCATCTATTGGCTATTCGAAACGTGGGCAAAATCAGAAAAGTCTATCAATTTGATAACTTATATAATTTTTATCTTTTATAACTAATAGGATATTCAGTGAATGCACCGAGCAAAACGTTCACCACCTTTTATACGTTCACCACCTGTAACTCGATCAAGACATCTAGCCAATATTGTCGCCGTTAATTTTTCTTTAGAATCATCATCTAGTCGACCAAGTACTCCAATTCAAATTTTCGATAATCCATTTTTTGAACCCAACCTCACAATTGAGAATCCGAAGGATATTCAGGGACAACTCAGAGATCCTGAACGACTAATCATTCCTCCTGAACCACAAACCGTTAAATCAGAATCCTCTAGTGATTCGTATTCAACAATTTCAATTATGGAAGTAACGGAACCTCTAAGTATGGAAGATCGAATGAGAGCCACACGTACGGGCCAAGGTCACGCCATTATTAAGCCAGACATTAATGTGCCAGATTATGAAATCAAAGGACAAATCCTATACATGGTAACTAATCAATGCCAATATAGTGGTACGCCAAAAGAAGATCTAAACGAACATCTTCGAACCTTTAATAGGATTTGTACTCTATTCAAAATCAGAGAAGTTGAGGATGAACAGATCTATCTCATGTTATTTCCCTGGACTTTAAAGAGAGAAGCCAAAGATTGGTTAGAATCGTTACCCGAAGGAGCGATTGACACATGGGATGTTTTAGTTGAGAAATTTCTTAAACAATTCTTTTCGGCATCTAAAGCTGTGAGACTTCAAGGAGAAATTATTACATTCACGCAAAAACCAAATGAAACTCTATATGAGGCGTGGATAAGATTCGGAAAGTTGTTGAGAGGATGTCCTCAGCAAGGTTTAGACACTTATCAAATAGTACAAATATTCTACCAAGGATGCGACGTTGCTACACGAAAAGACATCGACATAATAGCTGGTGGTTCCATTATGAAGAAAACCGCAACTGAAGCTCACAAAATTATTGATAACACAGCCTCCCACTCACATGAGTGGCATCAAGAAAAAGACATCTTTCATTCATCTAAAGCGGCTAGAGCTGATTCTAGCCATGACTTTGATTCCGTTTCTGCAAAAATAGATGCTTTCGAGAGACGAATGGAAAAGATGAATAAAGATATTCACGCAATACGAATCAGTTGTGAGCAATGTGGTGGACCACACTTAATGAAAGATTGTCACATTGAGCAAACGATGGAACAACGAGAGAATGTTTCCTACATGAACCAAAGGCCGGGAAATAATTATCAGAATAATTATCAACCGCCAAAGCCAAACTTCAATCGAAATCAAAACATTCTTTACAATCCAAATGGGCCAAACAACAACTCGTACAACCAACAAGGTCTGAATAACCAACCAAATCAAAACAATACTTTCAATCAACAAAGACCTAGCTTGTATAAACCACCACAACAAACCGAAGAGAAAAAGTTAAATCTGGAAGAGAAGATGACAAAGCTAATGGAATCTCAAACATAATTTATTACATCTCAAACCCAAACAAATGAGAGGTTTGATCAATCACTAAGAACTCAACAAGCTTCCATTTTGAATCTAGAAAAACACGTAGGTACTCTTGCTAGCATGATGAGTGAGAGGGAACAAGAAAAGCTACCGAGTGATACTGAAGTAAATCCTCAGAATGAGAATGTTAATATGGTATCAACGAATTCTGAAAAACCAGCATCAGAAGATGGGAAGGTTTTAGATGTGAGTAATAATGAAGAAGTTACAACACCACCACCACCACCACCCGAGTATGTAAAGCTAGTGGTGGTACCATACAGACCACCCATCCCGTTTCCTAGAAAAGGAGTTGAGTATGAGCAACTGATAGGTAATAAAGTTTGTAATACCTCTGGAAAGAAGAAGAAGAATAAGAAAGTGCAAGAAACAAAAACCGTAAAAGTAAACCCGGTGAAGACAGTTCCACCAAAACCTCCACCAAGGTTGGGTGATCCGGGTAAATTTATTGTTCCTTGTCTACTTAGTGATTGTGTCATGTATGATGCACTAGTAGATTTAGGTGCGAGTGTGAGTGTTATGCCTCTTTCATTATATAAGAGATTAGGAGTAGGTAAGTTAAGTCCAACAGAAATGAGTGTTCGACTCTTTGATCAAACCATTAGGCACCCAGTTAGAATTGCTGACAACCTACCCGTTCAAGTAGGTAATTTAACCTTTTTAGTCAAATTTATTGTCATTGACATAGAAGAGGACCCAAACATTCCTCTAATTTTAGGTCGACCATTCTTAGCGTCCACCGGGGCGTTATTTGATGTAAGAGAAGGTAGAATGACACTTAGTGATGGTGAAAAATCGATCACCTTTGTGAGTCGAAAGTCTAAATCTCCACCAACCAAAACCGTTGAACCAACAAAAATGATTGGTAAGAACCATATTGTTTTACCAACTCCAACGGTAGTGCTTAGCAATAATAAAATGCGTAAGTGTGGGGAAAATGAAGTAACACCTAATGATGACTTGATAACAAAGAACCCCGTTGTTGATACGAAATTAAATGACCCCATTATTAATAGTTCAATGAAGAAACTTATTAAACGGATTCGCGATGCTAGAATCAAGGAAAACTTTAAGTTATGTAACCGGTTAGTATCCAATCTATCACCTAAATAAAAGGCAAAACTAGTTAAATTTGTGGATATTACACAAGAATCCGACCAATGGCTTAAAGCAAAAGTCACAGATATGCAAGTTGATTAAGGTCCAAGAGAAATTGATGATGAAGTTAATCACAATTTTGACACCAAAGCTACCTAAGTGTGGGGAGATTCAAATGTTCTAAAAAGAAAACGCCGTCTAGAGTTAGTTGTTATGTTCTCGTGTAGTTCCGAGAATGGAATCCGATTGGTCTTTTCCGCTAGCAGACACTAAAGAACTAGTTTTCTCCCCCCATTCTGAATTTTTGTTTTGTAGGTTTTGTATGAAATGTTTATACATTTTTAAATTTAATTTTTGTGTGATTTTAAAAAAACAAAAATTACTTTATTTCATTAAATTTAAAAAAATGATTTCTAAAATTCATCGTAAGTTAAAGATTAGGTCATGGAACCGAAATTGCTTTACCCGAGGGCGGGGCGACAAATTTTGTTATCATTATTTTTAATTTTATTGATCTAAAGTATACCAAAAAAATTAAAAAAAACCAAAAAACCTTTGCTTTTAAAACAATCGCTTTAAAAACGACAAATTTTAAATTTTGTCGAGGGATGGACTAGGTAAACATACCGAAACTAGCTAAAGTAAAAGGAAACAAAATTTTAAAAAAATTATTCATTTAAATTGTTTTAATAAATAAAGGTTTTTATAAAATATATATATATATATATATATATATATATATTTATTTATTTTATAAAAACCTTTATTATATATGTTTGTAGTTTATCTTATGTACAAAACAGGGTAAAACAACGCATTTTCAAAGACTGACATTAAAGTTCAGCAAAAGCTACTAATTTTGACGATAAGACGCAAAACATATGTGAAATTATAACAAAAGGAATTAACGATGAGGCGCGCTATCTATCATTCGACGACCTTAGTAATTACAAACTGGGTATTTTTAATCACTTTTCTACACTAATCACCCTCATGAATTTATAATTATAGTCTGATTTCATGCAAATGAGGGCATTGCATGATCTCAAGTGTGGGGAAGGGTTATAAATTCTCTCGGGTTTACACTTAGTTTATTTGCCAAATTTTGTGAAAATTTGAAATTTTTTCAATAAAATGAATTCAAAATCATGTTTATACATATTTATGAACGATAAAACTAGGTGTTAATACCAAAATTATTGTTACCTCGGAGAGAACATAAATGGAGAAACAACTCAAAACGTTAGAATTCATTTAAAATGGAATAGAGGAGAATAAAAAGGCAAAGAAAAAAATAAATAAAAGCTAAGTGTAGGAAGAATTTACCAAGTTATTTAAAACACATATCACATATGCTTATACAAGATAATTAGAGGTACTTTTATTTTGGACGATTTTAATCAGTTTTACCTAATTTACTGTAATATATTTAAAAGAAAGATGGATCTGCACGATGAATCAATTCCATCATTAAAAGGAAGTAAAGTCTTTCGAAAAAGACACGCGCTTCTTGATTTAGGTCAGGAAGTTGTAGTCCAGACCAGCTGTAGGTTGACAAAAAATCTAGAAAAGTCATCTCTAAAATCAACAGGAAATCTACGGACCTCAGCATCAAACAGGGTCGCCAAGTGGTCAGACTTATCCTAACCATGAGAGGATCTGTCTCGTAAAATGGGGAGGGCGCCGTGCAAATTAGCTTGATAAGACTAATGAATTAGACCCCCAGAAAGGATAATCTCCTTAAGGATTAAAAATCAGCTTTTAAGCCTGATATTACTCAATCTTTGAGATTGACTTTAAAGATTGAGAATTACAAACTCATGGAATTCAATGATATCTAAACTCGAGCTTGAACGAGAAAATATTTTGATCAAATTAAAACTGATTTGTTTTCTGAAAACCTATTTTCAATGCGTTCATTACCATTGAACGTAAAATCCTCGGAATTCACCTGAAATTCATTAGGTCACCTGAACCAAATCGAGTGTCAACCGTAAGAACGGTGGTTGCATAGCATGGTCGAAGACAGGACCTTGTGCCAGACCAAAAAATTATAGGGTGATCTTTACTATTGCTCCTACAAAGGATAATAATTGCATCCGACACATTTTAGACCATGAACATCTGCATGTCATTAGACATTGCCTTAACAGTTGCTTGTTCAACGCTTTCCTTTATAACCGGACGGTAGTTTACCGAAAGGTAATATACGGAACAAGTATACTGGACGTGTTGCTTTCCTAATACAAGGTTAGCAAGTGGGTGACACAAAACCGCAAGTTTTGAGCTAAAATTCTAAAATCTGAAACCCACAAAATCCACAAAAACATTTTGCAAACACCGGTGAAGGGTTATTCAGGAAAACTTATCTAGGGTAAAAGCTAGAATGAATTTTCAAAAGATCAAATGTTTTCATAAAGATCCAATTTCCCTAAAGGATCTAAATTTTTAATAGTCATGTGGGACTGTAAACCACATCGTTACTATCATTGTGTATATCGTTGTATCAAAATCACTTATGTATAAAGTGTGAGAATAAAAAAAAGTGATTCGAGTAAAGTGTGATTTTATTTCAAGTTATGTATTGCTTGAGGACAAGCAACGTTTAAGTGTGGGGATATTTGATAATGCTCCAAATGAACATATATTTAAGCACAATATCCTTCCAATATGTAAAGCTTTTAGTTGAAATTGTTCTATTTTTATGTAATATTCGTTTAAATAAATAAGTGCGAAGACAAAAGAAGAAAACGACGATTTGAAGACGCAAATGACCAAAAAGCTCAAATGTACAAAGTACAATTCAAGTGGTTCGAAATATTGATGAGAAACGTCTCAAAATTACAAAAGTACAAGTAGCAAAATGCAAAGTACAAGATATTAAATAGTACGCAAGGACGTTCAAAAATCCGGAACCGGGACATGAACCAACTCTCAACGCGCGACGCAACGGAGCTAAAATTACGAGTCAACTATGCACATAAATATAATATAATATATAAATAATTCTTAAAATTATATATATATTATATTTATTTATTAAAACGTCGGCAAAACTAGAAAACAAAGTGATGTGTGCTGGCCAGCCTGTCCATGCGATCGCATGGAAATAACAAAGGGAACCCATGCGATCGCATGGCTCCCAAATTCAGCTCACATCTATAAAAGGCAGCGAATTGAACGAGTAATATATACCTTTTTCTTCTTCTTCCTCTGTAATCATAATTATATTTTTAATTATAATTTTAATTTTAAATTAAGTTTAATAATAATTGGGTTATCGTAAGGAATGTTTTACGGGTTTTAAGTCAGAACTCTGTCCGTGTAACGCTACGCGATTAATCACCACTGTAAGCTATGTTCTTCCTTTTTAAATTAATGTCTCGTAACTAAGTTATTATTATGCTTATTTGAGCCGAAGTAATCATGATGTTAGACTAAAAATTAAGATTGGGTTATTAGATTTTGTACCATAATTAAGGTTTGGACAAAAGACCGACACTTGTGGACATTAGACTATTGACTATTAATAGATAGGGGGTATTGTCTAATCGAATGACAACTCATTGGAACCTGTCGAACCTATCTTCAAATTAGTTAATCTAATAATTATTAAAATGATTATGTATGTTCTATTTAGTGACGTTTATACGACATCTTTTATGATCATTTAATTAATTATTCGAGTTGGGTAATTGATTATTCATTCTGATCAAGTGGGTAAATTAATATTCATATCTCATTAAAACAGGGGTGGATTACATACAAGGATAATTGGTGTAATTGTTAACAAAATATTAAAACCTTGAATTACGCGCAGTCGATAACCTGGTGTAACTATTAAATAAAGTATTAAAACCTTGTTACAGTTCGAATCCCTAATTAGTTGGAATATTTGACTTCGGGAATAAGGTTAATTTGACGAGCATTTTATAATTATGACCGATGGACTATTATGGACAAAATCAGATAGGTATCAAATAAATCCAGGACCAAGGACAATTAACCCAGATAAATAAATTAAGATCAAAACGTCAAACATCATGGTTACGGAAGTTTAAATAAGCATAATTGTTTTATTTCATATTTCATCGTACTTTTATTTATTGTCATTTTATTTACTGCAATTTACTTTATCGTAATTTAAATTCTATTATTTATATTATCGTCATTTATCTTTACGCTTTATTTAAAATCGACAAACCGGTCATTAAACGGTAAAAACCCCCTTTTATAATAATATTACTATATATAATTATATATATTTTATATAAATATAGTTGTTAAAAATATAGCGTTAAACTTGGGTAGCTCACTGTGGAACGAACCGGACTTACTAAAAACTACACTACTGTACGATTAGGTACACTGCCTATAAGTGTTGTAGCAAGGTTTAGGTATATCCACTCTATAAATAAATAAATAACTTGTGTAAAATTGTACCGTATTTAATAGTATTTCGTAACAAAAATATAACTATTTCGTATACACCTCTACGCACATCAAGTATTTTTGGCGCCGCTGCCGGGGACGCCGAAGCGAAACGCTATAAAAAAAAGATTGTTTTAAGTTTTAATTTCTTTTTGTAAAAATACGTTTTAAATATTAAAAATAAAGAAATATAAAAAGAAAAAATATATATATATATTTTTAAGAGTTGTTAAAAATATATAAAATTATAAAGTATTTTTATTTCTATTTTAGTTTTTAAATATAAGTTTTATTTAATTTATATAAATATTTTATAAATAAATTAAAAATAGAAAAAAAAAATTATAAAAATAATCGGGCCTGGTACTGTAGCACCCCAATTTGTGATCCGAAATTCAGGCCCATGCGATCGCTTGAACCGGAAGCTTCAAATCCATGCGACCGCATGGTGATGTCTGACACGTCTGAAACCTAGGACAGCCAAATTAGGGTTAAGTTAATTAATTATTATTATTATTATTATTAATTACCTAATTAGGGTTTATTTTAATAATAATTTAGTTTAGTTGTTATTTAATTTGTATTTTTAAGTTATAATTAGTTTTATTAATATATAAATTAATACTTTTATAAAATAGTAATGTAAAAATAATATTTTTATAAAATTGTAATTTTATCACTTTTTATATCTTTTTATAATTGTATATTTTAATCGTTTAATTCGTAAAATTGTATATTTATCGTTCATAATCGTTTAATATAATATCAATAATAATAATAAAAGTTATTTTTGATTATAATCATAATAATACTACTAATAATAATAACTATAAAATAAGGATTTTACAAATAATAATAATAATACTAATATTTATATTAATAAGTATAATAATAATATTAATGTAAAAATAACAATATTTATGTTACAAAATAATACTAATGGTGATAATAACAATGATAATGATAATACTGATAATAATAATAATAACTATAAAATAATAATTTTACCTTTAACGATGGTTAGCATAATAATAATGATAATCAGAATAATATTATTTGTAATACTTATAATATTAATAATCTGATAAAATTAATAATAATGATATTACTAATACTAACAATAATGATAATAATATTACTTGTATAATAATGATATCAATTACCTTAATCAATAATAACAATAATTAATACTTAATAATAATAGTAGTAAAACGATAATGATAACAATAATATAATACTAATGGTTATATAATGATAATAACACTAATATTATTGATAATAACAACAATTTGTATTAATGATAATAATAATATTAATTACTTAACAAATATAACAAAATTTGATAATAATCATAGTAATAATAATAATAATAATAATAATAATAATAATAATAATAATAATAATAATAATAATAATAATAATAATAATAATAATATTAAAAATAAAGAAACTACCTCATAAAATTCGGCCAAAAAACAAATATAGTGACCCTGCCATGACTCGAACCCAAGACCTCTCGCTCACACGACAACACACTTAACTATTCTGCTGCTACTTGTTTTTCTGAATTATTGATAACTTATAATGATTTAACCCGAAATCTTTCCTGACTCCTCCTTCCTCTTCTCTACACTAACTGGTCAACCAGGATCGACTCAATCAACATAACGAATTTGTTTTAGGGTTAAATAATAATACATAAATGTTTGTAATTATTTTCTTAAATTAATAAATGCTAGAAAAGAAAAAAATAAAAAAAATTAAAAAAAATGCCAAGAACAGCAACTGCGGTAGCGGCTAGGTTTTAAAAAAAAATATTGATTTCGATTTCTAGAACTTTTTGGACATTTGTTACAACATAAAATAGTTTGTATATCATTCATATAAACGTTACGTATCATCAATTTAACTTGATTCGTAACAGATAACACGAATTTGATTGAAGAAAAATGTTTGACTTTTGGAAATCAAAACTTTGACTTCGAATTTCTTACTCGAAACTAAAAATTGGTGATTGAAAGTTTCCAGATAGTTTGAATGAATTTTTTCTAACAGAATGGCATTAATACAATTTGAAGTTTCATTCGAATTCGTGAATGGAGTAAAAAGTTGAAGAACACAGAGAACGGTTTCATAACTCTTAATTTTTGTGTGAATTTTATAACAGTAACAGGAATTATATAGTCGTACATGAAATTGCTTTATACTGTAACATGATTTGATCAACATTGTTTGTATTTGGCAAGTGATTTGGACTTCTAACAGAAAGGGAGACAGGTTCGTACCATTAGGAAGGAAAAAAAAATAATAATATCAAGAAAATAAGAATAAAGCTTGATCGTGATATGCAAAGGATTTTGTTATATCTGTGATTGAATCTGATTGGGAATAATTTGCAAACAGGAATAACTTTACAGGTATTTCGATGGTGAAAGCAAACTGCATTCGTACCCCTTTTATAATTTATATAATTAAATTAATATTAATAATTAATAATTATAATATTAATAGTATATATTAATTATTATATCAATAATAATAAATAATAATGATACTAAAATCATAAAAATGATAATAATTATTTTATTAAAGATAATAATAATAGATTGTACTATTTTCTAATAAATATAACTATATTAATATTAATTATAATAATAATATTGATAAGGAAAATAATAATCATAATAACTTAAAATTATAATTTTACTATTACTTATAATAATAATGATATTAATAACAATATAATAAACTAAAGGTATCAAATTCTTATATTTATGTATTATTAATAACATTAATAATACTGATATTAATATTAGTATCAACATTAATGAGATACTAATAATATTAGTATATAACTATATTTTTAACTTGTAATCATATTTAATATATTAATGTTACAATTTATTATTCATATAATACTTTGTATGATATTACTCATTTGAATAATTAATGTTTATTCCTTTTATATATATTACAATATACATATAGTAATATTTATGCATATAATTCATATACATATATATTTTTAAATTACCATATCTATAATTATGTCTTATTTATCAAATTTTATTACATAAATAAGTATTTTCATTATATATTTATATATATTGAAACAACTAATCTTAAAGTATACATTTAGTACTTTTGTCAATGTTGATAAATTATGTTCAAATTCATTTACATTCGATATATTCTTTATAATAAACTAAACGATTTTAAATAATAAATTTTAAATTATCTTAAGTAATTTTTTTATAATAACTGAATCACATAATAGTTATATTTATAATGTACCATTAATTACATATATAATTATTTATATAAACATTTCTATTTACTATTAAAGGTTCGTGAATCGTCGAGAGCAGTCGAAGGTCAATTGAATATATGAAACAGTTCAAAATTTTTGAGATTCAATTACATAGACTTTGCTTATCATGTCGAAACCATATAAAGATTAAGTTTAAATTTGGTCAAAAATTTCCGGGTCGTCACAAAAACACATCAATCACATAACTACAAACAACACAATAAGAGAATCGGCAGCTTGTACGGGCCTGCAACCATTAGCTGATCGGACTAGAGCTTATGCTAAACCCTAGTTGTTTTACCAGATTTAACATTATGACTAGTTTTAGAATATGTAACATAATATTCGTGCTTAGTAATACATGTTCAAGATAGATAAAATCTGGAACATAATATTCATGCTTGAAATTTTGTTTGAGAGTTACCTCGTAGGATATAGTGTTAAATACCTATATCACCTTTATTAATTATTTTTAAGTAACAAAATATTTAATAATAGACTAGAGAGATGAAGGATCAAGATTTGTTTTCTCCTAATTAAAAAATGAGAACATTCTCTTGTAAACACATTTCATATAATTAATTTTTTTATAGTACATAATTGAGCCTATGATCACATAATTGAGCCATAAATATATGGACCACTAACCCATAGTGACTACAATTCAATTTCCTTAATCATGCCATATTTAATAATTTTTCACACAAAAAACTTAACATCATAAGTCGATAAGTCGTTAGGTGATCTGTAATATAATACGATATATTCATATGTGTAATTGTATGTGCACTATGATTGCTAGAAAATCACTAATTCATAAATTCTTTCATTCATCAATAGGGCCCTGGCTAGTCATTTTTCTGGGCGGGGATCGATAAGTGGAATGGAAGTCATAAAAAAGTATTTGATCCTTACGGACGATATGTCGTCCCCAAACTTTTGTCCCAGAAAGTTTTTTCGTACGACGGGACCCACGTCACGCGCATGTGTGTTTGTGTTTATATATATATATATATATATATATATATATATATATATATATATATATATATATATATATATATATACCATGGTAGGATGGATTATATATGTTACTAATCATTTTTAATAACATGTATATGGTTTAAGTATAGTATAAAAAAAATTATTATAGTTCGCTAACAATGAAAGTCATTCTTCGGCTATAATAATTGATTTTTTATGTGATTTTTAATTTAGCAAATTCTCCAAAAATACAAATAAAAGTCAAATTTTCTCAATAAAGAAAATATTATTTTTCACTTTACCTAAAAAAAGTAATATGATTTTAATTTGGTGCAAAAAATATATATGATTTGAAAAAAAAAAAAGTTAAGTAAAGATAATATGCACCTAAATGTGCATCTACATAGACACCACATCATCATATCTGATAAGGTGGAGACACGTCATCAACTACTTTGATAACGTGTCATCGTAAAATTGACTTTTTTAGTGGGAAAAAGTCGTCAAAAATATTTTTGGCTAGAAAATTTAATGACTTGGTGTCGGAAAATTTGATGTCGTGACGACACCTCATCAGATTCGATGACGTGACACATATCGTGGCATCTTCGTGGATGCACATGTGAACGAATATTACATTATTGAACGTTTCGAGTAATTTAGATTATTCGTAATCGTTAATATCGCATTTACATCGGGATCTAAATTTGCGGTATTGCGATTCATATTGATGTATTTGAAAGTAAAAAATGGTAAATTAGATTGTATTGGGATATGAAAAAGTGATAAAATAAGAGTTTTGAATAATAATTAGAAAATGGAGATGCATATATTGTGTAAATTAATAAAAAAAATTAATAAAAGTAAATGAAATAGAGCCATTGCAGCCTCCAACGGGTAAATTTTTGCCTGTTACTTCCATCCAGCAACATTTCAGAAAAAGACATTCAAACGGACGAAACGGAGGGCAGGCCCCTCGGGGACACCTAGACGCTTTGTTGTCACTGGCGACCAGGTGGGCGGAGGTCTAGGCGGGTGAGAGGAACAGACTGTTGAGAGCGTTTTAATAATCTTTTCTTTACAACATATTGAAATCATATTATTTTATAAGATAGATTGCCTTTTTATTTAAATTTTAAAAATGATATTTCTTTTATCCTACTATTATGTTACCTTTTTAGGTAATTTAATTGCCTTTTTAAATTTCATTATTCTTTTTAGTATTTAGTAGGTATACTTAATAAATCAATAGCATTTGATATATAATAATCATTAAATATACATGCCCTTGGATTTAGCCGGGTTTCTTTCGGAATAGCAGTTAAGGACAGATTATGCAACTGTGAGAAATGAACGCGTGTGTGATTAAGTCCCATGGTTGATCCCATACTGCTATTAAAAAATTTGAATCATATGTTAAGGAGATAGTGAGTATTACATACGAGTAGTATATAACAACATTGACCTCTACACTATATTATATAAATTCTCCTTTTTCGAAAAAAAAAATAAAAATAAATAAAAATAAAAAGACCTCTACATTACTTATATCTGTTCTCACCAACTATTCTTTCTCATTATCACCCAATAAGAAACAACTTAAACCATTAGATGTGTAATAACTTTTAACTAATTAACTATAATATATCATCAACAACTAGCTAGTGTTGAACAAGTCTTACAAGCTAACTTTTGAGCAATATGCATCTCAAGGAGACTGAGCTATGTCTCGGCTTACCTGGTGGGAACAACGGCAACGAGTCGTCGGAGACGTTAAAGATCTCCGGGAAACGAGGTTTCTCCGAAACCATTGATCTTAAACTTAATCTTCAGCCAAATGAATCATCATCATCATCCAAGGACAACACCACCACAAATCATGTCATCAAGCCACCTTCCAAGTAATTATCGTGTCTTAATTCTCTTAATTTGGCGTTTTAATCATATGTTTATTGTTAGCAAAACAAATATCGTCACAACCATGCTTATACTCCATATTATATATATATATATATATATATATATATATATATATATATATATATATATATATATATATATATATATATATATATATATATATATATATCCCTCCGGGACAATTTTCTTATTCCGTTGTATAGTTCCATAACTAACTAAAAAAAATGAGATAAAGTTCTTACTCTTATAATATATTATGTGCATGAAAATAAATGATAAATAAAAAGTAAATGGTACAATTGTATTTTTGTTTTTTTTTTTTTTTTTAAACTGCGTTTTATATCCGTAGACAATTAATAAAATTGAGACGGAATCATCGAGTACATTACATGTTATATATGACTTCAACTACTTTCTTTTTGTCGTGCCACAATCAAGAATTATGATCGACATATATACGTTTGTTTTTGTTGATTAATAGGGCACAAGTGGTGGGGTGGCCACCGGTGCGAAACTATCGTAAGAATGCAATAATGGCTCAGAAGAGCAACACAACCGATGAGTTGGAAAAAGGGGCCATGGGTGCGGTGTTTGTTAAGGTTTCTATGGATGGTGCACCATATCTTAGAAAGGTTGACCTAAATATGTACAAGACTTATCAAGAGTTATCGGATGCTTTGGCTAAGATGTTCAGTTCCTTTACTACTAAGGGTATGTTTCTCGATCTATGTCACATGCATATGTTGTTAACTAGTATACACCTTTTTACGTTATTTTGTATATTTGGAAAAACATATATATATATATATATATATATATATATATATATATATATATATATATATATATATATATATATATATATATATTTTGTGAAAAGCTATTTGGCAGACCAAATATATGATATATCAAAATCTTTTTATCATATACTCAAAATTTCATATATACTCATGATTTTATATGTCACGTACAATAATTGTTGAGATTGATCATTTATATTTTTCTACTAAATAGTTGTGTTGGTTAATTTCTGTAAAGTCAGATAAGAATGATGTAGCAGATCGATGTACAGTGATTAGTGTGATTTTAATTAACAATTATTAATATTAGTATTAACTAATATTAAATGTTAATGATGTTTCTTATATGTTTATGGACATGATACCTAATAATTAATAACTACACTTGGGTTGAGAGTGGATCTTGGAATCACTGGAATGCAAATGGGACGTTTTCTACATAATTGCAGGGAATATTATGTATAGTGGGTGTATATATAATATCACAATAGAATAACTCATGTTGTTTCATGTGATGCAATTACTATACATTTTTTCCTAAAAGAGTATTGATTTATTAGCTCATTAGATTAAAAAAAAAAAAAAAAAAAAATCATCACGATTTCAAACTTAGTGTTATCGTTAACATTCATAAATCTAAATTAATATATATACATAGGAGACTAGAAGTTAATCATTTATTTTAGTTACAACTATGTTACTACAGTATACATTTTTTTTTTTTAAATTTTTTTTTTTTTTTTTTTTTTTTTTGCACGTTTACATCATCTCAAGTTTAAAAAAATAATAGGAGTAATAAATTTCAAGGGTTGTATTTAATTATTACTAGATAGCTAGCTTGCTCAATTTATATTTTGTTAAAATCAATTAATTGTGTGAATTAATATAATTTTTATTTGTTAATGATATGAAAAATGAAATGAATAGGAAATTATGGGAAGCAGGGGATGATAGATTTCATGAATGAAGGGAAGTTGATGGATGTATTAAACAGTTGCGAGTATGTTCCCAGTTATCGAGATAAGGATGGTAATTGGATGCTTGTCGGCGATGTTCCATGGCAGTATGCATCCATCCATCTTTATTCATTTTATATTTATCATCATTATTAATTATAATTATAATTATAATTATAATTATAATATTAAATATCATCATATCCTAAATATAATAATTCTATCAAAATATATACATATATTTTCGATCAAAATATAATGCATGTACATACATAATAACACGTACATGGATGGATGTATATTTTTTTTTTACGGCAAATATATATATATATATATATATATATATATATATATATATATATATATATATATATATATATATATATGGGCAGGATCAATGGGGAAGTAATCAATCGGGGGGAAGCGGGGGAAGCAAATTTTTTTTTTTTCGTTTTTTTTGGAATTTTTTTTCTGGCATCAAGATCACACAAAAATATGAACATTTAGAAGAGACACTTCGTGAGGAATGTTATTATTTAGGCGGGAAAACGATCGACAAAAATAACATTCAAGATAATATTGTTCGTGAAGAATATGAACATTTTTTTTCTTCATGTTTTGTGAAGTAAAATTTAGTCCGATTTAGAGTTTAGGGTTTAGGATTTAGGGTTTAGGGTTTGGTGTTTTGGGTTTATTCCATAAACTCAAAACACCAAACCCTAAACCCTAAACTCTAAACCGTTCGTGTTAAAAACTTAATCTAAATCCTAAATCTAAACCCTAAACCCTAAATTTCTAAACCCTAATATCTAAACCCTATAAACCCTAATATCTAAACCCCAATAGCTAAAACTTCAACATACGCTCGAAAAACACGATAATTGTTATATATTACTTCTTCGAGCGTTTTCCCGCCAAAATAAAACATTTATCACAAAGTGTCTCTACTAAATGTTCATATTTTCATCCCATCTATAATGTTCGTGAACAAAGTTTTTTCAAAAAACGAAAAAAAAAAAAAGTTTTTGCTTCCCCCCGCTTGGTTACTTCCCTCTTGATCCTACCACTATATATATATATATATATATATATATATATATATATATATATATATATATATATATATATATATATATATATATATATATATATAATCGTAAAGATCTGGTGGTACATACGAATAATGAAATTGAAAGGTCCCGCTCTGATCGTCCTACAAACAATGGACGATTACATTGAAAGAGAGTGGACACTTGAAATTGAAAAGATAATACACACATAAGACCACCGATCATAAATCTAATTAATTGTCGATTTATTGTCCTAATTAATTTTCGATTTATTTTAATATATCGTACGTACGTATAACTTGAATTTGATTTATTGCAGAATGTTTGTGGATTCATGCAAACGGCTACGCATAATGAAAGGATCCGATGCCATCGGACTTGGTACGCGTACTTTACATTTATTTAAACAATGTTAACCTTATAATATGTTCTTTTGGTTCGTACATAATAAAGTGTAATTACCTTGAACACACTATCACACTATCAGTGGCGGAAATAGACACTTTTTTCACTGGGGGCGAGATTTTTTTAAAAGCGTAGCAATTTTTTTTTTTGACAAAATACGAAGGTTTTTAGGCAAAATTTGAAGGTTTTTTTGCAAAATTTGAAGGTTTTTGGCAAAATTTGAAGGCTTTTGAGCAAACATTGAAGGATTTGGGGCAAAATCTTGAGACTTTGGGGACAAAATATGAAGACTTTTAGCCAAACAAAATTTCACTGAATTCGAAACGAAAAAATCTAAATTTTTTGCACTAAAAAAAAATTTCACTGGGGTCGGGTGACATCATTTGCTCCATGTCATTTCCGCCGCTGCACACTATACAATTAGTAATGAAAGTTGATTAGGGCGAATTAAGTTGTTTTTTAAACTATATATATAAACAAAGAAACATTCACTAAAAGATGAACGACCCTGACAAAAGAGATTAGAAGGATAACTTGTTGATCGAGCCTTGTAACTAGAAAATGAAACGTGCCAAACAAAAACACTAACAAAACAACCAATTAAAGTTGGTCATTGTATTTAAAAGTTGCCTTAAAATGTCTTAAATTGATAACTTTATTAAGTATATATTTTAAAAATGTTGCTAGTATTTAACTACTTCGTATAAGAGCAATACCATTTTTAACTTTTGTTTTTGTATTACCAATGTTCAGCCCCAAGAGCAATGGAGAAATGCAAGAGCAGGTGTTAAAAGCCTAAAAACACACACAGATCTTAATTCAAGATCTTCGTCATTTCAGAGAACACGCATGTCCTATTGTCTCTAATTTTCTTTCCTTACTGGTTATTATTACTTATTACTTGTATAAAGTTTCAAAGCGTATAGACACTTGCTCAAGATTTGGACATTTGTAATATTCAACAATAAACAATGTTTAGGTTTGTTTAATTATGGTTTTGTTCATATGCTTGTCATCAAAACGATAATTTAATACTAAGTGTCTATATCATAATTTAGGTTTTGTTCTCTTCAAGTTACTAACTGTTTTTAGCTTATTATTTATTCAATTTAATAATAAATGAATACAATTTCTGATATCCAAGATTCTTGATATCTTTTTAATTGTTATTTTATTTATAAATTATTAAATAAAATAACTAAGCATAGGATTATATATGGTTAAGAGGGAACAAGGGCATGTGCATGTTGTTCTTCAAATATTTATGGCCATTTGTTTATTATGAATGCATGATCAATTATTGTGGGTATATAAATTTAATAATAATAATAATAATAATAATAATAATAATAATAATAATAATAATAATATCTCCGTTCTAGGGATGAGCAGATTTCCCGAAACCGAACCGGTACCGTACCGGTACCAGTCGATCGGGATTCGGTATCGGTTCCGGTCCTTGATTTTAAGCTAATTCGGTATCGATATTTTTCGGTACGGTACCATTCGGTATTGGTCTAATTCGGTATCGGTATTTTTCGGTACGGTACCAAAAAAATCGAAAAAAACCTATTTAAACCGTATTAAATACATGTAAAAATCGAAAAAAATGTAAATTCGGGACAAACGGTATAATACCGAAAATTACCGGTACCGAACCGGTACCGGTTTAGGAAAAACGGTACGGTACCGGTATTCGAAATTGGGTAAATTCGGTACCGGTACTTTTGGGTTCCAGTGTAGCGACCCGACCAAATCATGATTGACGGCGCCGTCTACGTAGGTCCCATACATGGTCATAAGTCTTTAAGACAAAGTTTGACCGAAAATATGTCGCATTCATTTCATAAGTGTGGATGTTTCAAAGTTTACAAAAGTAGTTTCCATAACTAGTACATAATGATGTTTAAAGTACAAATGAAACACGTGCGACACAGTTTAAAGTAGTCAAAAGACGCTCCACATATGCAAGTATACTCGACATCCAAAGCAAGTATCAAAAAGAATGTGCGGAAGCATGTATCACCTAAAGATCAAGGACCTGAGAAAAACATAGAAATCTGTCAACGAAAACGTTGGTGAAATCATAGGTTTAAATAAGTAAGTGAGTAAAAGTAAGTCGAACCACAAGATTTGCAACATTGATAAATAGTAATACATTCTAAAAGTTAATATTCACGAGCACCCAATTATCAAGGCTTAACGTTTCCTTCCATAGTACCCCATCATAATAGTGTTAGAACATACACTGTTTCCCGAAAATATATTTCATCTGTGGATGGTAGCGAACCGTCCGAGATGAGGGTTTGTCAAACCCATATGGCCATACAACATAAGTTCACGCCTACACTTACACCCTGCAAGTGTAACTAATGATAATCAAATTGAGGCTTTCGTTCTAAACCCGTATGTAGAATGTTTGTTTTCATGTACTTGTGTTCACTTAGTTAAAAAGAAACGTTTTTGTTTTCTCATCCCAAATATAAGTTCAAAAAGAGTAAAAATGGGACTATGATCTCACCTTGAGCGCAAGAGTAAATAAGTACTTCGACAAGTAACGTGTGCAAAGAACAATGCTAGTCTTGACCTAAACAAATAGGTTGTATCAATAACGATAGTCACGATTGGTCAAGGATGTTCAATTAGTCCTATGGCTCGTTACGAATCGATTATATAGCATGTGAAACACATTGTCAAGTTTCATGCAAGATACAAGTAAAGAATCATGTTAGAAAGATTGAATAGTCACTTGGTTAAGTTTGACAAAAAGTCAAACTTTGGTCGGGTCAAAGTCAACGAAAAAGTGAACATGTTCGGGTCGGGTCCCGAACTATTTTTCTGAGGTTAGGAGTCATATATAAGCATGTTAGAACAAGTTACATGCGAATCGGAGGTCCATAGGGTGCCAAACATTTTTCATAAAATTGACATGTTGATCAGAACCTGAACACGGCTTATGTCGCGCCGCAACATAAGCTGGCCGCGCCGCGGCACATAACTTGTGCTGGTGCCTGGTTGGTTTCAATTGATCAAGTCTTTTTCCGAACTCCGATCAAACACAAATCACAACCCGCAACCACTTATGACACTCATTATATATCGTTGGAAAGCTAATTTGACAAAGAACACAACTAAACACATTTCACCAACCGAAAACATTTTTTTTGCAATAACCGACATTTCAAATCAAATGATCAATCAATGCACACATTTAATGCAAGTGCACATTTATGATTCGGGCATTTAATGCATATATACAACACGCCGTTTTGTAGGTAATCGAGCATACAATACAACTAACTACTTACTAACAATAGTTCATGGCATTCAATGCGTCAAATATTCATTTCAAGCTTATCAAACCCTAACCCGAATTCACCAAAATCACTAATCAAGTTTATGGAGTTTTCTCAAGCAACCTACACATCAAATTGAAGCTAGTGATACTAGGAACACATTTAATACACGCATTTATAACATTTAACAACATTCAAGCAACCAAATTACCAAATCAAACACACCAAAGTTCATATTCAAGCTAGTTACTTCAAATAATGAAATCGAGCATATAAATCATATAATCATGTTAGACTTGAGCCATAGACACTAATTAACAACTTTATAAGTTAAAAACATCAAGAACACAAAATCTAGTGATTTTAGAAAGTTACTGATGTGTGCGATCGAGACCTTTATTTATGATCGGATTTGAGTTGTTTTGTTACACGAATTGATTTATTGTATATGTGGTATTTTATAGATTTTAGGTTGATTTCACACATATATATAGGCAACTAGTCCTATCCGTGTAGTTTAGTTTGTTGGTAAATCCGATTCGTTCCACAGGGAGATGGAGCGTTTAATGGTTTTTTAATAGTCTTTGATGTCAAACTTAATTAAAGAGGGTTTTGGATTAGGCAATTGTAACATAACAGTAAAAGATAATAACTTAAGTAAATCACAAAATAAAATTACAAGATTACAATAATTAACTTAAAAGGGAACTAAATGAAATTATGCTAATTTTTATGCGACAATTATATTACTAGATGGTAATTAGTAAAATAGTAATTTTTATTAAAACTATATGTTTAGAATTTTATTTTAAGTAATTATTATATAAACTTATTTAAAGTAACTAAAATGCATTTTTTATAAAACTTATATAAATTAAAAGGAAATTAATTAATTTACTAATTATAAACTAGTTACAATTTATAAACTTATACTAATTAATGCTAATTTTAGGATTAAAACATATATTTAAGTATTTTATATTAATTAAAACTAATTATATAATAAAAATAACTAATAACCTAAATTATATATAATTAATTAATCAAAACCCTAATTTTTACCCTAGCTGGTACTGTAGCCGCGTCAAGGCCTACACGATTCGTGTGAGGCTACACGATTCGTGTATGGCTTAAATTATGTGACAATTAACTGTTTACGAAAAATAGATGTTTTTATGTAATTTTTATATTTTAAAATGGTAATTCGTGAATAATAACAATAATACTTTTTATAAGAAGTAAAAATAAGATAAATGGGAGTGTTTACTTAATTGTGTCACCCCTAGGTCCATGGATTGTTTTAAGTTTTACGCCCTATTAAAATGTTCTAGTATCAAACTTTACATTTTTCTCTCGAATAAATATAAGGTTACAACTTAACTAAATAAAATCTAATTTTCATTGGATTCTTTTTAGAAAGCTACTATTCCCTAAGTATTTAAATTGAGACCTAGCCTAGTTTTGACCTTCGCCAATACCCAAATTATAACGGTTTCCCTTTTTATAATTTCACCTTCATATAATTTATTGATATCACCCAAACCACCGAAGTTTATTTCTAAATTGGTGTCAATAACTTATCCATAAATTCGTCTAGATCATTTTTAATGTTGAAGCTTAATTTAGGTAAATAAAAACAACTTTCGTTATTTAAATTTACTAAATTAAGTGGCAAGGGTTAAATACCTAATTACATAAAAATGGTTCTTTTAACTAGGCTCAATATTAAAAATACTAAAGTTACATTTTAACTTTACTAATGGTAACAATCCATTTCACTAGGGGCTCTACATTTAAGCAAACACTAGGGAAATTTAGCTATCCATTACACTAGGGGAGACATAAAAATATAGATATGCAAGCATAATAATAACACTAATTTTAACAGAGTAAACTTACTAAAATATCTTCACTTGCATTAACTTCAAATGGTAGAAAAATTACAATAATAACACCCCTTTCACGCGTATAATAACACCCTTTATCACGAACAATACCCCCTTAATAACTGAAACTA
Organism: Rutidosis leptorrhynchoides; assembly: GCF_046630445.1. Taxonomy (NCBI): domain Eukaryota; kingdom Viridiplantae; phylum Streptophyta; class Magnoliopsida; order Asterales; family Asteraceae; genus Rutidosis; species Rutidosis leptorrhynchoides. The sequence continues at coordinate 47,942,442 of NC_092333.1, forward strand.
TTTTTACAGCGTAATAAAATTAACAATAATTTTAACTATAGTAATTGAAATATAAATTTGTGTTGTAATAATCATCTGTGTTGTTGATATCTTCTCTGTATTTAAACTGATCCAAGTAGTAGTAGTTGAGCTCAAAAATTCGTTGAAATCCTTGCTGTCTTCAATTTGAGAGAAAGTATTGTTTTTAAAATAATAAAGCAGCCGACCTTCTGGAATCTGTAATAGTGCTGTGGCCTAACATTACCCGAATCGGGTATATATACACGAATCGTGTATGACCAGAGATATTACACGATTCGTGTAATAGTACACGATTCGTGTAAGGCAAATTTCCAGTTTTCTTGATTTTTCTTCTTCATTTGTTCTTTGTTGATCTCGTGTTGACGTGTACTGTCTTGGTACTATACATTTGAACTCTTTTCTTCATCAATCTTGTACTTTCATTCGGATAAACGTTTCTTGATATAAATCTAGTCAAAACTATCGTTTTATCGTCGTTTCTTCTAACTTCACTCTTTTGTCGTTTTTCTCGTGAAATGCGCATTGAATGTCTTTGTAGATGATAAAAACCTATGAAATATAAGTGATATTGCGTTGAATAATATGTATGTTTAGAGCAATATCAAAATACCCCACACTAGAACGTTGCTTGTCCTCAAGCAATTACATCTTTTAACAGAGTTAGAACATTATATATCTTTCTTATCGAACATTTAGATCACACAACACACACTACACGAAATGAAACACACGCTATATGAAATATATTACACAACACAGTATTTATTGGATCACACGCACACCACACGAAATGAAATTCTGACAACAGAAACAAACATGAAACTCGTGATTAGGGTTTAAAAATTTGGATCCTTAGGGAAAATTGGACCTTGTGAAAACGTTTTATGATTTTATAAAATGTCATGCTAGTTTTTACACTAGACACGTTTTCCGGTTTTAACCTCAAATTCCGGTTGAGGGTAACTGAAAACCGAAGTCTCAGTCGGCGATTAGCAAGCTATTCGCCCCCATGATTGTAGTATCATGGAACTTGAAGCCAAATGTCCAAAAATAGTTTTACACAAATATAATTCATAAAATAGCATAAGTTTTAGAACAAAATTATATCGTGTCCAAATATCATCGGTGAACCATGAGTTTGCACACCTCAATTTGTTATGGCATATGTATGTTGACCGCGGTCAAACATAGATGCAGTTGATCTTTACGGAGATCATCCATCTGGGGATTAGATTCATTAGTCTTAAAAGCTAATTTGCATTGTGCCCCACCATTGTACGGGACATATCCTTCTCATGGTTAGGATAAGTCTGACCACCAAAAACCCTGTTTGATGCTGAGGTTAGGTGGATTTCCAGCCGATTTTAGGGATGACTTTACAAGATTTTTCGTCAACCTACAGCTGTTCTGGACTACATATTCTAACATAAGTTGGCAAGTGTGTCAATTCGGAAGACTTTACTTCCTTACGGGATGGACTTGATTCATCCTCTATTACTCGTGATAATGGAATATTCAGGTTTATACGTTCCTTAGCAATGATATCTGCAATAAACTTCAAAGAAACATGTGATAAATGGTTCTCAATATAAGGATTTATAACTTCTTGTTATAAATGGTTTTCTTTTATAAGTTTTAAACAAATAAACTTATGTATTTTTAATGTATGGAGACAACAATTTCGGTTTTTACACCTGATCTTTAATTGCTTGTAGTTACCTTAAAAATTGATTAGATACATTTGTTTAAAAATTTTCAAATTTTCATAAAAACCAATAACTTATAAGTTCTCGAGAATTTATATATTCCCACCCCACACTTAAGATTATGTAATGCCCTCATTACATAAAATCAGATAATAATGTATAAATTTGAGAGGACAATTAGTGTGAAGTATTTGGAACTTCCTTTGTTAACCGATTTGGATTTTCAAATTGTTTTACCTATGATTTTATCCAACGTTTGTATCGATGTTTCGTTTCGTCTAATTCCATTTTTGTCTGTACCTGTCAAAACCATGTTAAAAACACACAAAATATGGGGTTTTAATTCAATCGTACAACACATTTTTTTTTACCCCACACTATATTTTCTTGCTAATATAAAAAATAAAAACATAATAAGTTTCAATACAAACCAAAAAATTATGTTATTACAAACTAAAATTTTTTTTTTTCTTTTTATATATATATATATTTTTTTATAACTTATAATCAATTAAATTTAAAATATCTTTTATAGATTTATATTTGTAACGGAAATTCGGTTGTTATACCTGATCTTAATCCGTTTATACATTTTTAATTTCAATTTATAAAATTTAATCCATTAAAAGTTAAAGTTTTTAATGTTTTTCGAAAACAAATTTAAAATAAAATAAAAACACTCTATTTTTGTGTTAAAAAGATTAACATTTTTAAATTTTAAAACAAGTATATGAAGAATACAAATAAAAAGGAATTTAAAATAAAAACGAGACACACGAATGGGACTATTTACAATGTGTGAAGTTTATTAGCGAGTCGTTCACGCGACTCCATCCCAATTTTAACTAACGTCGGGGTGATAAACATCACCCTTCTTTACTCCAATAGAACCATTACCGCAACCATTCTCGCCATTAATTTTTGACAATAACCAAGAGTCCAAAAATCTTGACTCTTTAACTAAATTTTTTAACTTATCTTTCTCAAATTTTGATAAGTTTGACACCAATCTCTCTCTCAAAGGTTCATCTTTTTTCGACATAGCATTTCTAACCCTACCATATAACTTTTTCATGGTTTTCTCAACAACACTATCATTGGGCGGTTTACTATCTAGTTTCTCCTCATCACCCTCCCCACACTTAGCTTGTTGACTAATGGGTTTGATATTGTCAACAATATTCACTGAAACTATCGGTGTGGGTGGAGGGTTCATACTAAACTCAGTTTGATAGGTTACACTCTTTCCTCTATCCTTCAAAACTAGTTTTCCTGTTTTCCAATCTGTTAAAGCACTTGCAGTTGCTAAGAATGGTCTACCTAAAATAATAGGTACAAACTTATCTTCTTTCATGTCTACAACTACAAAGTCAGCTAGAAACTCAAGTTCACCTGTTTTTACTACTATGTTTTCAGCAATCCCTATAGGTTTATTAACCGACTGATCAATGAATCTAAGGCCTGAATTGGTTGGTTTAAGTTCACCTAAGTTTAAATGTGAGTAAATTGAATAAGGCATAAGATTTATACTCGCACCTGAATCAACTAATGATCTAAGAGTTTTAGATTCATTAAGCTTACAAGGTATTATGAACGGTCCGGGATCACCTAACTTAGGTGGCAATTCATTCTTCTTCATAATAGCAGCACATTCTGCTTCAAGGAACGCGGATGATGCCTGCTCACACACTCCTTCTTTTGCCTTCAAATCATTCAAGAATTTCCCATAGTTTGGCATACCTGCAATAACATCAACCAAAGGTACATTTACACAAATATTATCCGTATTTAAAAACTTACAATGATTCTCCTTTGGTTTTTTGGATAAAAGTGCATGCGGGTATGGAATGGGTTCTTTATAGTCTTCCACATTAGGTGCTTGCTTCACCGTATCTTTAACTTCTTCCTTGATCACCTTCAAATCATCATCAACCCTAAATTCGGAAGGCTTGGTGGTTTCTATTTTCTGCACTTCTGCATGATTTCCCGACATCAGCCTCATCAAATAATCAGCATACTCGGGAGTTATGTCACCAACTCGGATCTCTTCATTTTCACATGTTATACTTTTCATACTTTCAACTCGGGTACCATCAATCTCTTGATAAGGAGTGTAATCTGCCAAATTGGATAAATCAGAAAATATAAACTCATCACATTCTTCATCATCATCTTCACACCCAAGAGTAAAAATAGGACTATGCTCCGGTGTTTTGAAACTTGCTTCATCCTCACAGAAACTATAAATAGCATTCACTTGTGAATATGCTGGAGCTTGAGGATCCTTCTTCTTTAGTATAACCGGAGGATTACTTGCAATTGGTGGTCTCTCTGCTAGTAACTGTGAGATCCTTCCAACATCTCTTTCTAAAATCTGAATCGTGGCTTGTTGATTTCGGATTTGCTGAGTTTGGAGCTCTGCGTTTTGCTCATGCTTAACCATAAAATCTCTTAAGAGATCTTCTAAATCAGATTTCCTCTCGGGTTGAGGTTGCATAATTGCTAATGGTTGCGGTTGCATGAGTGCTAGTGGTTGTGGTTGTTGATTGTGTTGGAAATTATTTTGATAATTTCGTTGAGGTTGATTTCGGTTATTATAACCTGGTGGCGGATTTCTTTGACTTTGATTTGGGAAATTCCGATTGTTTTGGTAACTTGGATTTCCTCCTTGATAGTTATTGTTATTTTGATAATTATTATTATTTCCTGAAGGTCCTCCTACTTGATAGCTGTTTATAGGAGGATATTTTCGGTTGTTTGCTTCTATGGCTGGAAAATCACTGAAGTTCATTTCACCTTTTCGTAAGTAACCTAAGAAATTTGCTTGCTCTTCCATTGTACTTTGATCACAATCTCTAGTAAGATGGGGACCTTGGCACAGTTCACATCCTACTCTGATAGCATGCATTTCCTTGGTTACTTTCTCGATTTGTCTTGCTTGATTCGCTATTTGAACTTTTAAAGAAGCAATTTCATCATTGCTTTCAATACTAGCAACATCTGATGATCTAGAAAATTCTATTTCTTGATGCCAATTATGAGAATGGGAAGCTAAATCAGCAATGATTGTGTGAGCGTCTTCAGGTGTTTTCTTCATGATCGAACCTCCGGCTGCAACATCTATATCTTTTCTAGTTGCCACATTGACTCCTTTATAGAATATTTGGACCTTTTGGAATGTATTCAACCCGTGTTGAGGACATATTCGAAGCATTTTATTGAATTGGGTCCAAGCTTCATAAAGAGTTTCATTAGGCTTTTGTTTAAAGTGATTTATGTCACTTTGTAATTTTGCTGCTTTTGAAGCAGGAAAGAATTCTGACAAAAATTTATCCATCATATCATTCCAGTTTTCAATATAACCTTCTGGTAATGAGTCTAGCCAATCTCTTGCATCATCTTTTAAGGACCATGGAAAGATTTTTAAACATGCAACTTCATCGGTGACATCTTTGATTTTGAAAAGCTTGCAAATGCTTACAAACTTACGAAGATGCTCGTTAGCATCCTCATTTGGGGCTCCACCGAATTGACATGTATTAGTTACCATGTGTAAAAATTGACCTTTTATTTCAAAGCCATCACTCATCGTGGGTTGGATGATTGCGTGGCCTTGACCTTTTCTTGTGGCCTTCATTAATGCTTCCATCGTTTGATTTGTATCAGCCATTTCTTCTTCTTCTTTAATAATCGGCTCTATGATTGGTTGAATTATTGGTTCAGAGTCGGATTCTAAGAAAGGTGACTCTAAATTTTTAGCAAGAGATTCTACTTCTTGTGCTCTTAAGCGTTCGTGGAATTTTCTTTCGGGTTCAGGATGTGAGGGAGTTAATTTTTAAAAAAAGAGGAACGTAAGTTCATACATTAATTTCTATTATGAGATCACTTCACTAAAGGTTTATCTAGGGTTACCTACTTGTTTCTTTTTTTTTTTAGTGTTTTTCGGTGTTTTAAAATTACTAGTATTTCCTATTTTTTTTTTGTTGTTTTTGTCCTTTATTAATTCTTTGAGATTCCGGATTAAGTTTAACGAGTTTAGGATAGAACGGATCATACAATTTGGGAAATTGTACAAAGAACTAAAGGATTTATTCAAAAACTTTGAACTTTCTTGGAAATGAATTTCCTCGAGAGGATCGAATAACATAAAAACAATGATAAAAACCTTTAAACAAACAGATTATCCTTCTGATTTTTGCCCACGTTTCGAATAGCCAAAAGATGCAGCAGAGGGGCAGGATCCTTCAAAGACCAATAAAATTGGTGATCCAACAACCCGGTCCACGTACAAATCCAACTATTACTACGAACCAGAAAAATTATCTATTTATTTAACTGCCAACTCCCCGGCAGCGGCGCCAAAAAGTTGATGTGTGCGATCGAGACCTTTATTTATGATCGGATTTGAGTTGTTTTGTTACACGAATTGATTTATTGTATATGTGGTATTTTATAGATTTTAGGTTGATTTCACACATATATATAGGCAACTAGTCCTATCCGTGTAGTTTAGTTTGTTGGTAAATCCGATTCGTTCCACAGGGAGATGGAGCGTTTAATGGTTTTTTAATAGTCTTTGATGTCAAACTTAATTAAAGAGGGTTTTGGATTAGGCAATTGTAACATAACAGTAAAAGATAATAACTTAAGTAAATCACAAAATAAAATTACAAGATTACAATAATTAACTTAAAAGGGAACTAAATGAAATTATGCTAATTTTTATGCGACAATTATATTACTAGATGGTAATTAGTAAAATAGTAATTTTTATTAAAACTATATGTTTAGAATTTTATTTTAAGTAATTATTATATAAACTTATTTAAAGTAACTAAAATGCATTTTTTATAAAACTTATATAAATTAAAAGGAAATTAATTAATTTACTAATTATAAACTAGTTACAATTTATAAACTTATACTAATTAATGCTAATTTTAGGATTAAAACATATATTTAAGTATTTTATATTAATTAAAACTAATTATATAATAAAAATAACTAATAACCTAAATTATATATAATTAATTAATCAAAACCCTAATTTTTACCCTAGCTGGTACTGTAGCCGCGTCAAGGCCTACACGATTCGTGTGAGGCTACACGATTCGTGTATGGCTTAAATTATGTGACAATTAACTGTTTACGAAAAATAGATGTTTTTATGTAATTTTTATATTTTAAAATGGTAATTCGTGAATAATAACAATAATACTTTTTATAAGAAGTAAAAATAAGATAAATGGGAGTGTTTACTTAATTGTGTCACCCCTAGGTCCATGGATTGTTTTAAGTTTTACGCCCTATTAAAATGTTCTAGTATCAAACTTTACATTTTTCTCTCGAATAAATATAAGGTTACAACTTAACTAAATAAAATCTAATTTTCATTGGATTCTTTTTAGAAAGCTACTATTCCCTAAGTATTTAAATTGAGACCTAGCCTAGTTTTGACCTTCGCCAATACCCAAATTATAACGGTTTCCCTTTTTATAATTTCACCTTCATATAATTTATTGATATCACCCAAACCACCGAAGTTTATTTCTAAATTGGTGTCAATAACTTATCCATAAATTCGTCTAGATCATTTTTAATGTTGAAGCTTAATTTAGGTAAATAAAAACAACTTTCGTTATTTAAATTTACTAAATTAAGTGGCAAGGGTTAAATACCTAATTACATAAAAATGGTTCTTTTAACTAGGCTCAATATTAAAAATACTAAAGTTACATTTTAACTTTACTAATGGTAACAATCCATTTCACTAGGGGCTCTACATTTAAGCAAACACTAGGGAAATTTAGCTATCCATTACACTAGGGGAGACATAAAAATATAGATATGCAAGCATAATAATAACACTAATTTTAACAGAGTAAACTTACTAAAATATCTTCACTTGCATTAACTTCAAATGGTAGAAAAATTACAATAATAACACCCCTTTCACGCGTATAATAACACCCTTTATCACGAACAATACCCCCTTAATAACTGAAACTATTTTTACAGCGTAATAAAATTAACAATAATTTTAACTATAGTAATTGAAATATAAATTTGTGTTGTAATAATCATCTGTGTTGTTGATATCTTCTCTGTATTTAAACTGATCCAAGTAGTAGTAGTTGAGCTCAAAAATTCGTTGAAATCCTTGCTGTCTTCAATTTGAGAGAAAGTATTGTTTTTAAAATAATAAAGCAGCCGACCTTCTGGAATCTGTAATAGTGCTGTGGCCTAACATTACCCGAATCGGGTATATATACACGAATCGTGTATGACCAGAGATATTACACGATTCGTGTAATAGTACACGATTCGTGTAAGGCAAATTTCCAGTTTTCTTGATTTTTCTTCTTCATTTGTTCTTTGTTGATCTCGTGTTGACGTGTACTGTCTTGGTACTATACATTTGAACTCTTTTCTTCATCAATCTTGTACTTTCATTCGGATAAACGTTTCTTGATATAAATCTAGTCAAAACTATCGTTTTATCGTCGTTTCTTCTAACTTCACTCTTTTGTCGTTTTTCTCGTGAAATGCGCATTGAATGTCTTTGTAGATGATAAAAACCTATGAAATATAAGTGATATTGCGTTGAATAATATGTATGTTTAGAGCAATATCAGTTACCCAAACTTGATGAAATCGGTATGGAATCGAAGAGGAAGATGAGAGGATTCCGAATATGCAATTTGTTTAGATGGATGCTTGCTCGATTTTATTTGGATGATGAATCCTTGAAGTGGTGTTTGAGAGATTTGGTGAAAGTATTAGAGAAAAAGGAAAAAGAAAAAGGAAATAAATTAAAGGATGAGAGTGAAGGGTTGACGGGTTGACCTAGTCACCTCTTTGCTCTCTTGGCAACAATGGTCCCTCTAGTTTCATTCGGGTGCATGAATTACCTAAACGAGATATTTAAAAACGCGTATCAACGGGAGATGTTATAAACATATAACAGACTTTAAATAATTAAACGGAAAAGCAAACGAAAAAAGGCGGGATGTTACATTACCTACTCCTTAAAAGAAATTTCGTCCCGAAATTTAAGTAGGCGTAGTAGTCGTTGTTTCTTCCTCGAAATCTTGCGTTTCCGGAACCGGGAACAAGTGAGGGTATTTCTTTTGCATTTGGTCTTGCCTTTCCCAAGTAAACTCGGGTCCCCTTTTGGCGTTCCAACGGACTTTAACAATCAGAATTCGGCTTTGTTTCAATGTCTTGACGGAGGTGTCCACAATTTCAACCGGTTCCTCCACAAAATGAAGTTTGTCATCAATAGTAATCGGGTTGGGCAAGACACTTTTTCAAGTTAGATACATGGAAGGTAGGATGAATGGAGTTCAATTGAGGCGGAAGATCTAAACGATAAGCAACGGTTCCAATACGCTCCAAGATTTCGAAAGGACCAATATACCTTGGATTTAGCTTCCCGTGTTTCCCAAAACGGATTACACCTTTCCAAGGCGCGGCTTTTAACATTACTCGGTCACCGACTTGAAATTCGAGGTCGTTGCGTCGTTTGTCGGTATAGCTCTTTTGACGACTTCGGGCCGTCCTAAGCCTATCTCGGATTTGAACGATTTTCTCGGTGGTTTCGTGAATGAGTTCGGGTTCGGTGAATGATATTTTCGGCCATATAGCGCTTCAAAAGGTGCGGCTTTAATACTCGCGTGATAACTATTGTTGTAAGAGAACTCGGCGAGAGGTAAGTGCTTGTCCCAAGCTTTTCCAAAATCAACCACGCAAGCTCGTAACATGTCCTCCAAGGTTTGAATTGTGCGTTCGCTTTGTCCATCGGTTTGGGGATGATATGCGGTGCTCATGTCTAAACGCGTTCCCAACGCTTCTTGCAAGGTACGCCAAAATCTAGAAACAAAACGGCCATCTCGGTCGAAGATAATCGATAAAGGTACACCGTGTCGAGCTACGATCTCCTTAATGTAAAGTTGTGCAAGTTTCTCCATTTTGTCGGTTTCTTTCATAGCGAGAAAGCGTACGGATTTGGTGAGACGGTCAACAATAACCCAAATGGTATCATAACCGCCCGTTGTCTTTGGTAACTTGGTGATGAAGTCCATCGTTATTCTTTCCCACTTCCATTGCGGGATTTCGGGTTGTTGAAGTAATCTGGACGGTCTTTGGTGTTCGGCTTTGACTTTGGAACATGTCAAATACTTGGAAACATAAGTAGCTACGTCCCTTTTGATGTTCGGCCACCAATATTGTTCTTTAAGGTCGTGGTACATCTTATTGGCACCAGGATGAATCGAGTATCGTGATTTGTGGGCTTCATCCAAGATGAGGTTTCGTAAATCGCCATACCTAGGCACCCAAATTCTTCCGGCGTAATACCGAAGTCCGGTCTCCTTAACTTCGAATCGAGAGACGAGAATGTTTAAAAGTTCGAGTGCAAAGTTTTCGTCCTTAAGAGCCTCCTCTTGGGCTACACGAATTTGGCTATTTAGGTTAGTGTGGATGTTGATGTTTAAAGCTCGGACACGAAGAGGCACCGCCCTTTCCTTTCGACTTAAGGCATCGGCCACTACATTTACCTTTCCGGGGTGGTAACGAAGTTCGCAATCGTAATCGTTTAAGGTTTCAATCCACCTTCGTTGTCTCATGTTTAGTTGCCTTTGATCGAAGATGTGTTGGAGACTTTTGTGATCGGTAAAGATAGTACTCTTGGTTCCATAAAGATAGTGTCTCCACATTTTAAGTGCAAAGACAACGGCTCCGAGTTCGAGATCATGTGTTGTATAGTTTCGTTCATGAATTTTGAGTTGTCGAGAAGCATAAGAAATGACTTTTGTTCGTTGCATCAATACACACCCAAAACCGTGTTTCGAGGCATCGCAATACACAACAAAATCATCGTTGCCTTCGGGAAGTGACAATATAGGAGCGGTGGTTAGCTTCGTTTTCAAGATTTGAAATGCGGATTCCTGTTCGGTCGTCCAAATGAATTTCTTTCCATTGTGAGTTAACGCGGTTAGAGGACGAGCAACCAAAGAGAAATCCTTGATGAATCTACGGTAGTATCCGACGAGACCCAAGAATTGACGAATGTGAGTAGGTGTAGTAGGAGTCTCCCATTTACTAATGGCTTCGATTTTTGATGGATCGACTTTAATACCTTGGTCACTTACAACATGACCAAGAAATTGAACTTCCTTCAACCAAAATTCACACTTGGAGAATTTGGCATAGAGTCGTTCTTGTCTTAAAAGTTCAAGCACAAGTCGGAGGTGTTCCTCGTGTTCTTCTTCGCTTTTAGAATAAACCAAAATATCATCGATGAACACGATAACGAATTTGTCAAGATACGGTTTGCACACGCGGTTCATAAGATCCATGAACACCGCCGGTGCATTAGTGAGACCAAATGGCATGACAAGGAATTCATAACTACCATAACGTGTTCGGAAAGCGGTTTTGGAGACATCTTCCCCTTAACCCTTAATTGATGATAACCCGAGCGGAGATCGATTTTTGAATATACACAAGACCCTTGTAGTTGATCAAAGAGGTCATCGATGAGAGGAAGAGGATATCGGTTCTTAACCGTTAATTTGTTTAGTTCACGATAATCAATGCACATTCGTAGGGATCCGTCTTTCTTTTTAACAAACAAAATCGGAGTGCCCCAAGGTGAATGGCTAGGTTGGATAAAACCACGATCAAGTAGTTCTTGGATTTGACTTTGAAATTCTTGCATTTCGGATGGAGCGAGTCTATATGGTGCACGTGCTACGGGTGCGGCTCCCGGGATAAGATCGATTTGGAATTCCATCGGTCGATGAGGTGGAAGACCCGGCAATTCGTCGGGAAATACATCGAAATAGTCACTAACAATTGGCACATCATCGATGTGCTTCTCATCGGACTCTACTTTCTTAACGTGAGCAAGGATCGCAAAACAACCCTTACGGAGTAGTTTTCTAACTTTAATGCACGAAACGAGGTTGAGTCCGGTGCAACTCTTATCGCTATAGACAATCAAGGGTTCACTATTCTCGATAGGAATTCGGATTGCGTTAAGATCACAAAGGATGTGAGATTTCGTTTTGGCTAGCCAATTCATACCGATTATTACATCAAAGCTTCCTAGTTCCATGGGTATCAAGTCAATTTCAAACTCATTACCCAAAATGTTTAACGTACACCCCCGGTAATATGTGTCGGCACTCAATAGTTTCCCGTTGGCCACTTCAATGGTATAAGTGGTATCTATTGGAAGTGGTGGAGTGCTAAAAGAATGAGTCAAGGTCTTGGATACAAAACTCTTATCGGCACCCGAATCGAATAAACAAGTAACATAAGTGTTGTTGAGAAGAAACGTACCCGTGACTAATTCATTGTCATCTCGGGCTTCCTCGGTGTTGATGTTGAAAGCTCGGCCACGCGTATTGGGGTTATCTTTCTTCTTCGGGCATGCGTTTCTATAATGGCCCGTTTGGCCACATTCATAACAAGTGACCGTTTTTGGAGGATTGGGCCCCTTTCGAGCGACGGGGGCGGTGCTTGTGCAATTGTTGGCCTTGTGACCGACTGCTTGGCATCGGTGACAAATTAGCTTGCCACATTCACCCGAGTGATGCTTGTGACATTTGTTGCAAAAAGGTTGAGTTCCGGCATAACCCTTCTTACCGTTGTTGGTGAAAGGCTTTTTGGTGAAGGTGTTGTTGTTGTAGTTGCTTGATGGAGTGGCTTCCCATTTCCTTTTGTTGCCACCCGACTTGTCCTCGGCCTTAGGAGCCGGCACTACAATTTCATCAACCATTTCAATCAATTGGCGGGCCATGTTCAAAGCAGCTTGGTGATTAACGGGTTTGGATGACATCACTCTTTGTTTGATGCTTTTTGGAAGACCATCCATATAGAGTTCAACCCTTTGAGATTCGGGGTTCACGAGATTAGGACAAATCAAGGATAGTTCGGTGAAGCATTGGTTGTAGGCCTTGAGATCGTTTCCGACCGCCTTTAAAGTTCTTAGCTCTTGTTCGAGCTTTCGGGTTTCTTCACGAGGGAAATATTCTACTATCATCCTTTCCCTTAAATCGGCCCAAGAGAGGGCATGAGCTTCATCGGTACCCACCGATTGAACATAGGTGTTCCACCAAGTGAGGGCGACACCGGCGAAAGTGTGAGAGGAGTATTTGACCTTGTCTTGGTCCCGACAACCGCTTATGCTAAAGACGGCCTCCGTTTGTTCGAACCATCGAGTAAGAGTAACCGGTCCCCCGGTTCCATCATAAGTGTGAGGTTTGCACCCCATAAAAGCCTTGTAGGAGCACCCTTCGCTAGAGTTACCGGCTCCTTGGTTGTTGTTGTTGTGGTTATTGTTGTTGTTGTTGGTGGAGTGACCGGCCATGGCCGCCTCTACGGCGGTGGCCACCATGCGTTGTAGTGCTTGTTCGGGAGTTTCACGGCGTGGCACACGACGAGGAGGCATTGTTCCTTCAAAACAAAAGAATACCATTGGTTAGTATTCTAAATAATGCTAACCATGATATGGGATAAAGATAGAGAGAAAATTATCCATGACTCGCCTTAAATTCTTTATGTCATAATGTCGGAATGTTCATATGAGTCACCGTAATATAATCCCGGAAATTATATTACCCTAATTCATATGTGCATTCAACATTACTTCGTATAGTCAAGGTGGCGTGTCAATAAAATTTATCAACGTAAGGTCAAGATCGAATATGAGTTAGATATGATAGAAGAGTTCGAGTATAAATGCACACGTAGTCAAGTAATTCCTACTTCGAGTCTATATGCCGGTTGTAGTCTAGATTCACTAATGTACCCTATGACTCGGGGTTGACACCAATGAACTCTAAATCCCTACAACCAATGCTCTGATACCATCTGTAGCGACCCGACCAAATCATGATTGACGGCGCCGTCTACGTAGGTCCCATACATGGTCATAAGTCTTTAAGACAAATTTTGACCGAAAATAAGTCGCATTCATTTCATAAGTGTGGATGTTTCAAAGTTTACAAAAGTAGTTTCCATAACTAGTACATAACGATGTTTAAAGTACAAATGAAACACGTGCGACACAGTTTAAAGTAGTCAAAAGATGCTCCACATATGTAAGTATACTCGACATCCAAAGCAAGTATCAAAAAGAATGTGCGGAAGCATGTATCACCTAAAGATCAAGGACCTGAGAAAAACATAGAAATCTGTCAACGAAAACGTTGGTGAAATCTTATGTTAAAGCTAAGGGGTATAAAATACTATTAAATTTTACAAGGAAATACTATTAAATACGTTACAATTTTATACAAGATATTTATTATTTATTTACAGATGGGATATACCTAAACCTTGCTACAACACTATAGGCAGTGTACCTAATCGTAGAGTAGTATAGTTTTTAGTAAGTCCGGTTCGTTCCACAGGGAGCGGGCTTATTGTACACTATATTTTAATTAACTATATTTGTACAAAATATTTATAATTATATATAATAATATATAAAAGGGGGTTTACCGTTTAATGACCGGTTTGTCGATTTTAAAACTTTAGTCGCAGTTAAAATCTAATGTAAAATATTAAATAAATAAAAGACTTAATTTAAAGCGTAAAATAAATAACGATAATGAAATTGCAAAAAGTGCTATGAAATAAAATTGCGATAATTAAAAATGTGATAATTAGAAGTGCAATTAAATATGAAAATAAAGAAATTATATATGAAATAAAATATATTATGCTTATTTAAACTTCCGTAATCATGATGGTTGACATGTTGATTTTAATTTTATGCCCATGGGTTAATTGTCCTTTGTCCTGGATTATTTAATATGTCCGTCTGGTTTTTGTCCATAACAGTCCATCGGTCATAAATTTAAAGTGCGAGTGTCCTCGTCAAATTATCCTTATACCCGAAGTCAAATATTCCAACTAATTGGGGACTTAAACTGTAACAAGGTTTTAATACTTTGTTTAATAATTACACCAGGATATCGACTGCGTGTAACCTAAGGTTTAATACTTTGTTATCAATTATGCCAAGTGTCCTTGTACATAATTTCACCCCTGTTTTAATAATTCCATAGACTATTAATCCATTCCCGTGTCCGGTTAAATGAACGATTATTCGTACATATAAATATCCCGCCCATCGTGTCCGATCGAGTGTATATGGTTATTTATAGGGACGTCCAATTGTAAATCTTTATATTAAAATTAACAAACTATCATTTAGTTAAACAAATATAAAGCCCATTAATAGCCCATAGTCTAATTTCCACAAGTGTCGTTCTTTTGTCCAAACCCCAATTAAGGTACAAAGCCCAATTACCCCGTCTTTAATATTTAGTCCAATATCATGATTACTTTGGCTCAAATAAGCATAATAATAACTTAAGTACGAGACATTAATTTAAAAAGGAGAACATAGCTTACATTGATTATTTATCGCGTAGTGTTACACGGACAGAGCTCCGACTTTAAAACCTGTAAAATAACATTTACATAACCCGAACTAATCTAATATAAAACTACCCTATACTATAATATATATATATATATATATATATATATATATATATATATATATATATATATATATATATATATTATTATTAGAGGAGTATTATTATTATTATGTTTATGGCCAAAACTCGTTGCCTTTTATAGATGTGGTCTGATCCTGAGGCCCATGCCATCGCATGGGTTCTCAGTGTTAATCTCATGCGATCGCATGGCCAGTCTGGCCATGCCCAATTGCTTTGTTTTCTAGCTTGTCGACGTTATATTTAATTATATAATATAATATATATAATTTTATATAATTATATATATATTATATTATATTCTTGTGCATAGTAGACTCATAATTTTTGGTCCGTTGCGTCGGGCGTTGATAGTTGGCTCAGGTCCCGGTTTCGGATTTTTGAATGTCCTTTCGTATAATTTAATATCTTGTACTTTGCGTTCCGCAACTTGTACTTTTGTCATTTTTAGACGTTTCTCATCAATAAATTGAACCACTTGGATTGTATCTTGTACATTTGAGCTTTTTGGTCATTTGCGTCTTCAAATCGTCGTTTTCGCCTTTTGTCTTCGCACTTATTTAATATAAACGATTAAAACTTAAAATAGGACAATTACAACTAAATAATTTACATATTGGGAGGATATTGCTACTAAATATATGTTCATTTGGAGCACTATCAAATATCCCCACACTTGAACGTTGCTTGTCCTCAAGCAATACAGAACTTGAAATTAAATCACACGAATCACTTCTTTATTCTTCACACTTTATACATTAGTGATTTTGATACGGCGGTATAAACAGTGATAGTAACGATGTGGTTTACAGTCCCACATGACTATAAAAATTTAGATCCTTAAGAAAATTGGATCTTTTTGAAAACATTTGATCTTTTGAAAATTCATTCTAGCTTTTACCCTAGATAAGTTTTCCAGAATACCCCTTCACCGGTGTTTGCAAAATGTTTTTGTGGGTTTTGTGGGTTTCAGATTTGTAAATTTTAGCTCAAAACTTATGGTTTTGTGTCACCCACTTGCTAACCTTGTATTGGGAAAGCAACACGTCCAGTATACTTGTCCCGTATATTACCTTTCGGCAAACTACCGTCCGGTTGTAAAGGAAAGCGATGAACAAGAAACAGTTAAGGCAATGTTTAATGACATGCATTTGTTCATGGTCTAAAACGTGTCGGATGCAATTACTATCCTTTGTAGGAGCAATAGTAAAGATCACCCTATAATTTTTTTCGGTCTGGCACAAGGTCCTGTCTTCGACCATGCTATGCAACCACCGTTCTTACGGTTGACACCCGAATTGGTTCAGGTGAACTAATGAATTCTAGGTGAATTCCTAAGATTTTACATTCAATGGTAATGAACGCATTAAAAATGGGTTTTTAGAAAACAAATCGGTTTTAATTTGATCAAAATATTTTCTCGTTCAAGCTCGAGTTTAGATATCATCGAATTCCATGAGTTTGTAATTCTCAATCTTTAAAGTCAATCTCAAGGATTGAGTAATATCAGTCTTAAAAGCTGATTTTTAATCTTTAAGGAGATTATCCTTTCTGGGAGTCTGATTCATTAGTCTTATCAAGCTAATTTGCACGGCGCCCTCCCCATTTTACGAGACAAATCCTCTCATGGTTAGGATAAGTCTGACCACATGGCGAACCTGTTTGATGCTGAGGTCCGTGGATTTCCTGCTGATTTTAGAGATGACTTTTCTAGGTTTTTCGTCAACCTACAGCTGGTCTGGACGACAACTTCATGACCTAAATCAAGAAGCGCGTTTCTTTTTCGGAAGACTTTACTTCCTTTTAATGATGGAATTGATTCATCGTGTAGATCCATCTATTCTTTCAAAAGTATTACAATAAATCGGGTAAAACAATTAATTTAGTCCAAAACAAAAGCACCTGCAATAAACTTTACAGAAACATGTGATAGATAGTTTTTAATTGAATAACTTGGTATATTCTCCCCACACTTGGTTTTTTTCATGCGTCTTTTTATTTCTAATAAATAAATTCAAGCGTTTTAGTTGTTTCTCAATTTATGTCCTTTCCGAGGTAACGATAATTTCGGTATTAACACCTAGTTTTCACCGTTCATAAATATATATAAACATGATTTTAAATTCATTTAGTTGAAAATTTTTCAAATTTTCATAAAATTTGGCAAATAAACCAAGTATAAACCCGAGAGAATTTATAACCCTTCCCCACACTTGAGATCATGCAATGCCCTCATTTGCATGAAATCGGACTATAATTATAAATTCACGAGGGTGATAAGTGTAGAAAAGTGATTAAAAATACCCAGTTCGTAATTACAAAGCTCGTCGAATGATAGATGGCGCGCCTCATCGTTCATTCCTTCTTGTTTTATCACACATGTTTTTCTTCAAAAACGGTTGCTTTTCTGGACTGTTTGCTAATATTTGAAAATGTGTCTTTTACCCTAACTCATCATGCATTTTTATTAATGAGTTATGCACTAACCTGAACCCCTAATTTAACATTAAGTGGGGTTAGACTTCCCCACACTTAGCTGATGACATGTGAAGTCGGTAGAATAAGTTCCACGAATTAAAATAGTGAGCCAGTTATTTACATCTCGGGTGGTATAAAATATATCAATGGGTTTAAAGTTTAAACCCACCCGATCGTCACTACTTAATTCTTTTTTAAGTATAGCTTTTAGTAAATGGATATGTCTCTTTTCTGGTTCTTGGTTAAATGGATCGATATACACCGATATACATACTATAGGGTGGAAAATTCCTAACATTTTCTTCCTTTTATTCTCGGGATCAAAGGTTTCACCTCTATTACCCAATTGGGTGAAATCCGAGGTGTCATTATCTATTACAGCCCGTAGTTCATCTTCAGTAGATGACTCGTCTATTGAGAATATTGGGTTAGAAGGTTGTGGAATGGTGAATTTCGGGATCGAAGTAGATTCTTCTTCTTTAACGGTACTTATCGGTTCCACCACTTTGGTCTCGGGGGTAAAATTTTCAACGTTATCGTTTTCCCAAGAGTACCAATTTGTCACCCTTACTTCTTCTTCATTCATTGATTGATCGATGATTTTGTCGGTAGAGGCTAATGTGTCGATATGTTGTGAAATTGGTAAAGCTGAATAAAAAGTATCATCGGGATAGTTGGTGATTTCGGAGCTCTCGAATTCATCAAAATTTGATGATATGAGATTTTCTTGCACAATATTCCTCAGATCAACAGGTGTGTAATCTGATAGAGTTTCAGCTTGCCTATTTACAAATTCTCTCATTTGTTCATTTTGAGCATCAAGTTCTTCGAGTTTGATTTTCATATAATCTAAAGAATTTTCAGACACATAATTTTTCTCGTCTTCTGGTTGTTGAGTTTGGATATATTCTTGGGAATAATCCCAATTAGAATTGTATTCTTCATAATCGTTCCATTCAGGTTCCGTGGGTGCGTAATTTTCCATAGGAACGTAATAATAACATTCCCATGTTGAGTGATAATCTCCACAGATTTCACAACCAGTTTTTTTTCGTCATTCGTGATCCAAGATTGACCGAACGAATTGCCATCAAAACCCGTTTGAGAGTATTGATTTAATTGATTTTGGAGTTCAAAAAGAGTTTCCAAGGCCTTGTTTTCAAAATTTTCCATTTTATTGCGATGGCCAAATTTTAGCTACAATGTGGTGCATTCACTAATTATCCTATTAGTTATAAAATAGAAAAACTTATATAAGTTGTCCAATTAATAGACTTTTCTGCTTTTGCCCACGTTTCGAATAGCCAATAGATGCAGCAGGGAGCCAGAACCCTTTAAATCGGAAGCTCACAACTCAGCCACTAACAAATCCAACTATTACTACGAAGCAGAAAATTTGGATGTCTATCAATTTAACCTCTTCAAATAATTTTTCGTTGAAATTTTAAAGAAATTATAGAGAAGAAATAGAGAAAATTCTAAGTCCTAAAAACTAGATCGTCGAGAAATAAGAAAGAAAAAGAATACGAGTCGAAAAACGTAGAAAAATAAAAGGGTTGAAAAATAGGCGTCGAAAAATAAAAATAAGAAAGTAGCGCGAAGAACGGCGTCGCAAAATTCTAAAGCACCTAAATCTTAGTCTAAAGAAAAAGCACTTAAGGGATTTTACGGCAAAGCCTAAAAAATAAGCTACGGCAAAATACTAGAACTTAAAACTAATTACGAACGATAAAAATACAAATAGTACGAATAAACGATAAAAATACAAATTGTAATTAAAATGATAAAAATATAAATTTTATAAAAATATTATTTTTATATTATATATTTTATAAAAGTATTAATTTTTTTTATAATTATAAAACTAATTAAAACTTAAATTACAAATTAAATTAAAACTAAAACTAAATATTATTATAAATAACCCTAAATAATAATAATAATAAATAATACCCCGTAATAAATGCTGAAATAGGGTTTCTGGAGTGTCAGATCAGGCCATGCGATCGCATGGCTTTACAACACCCGACTCATGCGATCGCATGGGTCTGGGTTCCAGGTTTTTTTTTTATTTTTATTTTATTTTATTGTTTTTTATTGTTTTTCTAAAAATGATATATAAATATATGTATACAAGTATATATTAAAAATATAGCGTTTCGCCGAGTCCCCGGCAGCGGCGCCAAAAACTTTATGTTAAAGCTAAGGGGTATAAAATACTATTAAATTTTACAAGGAAATACTATTAAATACGTTACAATTTTATACAAGATATTTATTATTTATTTACAGATGGGATATACCTAAACCTTGCTACAACACTATAGGCAGTGTACCTAATCGTAGAGTAGTATAGTTTTTAGTAAGTCCGGTTCGTTCCACAGGGAGCGGGCCTATTGTACACTATATTTTAATTAACTATATTTGTACAAAATATTTATAATTATATATAATAATATATAAAAGGGGGTTTACCGTTTAATGACCGGTTTGTCGATTTTAAAACTTTAGTCGCAGTTAAAATCTAATGTAAAATATTAAATAAATAAAAGACTTAATTTAAAGCGTAAAATAAATAACGATAATGAAATTGCAAAAAGTGCTATGAAATAAAATTGCGATAATTAAAAATGTGATAATTAGAAGTGCAATTAAATATGAAAATAAAGAAATTATATATGAAATAAAATATATTATGCTTATTTAAACTTCCGTAATCATGATGGTTGACATGTTGATTTTAATTTTATGCCCATGGGTTAATTGTCCTTTATCCTGGATTATTTAATATGTCCGTCTGGTTTTTGTCCATAACAGTCCATCGGTCATAAATTTAAAGTGCGAGTGTCCTCGTCAAATTATCCTTATACCCGAAGTCAAATATTCCAACTAATTGGGGACTTAAACTGTAACAAAGTTTTAATACTTTGTTTAATAATTACACCAGGATATCGACTGCGTGTAACCCAAGGTTTAATACTTTGTTATCAATTATGCCAAGTGTCCTTGTACATAATTTCACCCCTGTTTTAATAATTCCATAAACTATTAATCCATTCCCGTGTCCGGTTAAATGAACGATTATTCGTACATATAAATATCCCGCCCATCGTGTCCGATCGAGTGTATATGGTTATTTATAGGGACGTCCAATTGTAAATCTTTATATTAAAATTAACAAACTATCATTTAGTTAAACAAATATAAAGCCCATTAATAGCCCATAGTCTAATTTCCACAAGTGTCGTTCTTTTGTCCAAACCCCAATTAAGGTACAAAGCCCAATTACCCCGTCTTTAATATTTAGTCCAACATCATGATTACTTTGGCTCAAATAAGCATAATAATAACTTAAGTACGAGACATTAATTTAAAAAGGAGAACATAGCTTACATTATTTATTTATCGCGTAGTGTTACACGGACAGAGCTCCGACTTTAAAACCCGTAAAATAACATTTACATAACCCGAACTAATCTAATATAAAACTACCCTATACTATAATATATATATATATATATATATATATATATATATATATATATATATATATATATATATATATATATATATATTATTTATTATTATTAGAGGAGTATTATTATTATTATGTTTATGGCCAAAACTCGTTGCCTTTTATAGATGTGGTCTGATCCTGAGGCCCATGCGATCGCATGGGTTCTCAGTGTTAATCTCATGCGATCGCATGGCCAGTCTGGCCATGCCCAATTGCTTTGTTTTCTAGCTTGTCGACGTTATATTTAATTATATAATATAATATATATAATTTTATATAATTATATATATATTATATTATATTCTTGTGCATAGTAGACTCATAATTTTTGGTCCGTTGCGTCGGGCGTTGATAGTTGGCTCAGGTCCCGGTTTCGGATTTTTGAATGTCCTTTCGTATAATTTAATATCTTGTACTTTGCGTTCCGCAACTTGTACTTTTGTCATTTTTAGACGTTTCTCATCAATAAATTGAACCACTTGGATTGTATCTTGTACATTTGAGCTTTTTGGTCATTTGCGTCTTCAAATCGTCGTTTTCGCCTTTTGTCTTCGCACTTATTTAATATAAACGATTAAAACTTAAAATAGGGCAATTACAACTAAATAATTTACATATTGGGAGGATATTGCTACTAAATATATGTTCATTTGGAGCACTATCAAAATCATAGGTTTAAATAAGTAAGTGAGTAAAAGTAAGTCGAACCACAAGATTTGCAACATTGATAAATAGTAATACATTCTAAAAGTTAATATTCATGAGCACCCAATTATCAAGGCTTAACGTTTCCTTCCATAGTACCCCATCACAATAGTGTTAGAACATAAAATGTTTCCCGAAAATATATTTCATCTGTGGACGGTAGCGAACCGTCCGAGATGAGGGTTTGTCAACCCCATATGGCCATACAACATAAGTTCACGCCTACACTTACACCCTGCAAGTGTAACTAATGATAATCGAATTGAGGCTTTCGTTCTAAACTCGTATGTAGAATGTTTGTTTTCATATACTTGTGTTCAATTAGTTAAAAAGAAACGTTTATGTTTTCTCATCCCAAATATAAGTTCAAAAAGAGTAAAAGTGGGACTATGATCTCACCTTGAGCGCAAGAGTAAATAAGTACTTCGACAAGTAACGTGTGCAAAGAACAATGCTAGTCTTGACCTAAACAAATAGGTTGTATCAATAACGATAGTCACGATTGGTCAAAGATGTTTAATTAGTCCTATGGCTCGTTACGACTCGATTATATAGCATGTGAAACACATTGTCAAGTTTCATGCAAGATACAAGTAAAGAATCATGTTAGAAAGATTGAATAGTCACTTGGTTAAGTTTGACAAAAAGTCAAACTTTGGTCGGGTCAAAGTCAACAAAAAAGTGAACATGTTCGGGTCGGGTCCCGAACTATTTTTCTGAGGTTAGGAGTCATATATAAGCATGTTAGAACAAGTTACATGCGAATCGGAGGTCCATAGGGTGCCAAACATTTTTCATAAAATTGACATGTTGATCAGAACCTGAACACGGCTTATGTCGCACCGCGACATAAGCTGGCCGCGCCGCGGCACATAACGTGTGCTGGTGCCTGGTTGGTTTCAATTGATCAAGTCTTTTTCTGAACTCCGATCAAACATAAATCACAACCCGCAACCACTTATGACACTCATTATATATTGTTGGAAAGCTAATTTGACAAAGAACACAACTAAACACATTTCACCAACCGAAAACATTTTTTTTTGCATTAACCGACATTTCAAATCAAATGATCAATCAATGCACACATTTAATGCAAGTGCACATTTATGATTCGGGCATTTAATACATACATACAACACGCCGTTTTGTAGGTAATCGAGCATACAATACAACTAACTACTTACTAACAATAGTTCACGGCATTCAATGCGTCAAATATTCATTTCAAGCTTATCAAACCCTAACCCGAATTCACCAAAATCACTAATCAAGTTTATGGAGTTTTCTCAAGCAACCTACACATCAAATTGAAGCTAGTGATACTAGGAACACATTTAATACATGCATTTATAACATTTAACAACATTCAAGCAACCAAATTACCAAATCAAACACACCAAAGTTCATATTCAAGCTAGTTACTTCAAATAATGAAATCGAGCATATAAATCATATAATCATGTTAGACTTGAGCCATAGACACTAATTAACAACTTTATAAGTTAAAAACATCAAGAACACAAAATCTAGTGATTTTAGAAAGTTACCCAAACTTGATGAAATCGGTATAGAATCGAAGAGGAAGATGAGAGGATTCCGAATATGCAATTTGTTTAGATGGATGCTTGCTCGATTTGATTTGGATGATGAATCCTTGAAGTGGTGTTTGAGATATTTGGTGAAAGTATTAGAGAAAAAGGAAAAAGAAAAAGGAAATAAATGAAAGGATGAGAGTGAAGGGTTGAATAGTTGACCTAGTCACCTCTTTGCTCTCTTGGCAACAATGGTCCCTCTAGTTTCATTAGGGTGCATGAATTACCTAAACGAGATATTTAAAAACTCGTATCAACGGGAGATGTTATAAACATATAACGGACTTTAAATAATTAAACGAAAAAGTAAATGGAAAAAGGCGGGATGTTACATCCAGTACGGTTCGGTACCGGTTCCATACCGTGCTCATCCCTACTCCGTTCCATTACAAGTGCTCAATTACTTTTAACAAACGATTGTAAAAATTCGACTAACGTTTTTGTTCACCGATCAGAAATCTTATCCATCCAAAATAAACTCTTATACAATAACAAACTCAATCCCACATAAGTGGGGTACATGGGAGCTGAGAGGTAAGATGTAGACAATTCTTTTTCTATTCTAGAATAAAGAGAAGTCAGTTCTCTACTCAAAGTGAAACACCGGAGAGTAGAAAAAGTCATCTCTCTCAATGCTCTATGGATAGGGAGATTGTTTCTGAACCACCTATCATGATTAGTTGAAATACAAAGTCAACATTTAAAATGAGACATATCAAAATAAAATGCAGACATGTAGTGAGACGACGGAGAGAGTAATGTATAAATATAACAAATAATAATAACATAACAAATAATAATAATAATAATAATAATAATAATAATAATAATAATAATAATAATAATAATAATAATAATTATTATTATTATTATTATTATTATTATTATTATATTATAGTAAATAGTAAATTTAATAATAAATATTTTATTGAGAGAATATAGCCTATTTATGGTTATTTTGGTAATTTTCATTTGTCATTGTTTAATTTTATGAAGGTGAGTACATGTACATGCATGTGTTGGCTTGGATTCTTAATGTTCTATAAACGTTATTCCTATAAATGTTATTTTTTTCCATGCAAATTTTAAAACTTACTATATAAATCTAGTAAAGTTATATGTCAAATACTTAAATTTGTTACTTGTAAGAAAATAACTAGAAGTTTATAACTAAGCTCCTTTATCGGAAAATGAAAAGGACAAACAAGAACAATTCCGAAACGGTAAGGCTCGAAAGTAGTAAATAAACTCTAACAATCAAGCTATCGGTAATAAAACCGAGCCTAGCCAAACTGGGCCTAAATAAAAACCAACGACCTTAAGAACAAAAAAAAAAAAAAAAAAAATGTGAGCCAAACACCTAAACATCGATACAAAGCTAAAACGAAACCATGATACTAAAACAACAAATAACAACACAAACAATCTGAATTACCCGACCTTAACTTTGCCTTTTCTATTCTTGGTAATCAGCTTAACCACATGGCCATCAATTTTTAAACGATTGATATCATTACCCGATGGAGAATTAAACGAACACGACAACACATCAGACGATCCAATACTAATAAATAGGGATGGCAATGTGCGAGAAAAAACTCGTGACCTGCGGGTACCCGATCCGTGATTGGCGGGTAAAATCATAAAATCTTACCCGCGGGCACGGATATGGGTAAAAAATTATACCCGCCAATGGGTCGCGTGCTGGTCACGGGTAGATACTACCCGTCACGGGTAAAACTAGATCCTCTAATTCAAGAGACTTTTTAAAATTTGTTCGTGAGTTTATACATACAATTATCAATTTAAAAGGGATTTACTTGTAATGCGATAATGATTAAAAGTATAATATTACATATAAGTTAAAAACTTGACTTTCACGTCATTTTACACATGTTAATTGTCATATTGTTTATAATTAATAATATTTCCTAACTTTTTTAAACAAAATTAACGAAGTTGTATATTATTATTACCCGCACGTAAAGGGTAACTGGTATTCGCGGGTCACGAGCATGGGCGAAATTGTTTTACCCGCAGGCGGGTAACGGGTCTCAACGAGCAAAAAAACAGCCCGACGGGCGGGTCACGGGTATATAGAACCTGTGCTCGTTGACCGCGGACTCAATCCCTACTAATAAGTGTTCCTGATGATGGAGGAACCAAATCTTTCTTCCCCAACCCGTAAAAAAAACCAATGTTATCATTTGTTCGTCAACATCATCTTCATCTCTCTATATAAATACATCTCCGGCAGCCTTCTTATCTGGAAACAACGTAGCCTTCAACTTAGAAACACCAACAATACCTTATACATTTGAATAGAAAACCTCAAATTCCTTGGTATCCACCTGACCCATCGATCCCAAATGAGGATAAAAAAATCGGCTGACTCCTCCAACTCAACATGAATGTTTTTGTCACCAAACAGAGAACTGAGTTTGATGCCTGAAACCATCATTTCTAGCCACTTCCAAAGCTTCCTTCACAGTGTTGACATGTGAAGAATAAAATGAAGAAGGAGCATCATTTCTTCCATGATCCGGAACCTCTTCACCTTGTTGACCCACAAACTTAACAACACCGAACAGTTTGTGGTTGCCAACAAATTTTGATCAAAAGCCTCAAAAATAACCCGTTCCAAGGAATTCAAATCATGAATGTCATAGACACAAACGTTTACAATCGAGCTTCCAAATCTACCTCCATCAAATCATGAATATGCTTCACGTTTGATGATTGATAAAAGCACAAGAGAGCTAATACACCTGAGAAAGGACGTGGATTTAGCAATGGTCAAAACCTCGCAAAAAAAAAAAACCCAGCGACTTCCGAAGCACTTTCTGCCGACACACACAAGTAGCCGGAATTCCAAAAAATCTATACCCACGCAAACCGATAATAGTGTGTGTCAAGATCCGAGTACAGAGTAACGGAACAAAATCCTCCGAACGAGAATTAATGATCTTGTTGTAACTGTCCAAATTACCACATATACAAACACATCCATACGGTGTTTGCTGATGTGGCTCACATGAGCCTTACACAAGTTCAAAAATTTTGAAGCTTTTGAATCTATCGACATTACACAGTTAACCAACAAAATGGACAAACTTAGCCGATCTAAAATTTCTGGTTGAGAGAAATTTTTCATCTAAGTTTGGTGCCCAACGACGCCTTAGTTCTACCATAAAATGCGGATTCCGGCGTCTTGTCCATCCCACGAAAATGGAGCGTTCAAACACCCTTAAACCATTAATAGAGGAGAAAGTACTCTCCACCATATGTCGGGTAACATAATTTTCTAGCATTTCTAAGAACATTGTATGAGCATGAGTATTGATCGGATTCGAATTTGAGTGAAAACCTCTTTCGGCATCATGTTGAGAAATTTACAGGAGTATATTTCATGCTCTAAACCGCAAACAATTTGATTTTGATTTTTTGACGAATGATTTACTGACTTGAGCAAGTCGGTAAAAGATAGGAGGGCAACAAGTCTGACCGAAATATCACCTGAAACAATGGTGGTTTTAGGTTTGTTTGAGTTTAAAAAATAGAAATATGAACATGATGAAAATTTCGGGGGAAGTAGAGAGAGAGTCTAAACCTATTTTTTTGAATAAGAAAGGTGTAGGGAATTAATGGCGGATTAAAGTGGGGGTGAGGTGGTTAATGAAGGAGATCGGGTGATTTTTGGTGGTGGGGAAAGGGAATTCAAGAACTTGAAGTTAAAGGAAAATTTGAAATAATTGTTGCTTATGTAGTAACAACGAATTTTAAATAACAACGAATTGAATAGTCTATTAATTCAAAAAAGAAATAAACACGAATTGTACATGTATCTCTTCTTTCAGATAAATCTTTTCTATACATAACTAGCACAAAAAACCCGTGTTTATACATGGGTCTTCGAAAATTTGATATCATTTAGATTAAAGTTTACATACGAAAGTCTTTTAACTATTTAGAAAGGATGACTTATTTATAATTTATAATAATATTGAATGTATAAATAAATAAGTATTTAAAAATTTTTCAACATGATTTAAATTTTCTTATCATTTAAATATAGATATAGATATGTTGAGATATAAGAATGACTAATATGAAAAATACTTATATTTTCTTAATAAACACTTAAATGATGATTATTAGACTAATTTAAAAATATTTAGATTATTTATTTCACTTTAAGATTTCATATTTTATAAAATAGTATGTATAGCTTTTAGTATTATTAATTATTTATTTGACTTTAAGTTTTCATGTAATGTAAAAATTGAATGTGTGGTTATTAGTATTATTAATAATTTAAATATTGAATTATGATTGCTTACTATATAAGTTTAATGTACGGTATTAATTATTTTAATAATTTAATATCATTTCAAAAATTTTTACAATATTAATAATTTAAAATTTTACAAATGATAAGTAAATAAATAATAGTAATTAACAATAATAATGATAATAATAATTATAATATAATAATATAATAATAGTAATAATAATAATAATATACTAATAATAATAATAATACTAATAATAATAATAATAATAGTAATAATAATAATATAATAATAATAATACTAGTAATAATAACAGTAATAATAATACTAATAATAATAGTAATAATAAAAATAATAATAATACTAATAATAATAATATAATAATAATAATAAAGATAGTAATAATAATAATAATAATAATACAATAATAATAATAATAATAGTAAAAATAATAATAATACTATAATAATAGTAATAATAATAATAATAATAATAACAATAATAATAATAATAATAATAATAATTGAAATGTCCCGTTGATATTGATTATAAACGTTCCATATTAATTTATTTCGTTGCGAGGTTTTGACCTCTATTTGAGACGTTTTTCAAAGACTGCATTCGTTTTTAAAACAAACCATAACCTTTATTTTATCGACAAGGTTAAAAAGTCACCACCTAGATTATCCAGAAATGATAATCTAAAATATCAAACTTATACACTACCAATACATATTGGTTTACAATATTAATATATTACAACAAAGTAAATCTCGAATGCAGTTTTAAACAATATTATACAAGCATGCTGACACCAAATCTTGTCCATATTTTAGCATGCAACAACGGAAGCTCTTAATAATCACCCGAGAATAAACATGCTTTAAACGTTAATAAAAATGTTGGTGAGTTATAGGTTTAACCTATATATTTATCAAATCGTAATAATAGACAACAAGATTTCATATTTCAATATACATCCCATACATAGAGATAAAAATCATTCATATGGTGAACACCTGGTAACCGACCTTAACAAGATGCATATAGAATATCCCTTATCATTCCGGGACTCCCTTCGAACATGATGAATTCGAAGTACTAAAGCATCCGGTACTTTGGATGGGGCTCGTTGGGCCCAATAGATCTATCTTTAGGATTCACGTCAATTAGGGTGTCTGTTCCCTAATTCTTAGATTACCAGACTAAAAAGGGGCTTATTCAGTTTAATAATCCAGCCATAGAATGTAGTTTCATTTAATTGTGTCTATTTTGTAAAACATTTATAAAACTGCATGTATTCTCATCCCAAAATATTAGATTTTAAAAGTGGGACTATAACTCACTTTCACAGATTTTTACTTCGTCGGGAAGTAAGACTTGGCCACTGGTCGATTCACGAACCTATAACAAATATGTACATATATATCAAAGTATGTTCAAAATATATTTACAACATTTTTAATACGTTTTAATATTTTAAGTTTATTAAGTCAGCTGTCCTCGTTAGTAACCTACAACTAGTTGTCCACAGTTAGATGTACAGAAAAATAAAGTAATATATATTATCTCGAATCAATCCACGACCTCGTGTATAAAAGCCTCAGGCTAGATCACAACTCAAAGTATATATAATATTTTGGAATCAACCTCAACCCTGTATAGTTAACTCCAACATTACTGCATATAGAGTGTCTATGGTTGTTCCGAGATATATATATAGATGGGTCGATATGATATGTCAAAACATTGTATTCGTGTCTATGGTATCCCAAGATTACATAATATATTAGAATACATGTATAATACAATATGAGTTAGCTAGGATATGATTAATATAGGTTTGTTACCAATTTTCACGTAGCTACAACAAGAAAAATTATCCAATCTTGTTTTACCCATAACTTCTTCGTTTTAAATCCGTTTTGAGTGATTCAAGTTGCTATGGTTTCATATTGAACTTAAGTTTATGAATATAAACAGAAAAGTATAAGTTTATAGTTGGAAATATAGATTACAAGTTGTTTTTGTAAAGGTAGTCTTTCAGTCGAAAGAACGACGTCTAGATGACCATTTTGGAAAACATACTTCCACTTTGAGTTTAACCATGATTTTTGGATATAGTTTCATGTTCATAAGAAAAATCATTTTCCTAGAATAAAAACTTTTAAATCAAAATTTATCATAGTTTTTAATTAACTAACCCAAAACAGCCCGCATTGTTACTACGACGGCGTATATCCGGTTTTACGGTATTTTTCGTGTTTTCAGGTTTTAAATCATTAAGTTAGAATATAATATAGATATAGAACATGTGTTTAGTTGATTTTAAAAGTCAAGTTAGAAGGATTAACTTTGTTTGCGAATAAGTTTAGAATTAACTAAACTATGTTCTAGTGATTACATGTTTCAAATCTTCGAATAAGATAGTTATACATATATGAATCGAATGATGTTATGAACATCATTACTACCTCAATTTTAGTAGATAAACCTACTGGAAATGATGATAAAATAACTTGAGCTTCAAAGGATCTTTGATGGCTTGGAAGTTCTTGAAATAGAATCATGACACAAAAACAAGTTCAAGTAAGATTATTACTCGAATTAAGATAGTTATAGTTATAGAAATTGAATCAAAGCCTGAATATGAATATTACCTTGATTTATAAAGATAACCTACTGTAAATAACAAAGGTTTCTTGATCTTAGATGATTGCTTGGAATGGATTAGGAAATTTGGTAGTAAACTTGTAAACTTGGAA
Source organism: Rutidosis leptorrhynchoides (assembly GCF_046630445.1). NCBI lineage: Eukaryota > Viridiplantae > Streptophyta > Magnoliopsida > Asterales > Asteraceae > Rutidosis > Rutidosis leptorrhynchoides. Next base: position 47,973,062 of record NC_092333.1, read on the forward strand.
GTGTTCTTGATGTGTTCTTGAGTAATTGTTTTTATGATGATTATAGATAATAACCAAAGCTTGTATTTGATGCTTTTTGCTGGAAAAATAGTAACTTAGACGTTCATGGAAGAGTGTGTGTGTTTTGAGAGAGAATTGGGAAGAAAATTGGAAGTGAAATGGAGTAGGTGGTGAGTGGTGAAGGTGAGTGGGGTTAAAAGGCGTTCTTGTTTTTGTTTCCTTGCTCATAAGTCATGCTAGTTGTCTAATTGTTGGTTCCACATGTTTGTTGACTATCTAGGGCTGCTAAGATCTGAATTATTATGTGTATATACCAATAGTATATACGTCTAGGAGCTGGGTATTGTACGAGTACGAATACGGTTGCATACGAGTAGAATTGTTGATGAAATTGAACGAGAATGTAATTGTAAGCATTTTTGTTAAATAGAAGTACTTTGATATGTGTCTTGAAGTCTTCTAAAAGTGTATTATTACAACATAATACACTACATGTATATACATTTAACTGAGTCGTTAAGTCATCGTTAGTCGTTACATGTAAGTTTTGTTTTGAAACCTTTAAGTTAACGATCTTGTTAAATGTTGTTAACCCATTGTTTATAATATCTAATGAGATGTTAAATTATTACATTATCATGATATTATGATGTATTAATATATCTTAATATGATATATATACATTTAAATGTCGTTACAACGATAATCGTTACATATATGACTCGTTTCGAAATCCTTAAGTTAGTAGTCTTGTTTTTATATATGTAGTTCATTGTTAATACACTTAATGATATGTTTACTTATCATTTATCATATTTAAACATAGTGTAACAATATCTTAATATGATTCATATGTATTTAGTAAGACGTTGTTATAACGATAATCATTATATATATTGTTTCGAGTTTCTTAATTCAATAAACTCATTTTTATGTATATCACTCATTGTTAACATACCTAATGAGATACTCACTTATCATAATATCATGTTAACTATATATATATATATATATATATATATATATATATATATATATATATATATATATATATATATATATATATATATATATATATATATATGTCATTATATAGTTTTTATAAGTTTTAACGTTCGTGAATCACCGGTCAACTTGGGTGATCAATTGTCTATATGAAACCTATTTCAATTAATCAAGTCTTAACAAGTTTGATTGCTTAACATGTTGGAAACACTTAATCATATAAATATCAATTTCATTTAATATATATAAACATGGAAAAGTTCGGGTCACTACAGTACCTACCTGTTAAATAAAAGTTCGTCCCGAAATTTTAAGCAGTTGGAGGTGTTGACGTATCTTCTGGAAATAAGTGCGGGTATTTCTTCTTTATCTGATCTTCTCGTTCCCAGGTGAACTCGGGTCCTCTACGAGCATTCCATCGAACCTTAACAATTGGTATCTTGTTTTGCTCAAGTCTTTTAACTTGACGATCCATTATTTCGACGGGTTCTTCGATGAATTGAAGTTTTTCGTTGATTTGGATTTCGTCTAACGGAATAGTGAGATCTTCTTTAGCAAAAAATTTCTTCAAATTCGAGACGTGGAAAATGTTATGTACAGCCGCGAGTTGTTGAGGTAACTCAAGTCGGTAAGCTACTGGTCCGACACGATCAATAATCTTGAATGGTCCAATATACATTGGATTTAATTTCCCTCATTTACCAAATCGAACAATGCCTTTTCAAGGTGCAACTTTAAGCATGACCATCTCTCCAATTTCAAATTCTATATCTTTTCTTTTAATGTCAGCGTAGCTCTTTTGTCGACTTTGGGCGGTTTTCAACCATTGTTGAATTTGGATGATCTTCTCGGTAGTTTCTTGTATTAACTCCGGACCCGTAATCTGTCTATCCCCCACTTCACTCCAAAAAATTGGAGACCTGCACTTTCTACCATAAAGTGCTTCAAATGGTGCCATCTCAATGCTTGAATGGTAGCTGTTGTTGTAGGAAAATTCTGCTAACGATAGATGTCGATCCCAACTGTTTTTGAAATCAATAACACATGCTCGTAGCATGTCTTCAAGCGTTTGTATCGTCCTTTCGCTCTGCCCATCAGTTTGTGGATGATAGGCAGTACTCATGTCTAGACGAGTTCCTAATGCTTGCTGTAATGTCTGCCAGAATCTTGAAATAAATCTGCCATCCCTATCAGAAATAATAGAGATTGGTATTCCATGTCTGTCGACGACTTCCTTCAAATACAGTCGTGCTAACTTCTCCATCTTTTCATCTTCTCTTATTGGCAGGAAGTGTGCTGATTTGGTGAGACGATCAACTATTACCCAAATAGTATCAAAACCATTTGCAGTCCTTGGCAATTTAGTGATGAAATCCATGGTATTGTTTTTCCATTTCCATTCCGGGATTTCGGGTTGTTGAAGTAGACCTGATGGTTTTAGATGCTCAGCTTTGACCTTAGAACACGTCAAACATTCTCCTACATATTTAGCAACATCGGCTTTCATACCCGGCCACCAAAAATGTTTCTTGAGATCCTTGTACATCTTCCCCGTTCCAGGATGTATTGAGTATCTGGTTTTATGAGCTTCTCTAAGTACCATTTCTCTCATATCTCCAAATTTTGGTACCTAAATTCTTTCAGCCCTATACCGGGTTCCGTCTTCCCGAATATTAAGATGCTTCTCCGATCCTTTGGGTATTTGATCCTTTAAATTTCCTTCTTTTAAAACTCCTTATTGCGCCTCCTTTATTTGAGTAGTAAGGTTATTGTAAATCATTATATTCATAGCTTTTACTCGAATGGGTTCTCTGTCCTTTCTGCTCAAGGCGTCGGCTACTACATTTGCCTTCCCCGGGTGGTAACGAATCTCAAAGTCATAATCATTCAACAATTCAATCCACTGCGCTGCCTCATGTTCAGTTGTTTCTGATTAAATATGTGTTGAAGACTTTTGTGGTCGGTATATATAATACTTTTGACCCCATATAAGTAGTGCCTCCAAGTCTTTAATGCAAAAACAACCGCGTCTAATTCCAAATCATGCGTCGTATAATTTTGCTCGTGAATCTTCAATTATCTAGACGCATAAGCAATTACCTTCGTTCGTTGCATTAATACACAATCGAGACCTTGCTTTGAGGCGTCACAATATATCATAAAATCATCATTCCCTTCAGGTAATGACAATATAGGTGCCGTAGTTAACTTTTTCTTTAACAATTGAAACGCTTTCTCTTGTTCATCCTTCCATTCAAATTTCCTCCCTTTATGCGTTAATGCAGTCAAGGGTTTTGCTATTCTGGAAAAATCTTGGATGAACCTTCTGTAGTAACCAGCTAATCCTAAAAATTAGCGTATATGCTTCGGAGTTTTCAGGGTTTCAATCTTTGCTGGATCCACCTGAATACCTTCTTTGTTCACTATATGACCGAGGAATTGAACTTCTTCCAACCAAAATGCACACTTTGAAAACTTAGCGTACAGTTTTTCTCTCCTTAACAACTCTAGCACTTTTCTCAAATGTTCTTCGTGCTCCTGGTCATTCTTTGAGTAAATAAGTATGTCATCGATGAAAACAATGACAAACTTGTCAAGGTATGGTCCACACACTCGGTTCATGAGGTCCATGAACACAGCTGGTGCGTTAGTCAACCCAAACGGCATAACCATAAACTCGTAATGACCGTAACGCGTCCTAAAAGCAGTCTTTGGAATATCATCCTCCTTCACCCGCATTTGATGATACCCAGAACGTAAATCAATCTTCGAATAAATCGATGAGCCTTGTAGTTGATCAAATAAGTCGTCGATTCTCTATAGTGGGTAGCGGTTCTTGATGATAAGTTTGTTCAACTCTCGGTAGTCGATACAAAACCTAAATGTACCATCCTTCTTCTTGACAAACAAAACAGGAGCTCCCCATGGTGATGTGCTTGGTCGAATGAAACCACGCTCTAAAAGTTCTTGTAACTGATTTTGTAATTCTTTCATTTCGCTGGGTTCGAGTCTGTATAGGGCACGAGCTATTGGTGCAGCTCCTGGTACAGGGTCTATTTTAAATTCAACGGATCGATGTGGGGGTAATCCCAGTAATTCTTTCGAAAATACATCGGGAAATTCTTTTGCGACGGAAACATCACTGATGTTCTTTTCTTCAGGTTTAACTTCCTCGATGTGTGCTAGAATGATGTAACAACCTTTTCTTATTAGTTTTTGTGCCTTCATACTACTAATAAGATTTAATTTCTTGTTATTCTTTTCTCCGTACACCATTAAGGGTTTTCCTTTTTCCCGTACAATGCGAATTGCATTTTTATAACATACGATCTCTGCTCTCACCTTTTTCAACCAGTCCATGCCAATTATCACATCAAAACTTCCTAACTCTACGGTATCAAATCAATCTTAAATGTTTCACTAACCAGCTTAATTTCTCGATTCCGACATATATTATCTGCTGTAATTAATTTACCGTTTGCTAATTCGAGTAAAAATTTATTATCCAAAGGCGTCAGTGGACAACTTAATTTAACACAAAAATCTCTACTCATATAGCTTCTATCCACACCAGAATCAAATAAAACATAAGCAGATGTATTGTCAATAAGAAACATACCCGTAACAAGCTCCGGGTCTTCCCGCGCTTCTGTCGCATTAATATTGAAAACTCTTCCACGGCCTTGCCCATTAGTATTCCCTTGGTTTGGGCAATTTCTAATAATGTGGCCCGGTTTTCCACATTTATAACAAACTACGTTGGCATTATTGTTCCGACCTTATTTGTTTCTGTATTTTTGTTGTTCTTTGGTCCGTAAACCTCACATTTTGCCGCGCCATGACCACTTCTCTTACACTTGGTGTAAACTGTTGTGCAAAATGCATTCGGATGGTACTCTGCACACCTGAAGCATGGTTGTTTCTGTTGTTTGTTGTTATTGAGGTTGTTGTTGGGATTGTTATTGTTGTTGAAACGGTTGTTGTAGTAGTTGTTGTTGTTGGGACGTTTGTTGTAGTTATTGTTAGGATTGCGGTTATTGTTGCGATTGTTGTTGCGATTGTGGTCGTAATTGTTATTGTTGTTGTACTGGTGACCCTTGTCACCGTTTTCCTCCCACTTCCTCTTGAGTTGTTTCGTGTTGGCTTCTTCGGCCGCCTGTTCTTTAATTCTCCCCTCAATCTAATTTATGAGTTTATGAGCTATTCGACTTGCCTTTTGTATGGAAGTGGGCTCGTGTGAACTCACGTCTTCTTGAATCCTTAATGGTAACCCTTTTACAAACGCGTCGATCTTCTCTTCTTCATCTTCGAACGCTCCCGGACACAATAGGTACAACTCTGTGAATCGTCGTTCATATGTGGTAATGTCGAATCCTTGTGTTCGTAACTCTCTAAGTTCTACCTTGAGCTTATTGACTTCGTTTCTAGGACGGTACTGCTCGTTCATCAATTGCTTGAATGCCGACCACGGTAGTGCGTAAGCAGCATTTTGTCCTACCTGTTCAAGATAGGTGTTCCACCACGTTAACGCAGTACCTGTGAAGGTATGCGTAGCGTACTTAACTTTGTTCTCTTCAGTACACTTACTTATGGCAAACACCGATTCGACCTTCTCGGTCCACCGTTTCAATCCAATTGGTCCTTCGGTTCCATCAAATTCCAAAGGTTTGCAGGCAGTGAATTCTTTGTAGGAGCATCCTACACGATTTCTTGTGGAATTAGTTCCACTGCTAGATCCAGAGTTATTGTTATTTTGCATCGTAGCCTGTACTGCAGCTATGTTTGCTGCAAGGAAAACACGAAAATCTTCCTCGCTCATGTTCAAATTCTGACGAGTCGTCGGTGCCATTTCCTTCAAAAATAGCCCAAAAGAATTAAGTTAATCATATAGAATTTTAAGAGTAGTCAATAGTATTTCATAGCATAGTATGAACTCATTTATAAAAGCTTTTTCTTCATATTAGCGTTTTATAGTTTTAATTTGGGTAGTACCTACCCGTTAAGTTCATACTTAGTAGCTAATATACAATTCAACTACTACAATTCTATATGAAAAAACTGATTATAATAAAATTTCGCGTTCAAATTTTTATACAATATTTTACAAATTTACAATACCGCTATTATACATATAGGATGAAATATAGCACATAATAACTTTGCTACTCGACATCTATAAAGGCAATTCTAGTTAATACGCAAGTTATTCAGCAAAAGAAATAAAGACACGTAATTCATAAGTCCAGAAACAAGTCATGCATTCTGGTTTTACTAAGACGACTTTCCATCCTTGGTCTTGTGGAAAGTAACCGTTATGACCATTGGCTAGGCAGTATGTTGTAATGACGTCAAAAGGACGAGGGTTTCGTAATGTCCAACAGCCCGGTAATAATCTAAAAACCTTGTTTCTCACCCCAACTACTGAATCCGTCACTTGTGGGAAGGTTTTATTTAAAAGTTGCAATCCGATATTCTTTTTCTCACTTTGGTAAGAAGCGAACATCACTAACCCGTAAGTGTAACATGCTACTTTATGTTGCATGTTAGAAGCTCTTTCTAACTCACGAAATCCTATTGTAACAACCCTGATTTTTCCGTTACTTCCGTTAGTTTATTTAACGGTGATATGGCTGAAATGGACGGTTTTTATTTGCGCGGTGTCGTTAGGCCGCGGCTCGCCAGGATCAGCCACTCGTGGGAGAGGGTACTTGTTTTAAATTTATATTTAGCGGGGCCTAAATCTCACTACTCCTTATAAGTAAGGGAAGTATGACCTAGAGTCGTATTTTTGAGATATCAGTAACATCAAACCTATATTGTAGCCTAAGATAGTTAGGGAGTAGTGAATATTTATTTTGGGATTTTCTAATTTAAGATAGATAAAGTAAATGCGATAAAATTTGTAATCCAGATAAGGTTAAAGTAAGTTCATACTATGACTTCATCAGTTATTCTGCCGAGATTATGGAATGCTGGCTCATGAATAGGCAAAGGCCCTGTATTCATTACACTGGTCCTAAACGCCCCTTTTATAAGACATGTCACTGGAACTGCGTTAGGCTTGAAGATTCTGAATAGACAGCAACATCCCTTACCCCCGACGCCCGTGCAGTCTGACTACAGGCATACACGTTCAGATGGCTCATCCAATTGAGCGACTCGGTTGGGTGACGTATTAACATTCCAAAATGGTCTAAACTTTTTTAAGCATAATAGAATACATGGTGTACCATATCTGAGAGACGTGACGTGCTTCAATACTTTCGTTAATGATTGGTAAAAGATAGTTAGGCCCTTAAAAAGAGTTCAACCATAAAGAACACCATGGCCAAGCAAAGATGACTTCCATGAACACGTTCGGTTATCCTAACGGTCCAATCCTTTACGTGTCTAAACAAACAGTTCCTTAATTAACTAAGAATCCCTCAAGCAGGGTGCAATGCTTGAGACCGCGTTATGGTGCAGTGTACTGGTCAACACTAACCGTGTTCCATGGCCTTACTTAGCAGAGGTACAGCTTACAACAACCGCTGTGCTTCAGCATTCACGTACGAAGTTTATATGCTTGGTGACTACACTAGCATGGTCTAGGACCGACAATGTACTAAGGGTCTAGTCAGATGTTTCACTACGAAAGAGTCCTCAGTCGGAATCCAAAGCTTGATAGACTTACTACAACTGGTGTGCCTCAGTTGATCTTACGTTGTATCCGAGAGACTTCTCTTCCCAAGGGGTGACACAGATAGTGTACTCTGAATCGGGGTTCGCGACTTCCCAATAACAGAGCCTATAACTACGTTCTATTAGTTGGAAAAGCAATTGAGTTTAAAGCATAATCGGAAAGCATTTCGACAACATACACAGACCATAATATTATTTCGGTATTATAACTGCTTACATCATAGCATACACTAAAGATAACTACTCGCTAATCATGGCAATAATATCATAAAACATTATATAAGATAAAGGATAGAAGTACCAGTAGATTAAATGAGTTTCGAATAAAAAAGTGACAACTTCAAGACTCCAGACCGCTCCTAATACAATCTTCAGCGTTCGCCTCCGGGTACTTAATTTCCCGCTCGGAGGTGAGAAGGCCTTGAAAGTATGACTAATATTGTACAAGAGAGAGAAAGAAGTGAATTGAAGTGTGTGTTGAAATGAATGACAAAGACCCTTTAAATAGACTTGAAAATTGCCAAATACGCCTGGCAGGCCGTTTGGCAGGCCGTATGGCAGGCCGTATTTGGCAGGCCGTATGCAAGGCAGGCCGTTTGGTGGCTCGTGTGGTGGCACGTATATGGCAGGCCGTTTCCATACTGGCAGGCCATATGGCTGGCCGTATGGCTTGCTGGTCAGCCTGAATTCCCTGGATCGTAACTTGATTTCTTGTCTTTCACCGTTTTCGCTCTAGAATCTTCGTTTTAGCTCCGATTCTCTTGATTCTTTTTGCACCATCTTTGTAATTACTTGTTCTTCAATTCTAATCGCCGAAGTAGGTATTTTGCCGACAAAGTTCGAATCTTTCTTGTTTTTGGGCCTTAATTCCGAGGTGAAAACGTGACTTTTTAGCCGATATCAAATATCCCACACTTAGACTTTGCTTGTCCTCAAGCAAACTCTCATTTTAAAGAATCTTTTTGGCATTTCTTTTCTAATAGCCTAAGCGGTTTTCTTTTATTATAAGAGAAAAAAGATAAGGTGAGTCATCTACGTTAGGACTGAAATTATCTCTGCAAGCATACGAGGAGGTTACATGACATAGGCTAGCTTTCACGGGTCACTCAAATCACTCAAGTGTTTAGGGTTCCCTATAGATCTAAGAAATGAATACACTCATAGCCAGTCATGCTGCACCCATCGTCATAGACTTGATAAAGACTCAAATCCTTGCTGCTAACACGAGAACGGTAGTAATCTCAGCTTTATGGGTTATTTGTCAATGATGGAAAGGGATTTTGGAGTGGTAGTGAAGTTGTTTTTGAAGGGTGAGATAAAAGGGTAATGTAGTCTTTATACAGACTTTTATTCGGATAGATAGGAGTGCTGAAGTATTTTGAGAAGCACTTTTGAAATTTTCTTCATTTGATAATCATTTTCGGTCGAGTTCTCTTCGGCATTTCTCTTATTTAGTTCTGCTCCTTTTTTTAGAACTTCATCATTTTTTTTATTTTTTATTTTTTTAGAGACTTCATCTCGAGAAACTTTTTGCCGGTAAACTTTTTCAAGACCTTTGCCATGATACTTGAGAGGTTTATAACATTGGGTTTTCGGAAGTAATCTCATTTTCTGGATTTTCTGAGAAATAGTAAAGGTGATATGGATGTGATGGTGGAGTAGAAGTAGTGAAGGTGTGGAAGGCTTATGTTTGACAAATGGGTAGCTATTCTGATTACAACGGAATCACGCTTTGCTGCTTGGAGATGTAGATCTAAAGCAAGTTCTGATTCTGAGCACAGTCATCGGCACTCTCAATGGAAAATAGTGAAGCATTAAAGATGAATGCTGATCTTATTTGGGGTGCCTCACCATAATCAATTTAGGTCGATAATGCCTTAGTCATGCAATGCTCTATTAGAGATTTCAATCTAACAAGAATTCCACCTTACTTAAGCCTTATTTTTATTGAAAAACGTTTTAGGTTTTCAAAAATACTTTTTCGAAAAGGGTTTCTTTTGCAAAAAATTTGAAATTTGGCTTAAAGACTTGGAATCTTCGTAATGGTTTATTATGATACAACATAAAAAGATACCAACATCCCACACTTAGACAAACATTGTCCTCAATATTCCTAGTGTATCCCACACTTAGGAGTTTTAGTTGAAGATTTGGGATTGTTTGTCTAGTGTTTTGATTGGGTGTTATCCCACACTTAGTGATAAGCTAGGATGCGGTATAGTTTGAATCTTGAGCTAGTAGCGAAAAGAAAGAAATACCCCTAGCAGATGCGGCTGGCTTCCTTGCTTCTTTATCGGCTCATTTGTCATCCTTTATTCTTCTACTCTACTTTATTTGTAACAACCCAACCCGTTATCCAACCGAATACGCAAAATATATATATTTGTTTTTTACAAAGTTCAAGTTTACAGGCAAATGGAGCGCCGCTCCATATAGTGGCGCGCCGCTCCGATCCCTGCTGTCCCAAATGTCGTTTTCCCGCAAAAAGACCTCCCGCTTCCCGACACTTTTAGATGAAACGCTTTTAACAACGTTTAATAATAGTTAAAACTAACACGTTCCAATAATAAAATGAGTTTTACGACACCGGGCCCACATATGCCCAATTTACCCTTTTTGTACAAAATACAAACTTCGACCACATGACTTTTAATGCAAAATGAAGCCGAGCATGGCGATTGGGGATATGCTACCCAATCCTAATCAAAACCAAAAGCAAGTCTTCTAAGCAACTACGCAAGTCCACTAGTTCCCACGCTTACCCGAGCCACCGCATCCATGCAATCTATAAAAATGTAAACAACGAGAGGGTAAGCTAAATCTTAGTGAGTGATAATATACTACATACATATATATGCATAAAATGGACATGCCACACAATTAAACAAATACCGCATACCGGAGCATCCAAGCATAAAGGCAAGCTAGTCTAAGCATACCGTACGATCACTAAGCAACAAGCTAAATATGCATCAACAAACATAAGTTCACCAACGACGATGTGAACAACGCCAAGAAGCTACACCCGGAGGGTTAGCTACATCACGACAATACAACAATATATATATATATATATATATATATATATATATATATATATATATATATATATATATATATAACAATATATAAACGAATAAGGTTAACCCCTTAACCCATTACCGAATACCAAACACCATAATGAAGATTGGCCGAACTACACGAGCCTTAGTAATCCGAAACCACACGAGATTACTATCTTCGACAAGACAACATCGAGGTTGGCCGAACTACACGAGCCTTAGTAATCCGAAACCACACGAGATTACTACCTCAATAAGATGACCGAACTATACGCATCATCGTTAATCCGAACTACACGCGACTCACTTCTCAACATCAAAACCCTTCGCCATTGGGGTTATATCATCCACATCAAAACCACGTGTGATAATGTACACACCAAATGTGTACTTCACCAAAGGAGATCAACCAAAACGCACAACCGTGCCAATTGGACCTATACACAAGTCCATCAAAACCACCAATATGTGAAGTGAGCTCTATAGCCGAGAATCACTTCACCCGACCCGCACCCATCCTACACATATATGCACATAGGATATTAACACTCACCTTGAAGTCTTGATGGATGCCAAACCAAAATCCGCAATCGCCGATGGAATGTACCTATTCCATTTATCACATAACAAGTAACACAGTTAGGGTTGACTTACAAACCAACCCAATTGACACTTAGTGCAATTTTGACCCAAATGCACTTCCAAGTACAAACCGCACTCAAAATTAACCAATAATCACTAACACAAGTGAGAATGGTCCTAATACGCCAATTAAACCCAATCATAGGTGTAAACACCTATCTTGACCGAAATGACACTTAAACCCTAATTTTGACCCATAAGGAGTCAACATCGCGCCATTAGCAAGTTTTGACACCAAAACATATTTAACTCGGTTTTATACTTCAACTTAATCCGTTTTAAGTTTATAAACCTTATTAAATCGACAACTGGGTCATAATCATCAACAAACCCTAATTTTGACTCTAGTCAAAATTAGTCAACCACAAGAACCCTAATGGTCTCCAAAACATCAATAATCACTAATACTAGTGATTATACACAATTTACAAGTCTTAAACATGGTTAAATCATTAACCAACCCAAAACCCGCCAAATATCAAAATAGCAAGTTTCCATAAACCCCCTTCATCAACTAAATGGGTTTTACAACTAGCAATCTCAAACCCTAACTTGAATATCAAATCTAACAAATGAAATTCGGAGTTTGAACTTACTAATACCGCCAAAATGATGCCGTTGACGAGATGAACAACTTTAATACTTGAGGTTTGACCCGAAACACTCTTCTTCTTCTCCAATTGGAGCTCTCTCTCTCTCTCTCTCTATCTCTCTCACTAAAATGGGTTTCTCCCTCTAGGGTTTGATGAAAGTGTTTGTGTGGGTGAAATGAGGATAAGAATGATCAATGGATCAGTTTTGATGACCCCAAACCGACCCCAAGTGAAAAGACCAAAGTACCCCTCATTTAAACACTTTAAAAATGCTGAAAATTACATCAGAAGCATTTGGAGCGCCGCTCCATAAGGTGGAGCGCCGCTCTAACCTTCAGGTCAGTTTTCAGTAACTTGTTTTGGCCATAACTTTTTGACCGTAGCTCCGTTTTCGATGAATCAAATATCGTTGGAAACGTAATAAGATTTTCTTTCCAATGGTAAGGCTTTAAAACACTAACACAAACTTTATTTGGGGTTGAAAAGATATGTACACACCTTATCACTTCAGACAACGTCCAGTCTCCTTCGACGCTCGAGCAAGCAACACGTACACGCTTCGTACACTTCATACACGCATCGTACACCATAAATACATTAAGTACAATAAATATTTGGGTCTTACAACTCTCCCCCACTTAAACTCGATCACGTCCTCGTGATCCTCGTCACTTAACCAAACGGACCTACACTCTACGGTCCTCAACATAAGTCCCAATCTGAACTTTCCTAGATAATTCTTCCCAAATGAATCACCTTTAACAACTATATCGTCACCCGCGATTTATCAAATCCACCAACCGAGCACTAAAACTTTGCTCAATCCCTCACATCGGGAAAAACTCGACCAATCTAGAACCGAGATATCCACCCTTTAGCATACCCTCACTAAGTACAATGCTAAAGTAACCGCATACCAAAATAAGGTCAACCATCTAAACCGAATGAAGACCAAACGAAGTGAATCCTTATGGATAACACTTACCACTTAACATCCCTTGTAGTGTGCAACACGACCAATACGCAACTACCGCAACATAATAACAAACGGCTAAAACCAATAGCGCCCAACGACTATGGCAACGCAAATCCCAAGGTGTACAGAATCGACTATTGTCACACCCGTAACAACATGTGAGCAAAACACGGCTATCGCATCACTAATCATACGACATGGTCCTCACGACCCTACCATCGGCGTATAGAACAACCGATAGTTCCCACAACATGGTCCTTACAACCCTACCATTGGTGTATAAAACAACCAATAGATCAACATCACGAAGGCTGGCCAAAAACACACGCGCCTTAGTGAATCCGAACTACACGCGACTCACTACCTTCACCACAACAACAATCGGGATTGGCCGAACTACACACGCCTTAGTGAATCCGAACTACACGAGAGTCACTATCCCAAAAGAATGACCGAACTACACGAGTCATTTGTGAATCCGAACTACACGAGACTCACTCCTCAAAACAATGACCGAAACCACACGAGTCATTGGTGAATCCGAACTACATGCGATTCACATCCACAATAAGATGACCGAACTACACGCGTCATCGTGAATCCAAAAACACACGCGATCCACAATCTCAACACATGAATGGTACTCGCATTTCCCACCGGTACTCGCATTTCCCGATAATGTTACACCATACCGACATAACACTACTCCCTTGATGAAGTCAGCGGACCCCGCAGGTCATGCTCCACCAATATAACACTACCCTCATGATGAAGTCAGCGGACCCCGAAGGTCATGCTTCACCAATCAATAATCCCATGATGAAGTCAGCGGACCCCGAAGGTCATGCTTCACCAATCAACGCCCTTTTGGCCTCGAACAACGAGTAGCGTAACATCGCGCTCTGCTACGCCATAGTGAATCCTAATGGATACCACTAGCCATTCACACAATCGAGCAAGAACCACCTATATCGAACTTATGCACAAAACAATAATTCTCTAGAAGAGAATCCGATACGCACATCCCTTAACCGAGGGATTTCACCTTGCTCGCCAAGCACGTCCGTTATCTCTCAACGAGATTTACCACATTACCACCTCGGTGATAATTTAAATCCCAACCATAAGTACAATCTAACCGAAATTGTACTCTACCACTAATCAACCAAAACTAGGCCCCAACACAATTTTCGGATCTACTAAAAACGTCATCCGAAATCTTACACTAGAACTTCCTTGTGCGGGAGTGTAACTCCCCCACTTGGAACTACGTTCCATAACCGCATCTTGTACAACCGTACAATGCTACCAAAGGCAGACTTTACCAACAATTGGGTTCACACGACCCATCACCATATCTTGCTCCAACCTTGAGCATACCAAGGATCTTAACCTATCCTTAATCACTTCGAACGAAAAGTGTACCGCAATTTACACAACCATACCCTCGCAATCATCCAATTGCTTTAGTTTGTCAAATTTCACCTAGTCACTCATGTACTTAAGGGTTTCACTTCGGTACCCTAAGTACAATGTAACCATAACACACTCGAAGTCGAATCACCACGCTAGTAGGTATAAAAGAGGCACCTAATGTCGCATCACGTAGACTCCTTTACCAACATACATCGAGATCAAACACTCGATCTTTTTCGGGTTCCAATCCACCCGACGAACCTCATGGTTCATCAACTTCCACACTATAGCGAACACGCGCTTAACGATCGAATACCAAAACCCATTTCCATGGCTTGGTAGAAACATTTCCAAATACTAAGGAATGCTTGGTTGCACCAAGTCTTACGCCCTTCGCCCATTAATCAAAACATCACCATAGGGTACTTCCATTAGGAACGTCACCCATAACAACAATATGCACAACACAAGGCATTTTACAAACTCAAATTCAACGACACTTAATAAATAATCAAAGGACATATTTATTAAAACGAAACGTACCTTAACGTCTCCTTGCCGCACCCATCCCCGCTAACTTGGGACATTCCGACTTACGATGTCCTTCTTCTTGACCATGGAAGCACACCATGCCATCACCCTTTGGTACCGAACATTCCCAAGACTTGTGACCCCTCACGCCACAATTGTAACACCTAGACGCACTAGAATCCGATATACCCGTCCGTGTACCACCCGTGCTCACGCTCGAACCCTTAGTCCTCTTACTTGGAGCACCATACGAAACAACCCTTCTCTCACTTGAAGGTTCACCCATCTTCGATCGCGAATACGACTCGAAACCTCTAGCCAAGTCGAATAATTCCGCAAACAATTTCGCTTGACCCCGACTAATCTTATTCTTCAAGTCATCATTCAAAGTTCGATAGAAATCTTGCATCAACAAATGGTCATTCCCCAAATACTCCGGGCAAAAACGAGCCTTCGCCATAAAGGTCGTCTTGAGAGTATTCAAATCCATAGAACCTTGTTGCAAATTTCGCAACTCATTACGCATCTCCGACAAATCGGCTGAAGTTCGGAATTCCTCAAAGAATTCCTTCTTAAACTCGTCCCACGATAAAGCCATAAACGTTTCACCACCGACAAGATCAATCTTACCATCCAACCAATCATTCGCCCTACCTCGCAACAAACTAGTAGCGAGTCTTGTCCTCTTCTCGGGAGGGCATTCAATAGTACGAAAACACCCTTCGACATCCGAGACCCAAGTTGTGCTTATCAAAGGATCCGGTTTCCCGTCATACATCGGGGGTTTAGTCCTCATGAAGCTCTTAAGACAACGCTCCATTTCACTACTACTTCGAAACTCGGAATATTTCCTATCCATTTCTTATCGAAACACACTTATTTGCTCCGCAACGGTGGCCGTAACTCTAGTGTTAAACTCGTCGTTATTTGTCTCGATCTCGTTTCGCGTCGTCATTCTAAAGAATGCAAAACGATTAGTCCACGATCGTATAAAACAACACGCACAACACCGACCCATCTTGCTAAACACTCGTCGTACATCACTTGTTAGACACGATATGCATCCGTAATAAGGTTTGCAAATCCTTATTACGCACACACGTCGTCTCAACTCGTTAGTACAACGACCGCTTCTCTCGATGATATAACCAACACAAACAAAAGTTCTACGCGATATAAACACATGCAAGGAAATAGCATCACAACACGAGCCAAAAATCCTAGTTAGTAAACCTACAAACAAGGCACTAACTATAACCCGTTCCGACCCGTTCACCTACAAGTCCCGTAACAAATAAGCACACAAAAAAAGTCTAAGTCTAGGCGCCTATCTCAAGTCACCTAAATCCCTTAGACCATGCTCTGATACCACTTGTAACAACCCAACCCGTTATCCAACCGAATACGCAAAATTTTTTTTTTTACAAAGTTCAAGTTTACAGGTAAATGGAGCGCCGCTCTATATAGGGTTGCGCCGCTCCGATTCCTGCTGTCCCAAATGTCGTTTTTCCGTAAAAAGATCTTCCGCTTCCCGAAACTTTTAGACGAAACGCTTTTAACAACATTTAATAATAGTTAAAACTAACACGTTCCAATAATAAAATGAGTTTTACGACACCGAGCCCACATATGCCCTATTTGCCATTTTTGTACAAAATACAAACTTCGACCACATGACTTTTAATACAAAATGAAGCCGAGCATGGAGATTGGGGATACGCTACCCAATCCTAATTAAAACCAAAAGCAAATCTTCTAAGCAACTACGCAAGTCCACTAGTTCTCACGCTTACCTGAGCCACCGCATCCATGCAATCTATAAAAATGTAAACAACGAGAGGGTAAGCTAAAGCTTAGTGAGTGATAATATACTACATACATATATATGCATAAAATGGACACGCCACACAATTAAACAAATACCGCATACCGGAGCATCCAAGCATAAAGGCAAGCTAGTCTAAGCATACCGTACGATCACTAAGCAACAAGCTAAATATGCATCAACAAACATAAGTTCACCAACGACGATGTGAACAACGCCAAGAAGCTACACCCGAAGGGTTAGCTACATCACGATAATACAACAATATATATATATATATATATATATATATATATATATATATATATATATATATATATATATATATATATATATATATATATATATATATATATATATATATATATATATATATATATATATATATAACAATATATAAACGAATAAGGTTAACCCCTTAACCCATTACTGAATACCAAACACCACAATGATGATTGGCTGAACTACACGAGCCTTAGTAATCCGAAACCACACGAGATTACTACCTCAATAAGATGACCGAACTACACGCGTCATCGTGAATCCGAACTACACGCGACTCACTTCTCAACATCAAAACCCTTCGCCATTGGGGTTATATCATCCACATCACAAGCACGTGTGATAATGTACACACCAAATGTGTACTTCGCCAAAGGTGATCAACCAAAATGCACAACCGTGCCAATTGGACCTATACACAAGTCCATCAAAACCACCTATATGTGAAGTGAGCTCTATAGCCGAGAATCACTTCACCCGACCCGCACCCATCCTACACATACATATGCACATAGGATATTAACACTCACCTTGAAGTCTTGATGGATGCCAAACCAAAATCCACAATCGTCGATGGAATGTACCTATTCCATTTATCACATAACAAGTAACACAATTAGGGTTAACTTACAAACCAACCCAATTGACACTTAGTGCAATTTCGACCCAAATGCACTTCCAAGTACAAACCGCGCCCAAAATTAACCAATAATCACTAACACAAGTGAGAATGGTCCTAATACGCCAATTAAACCCAATCATAGGTGTTAAACACCTATCTTGCCCAAAATAACACTTAAACCCTAATTTTGACCCATAAGGAGTCAACATCGCGCCATTAGCAAGTTTTGACACCAAAACATATTTAACTCGGTTTTATACTTCAACTTAATCCATTTTAAGTTTATAAACCTTATTAAATCGACAATTGGGTCATAATCATCAACAAACCCTAATTTTGACTCTAGTCAAAATTAGTCAACCACAAGAACCCTAATGGTCTCCAAAACATCAATAATCACTAATACTAGTGTTTATACACCATTTACAAGTCTTAAACATGGTTAAATCATTAACCAACCTAAAACCCACCAAATATCAAAATAGCAAGTTTCCATAAACCCTCTTCATCAACTAAATGGGTTTTACAACTAGCAATCTCAA
This sequence comes from Rutidosis leptorrhynchoides, assembly GCF_046630445.1. Lineage (NCBI taxonomy): Eukaryota > Viridiplantae > Streptophyta > Magnoliopsida > Asterales > Asteraceae > Rutidosis > Rutidosis leptorrhynchoides. The sequence goes on from NC_092333.1 coordinate 47,991,239, forward strand.
ACCCTAAATTGAATATCAAATCTAACAAATGAAATTCGGAGTTTGAACTTACTAATACTGCCAAAATGATGCCATTAACGAGATGAACAACTTTAATACTTGAGGTTTGACCCGAAACACTCTTCTTCTTCTCCAATTGGAGCTTTCTCTCGCTAAAATGGGTTTCTCCCTCTAGGGTTTGATGAAAGTGTTTGTGTGGGTGAAATGAGGATACGAATGATCAATGGATCAGTTTTGATGACCCCAAACCGACCCCAAGTGAAAAGACCAAAGTATCCCTCATTTAAACAATTTAAAAATGCTGAAAATTGCATCAGACACATTCGGAGCGCCGCTCCATAAGGTAGAGCGCAGCTCCAACCTTCAGGTCAGTTTTCAGTGACTTCTTTTGGCCATAACTTTTTGATCGTAGCTCCGTTTTCGATGAATCAAATATCGTTGGAAACGTAATAAGATTTTCTTTCCAATGGTAAGGCTTTGAAACACCAACACAAACTTTATTTGGGGTTGAAAAGATACGTACACACCTTATCACTTCAGACAACGTCCAGTCTCCTTCGACGTTCGAGCAAGCAACACGTACATGCTTCGTACACTTTATACACGCATCATAGACCATAAATACATTATGTACAATAAATATTTAGGTCTTACATTATTGCACGGGTTGCCTCCCGAGAAGCGCTTTTGTTTAAGGTCGTTGGCTCGACCGTAGTGATTCTTCAAAAAGCAAACATTCCTTGTTGATGGTTATGATCTTGGTCTTCTTGAAGGAATGTGAGTCTTGGTGGATAAGTCCTGAGAAAGTGTCGGACCAATAGTGGTAACAAGTCCGGTACTTCTCTTGAAGATCTTCTGAATGATAAGTAGTGCGCAGTTTCGGCTCTTGATAAGTCTTGAAGTCCGATGAGAATATGATCCACAGCTCTGCTGGTTGACCCATGAATGTCAATCATGGTCGTAGTGCTGGTGTTGATGATTTCTTTGATGGGATGCTCATTTCGGAGGTCTTCAAACAATGTAAGAAATTGTATCTTTAGAATTTCGAAGTCTTCGGAATGGTGATCTCCACAGTAAGAGTCTGTAGCTTTGCACAGATTAGTTAAGAGATGAAGTTGGAAAGAAGTGAACAGCAATCCTGATCCGAGTATTAATTTCACCATCTTTGAGTATATCTCCCGACATCCAGCTTTAAATATGAAACTAGGATCTGTGGATTCGTGGAAGATACATGATAGCTGCTTCGTAACATAGGTGGCAATGTTGACTTGATCTGGTTCAAGATGAGAGAACGGATTGTTTGGCCTTGCTTCCTCTATAACAGCGCCTTGTAACTCATTGATAATCAGATCAGCGTGGTGATCAATTGTTACGTAAATCACTAGTCTGTCTGGTGTGCTTTCGAAGTTATCTCTATCCAGAAGAGCGAAAAGACTGTGAATATCCTCGATCATTTGCAAATCAGAGTGATAAGTCGAGCGGCCGGTGGAAAGATCCATATGCTTCCGGATGAGAGTCAGTAGTGCTCGTTCGTTTCGTGAGAACAGAAGTGCAGATCCGGCTAAGGCGTTATAAATCCTAGAGTAAATGATCTTCTGATCTCGACAGAATCTTGTTTCGAGAATAGTGCGAACTACTGAGTTATGCTCTCGTTGCCTTTCTTCGTGATAGATATGATCGTGAAGAGAATTGATAAAGTCTTGAATGCATTCTTCTAGGATTTCAACATCATTGTCTTCTCTTCGGAGATAGAGGTGGTGCTCTTCTCTGATAGCCATGATTCGTTCTATTAAGCATAGCAAAAAATCAATGATTGACTTTCGGATGGCTTCGAGAATGTCTTCAAATTCATCGATATCATTAATGAAGGTAATCATGTCTGCATGTGTGGATATAATCGGAATTTGATCTGAAGAAGAGTCCGGCTCCCCTTAATCCACTTCGGTTGGAAAGTGTGAGTTAGTCAGAATGTCTTCGTGATGCTCTTCCTCGTCATCATCGGTATCCGGTTCCTCCGAGGATGCGTCTGATGAACGGGTTTCTTCAGTATTCTGATTCTCCACTTTGATACTTACAGGGTCAATTTCTATATCCTTAACTTCAGCCTTGTCGTTCTTCTTTTTGAAGCGAATGATTAAACTATGATCTACCATTTCAAGCCTCATTATTTCTTCATGATGCTCAGTGGTTGGAACGGGTGTTGTTGCAGTTTCTTTTACGTCTTCCATTTCCTCTTCCTCTTCAGATTCCTCCTCTTCCTCTATTTCTTCGCTTGGATCCTCTTCTTCCATTTCTGGGTCATCTACAGACTGTGATTCGACACCCATCTCGATATCGTCGGCTGATGGTAATGACTCATCATCGGAAGTGATCAGTCTGGTGGAAATAGCAAACATCTCTGCCTGTCCAGAAAGATCAGTTGGTCGGTCAATTTTGAAGGTAACGCTATCCCCATGTGATCGTAAGATCATGGTTTGATTGTACACATCAATGACAGTCCTAGCCGTATTTATGAAAGGTCTTCCTAACACTATTGGGGTATGTAGGTCTTCCTTAATATCCATTACTACGAAATTCGTAGGATACAAGAATTTGTCGACTTTCACCAAGACGTTCTCAACTATGCCCTTAGGATATCGAATTGTATGATCGGCAAGTTGGATTGTCATTTTGGTTGGTGACAAGTCTCCTAACTCTAATATCTTGTAGAGAGAGTAGGGGATTAGGTTGATACTTGCTCCTAAATCTGCTAGCGCATGAATGGTTCCAGATTGGTAGATTGAACACGGGAAAACGAATCGGCCCGTATCTCCTAGCTTAGGTGGTAGAGAGTTTCTGAGTAATGCAGAGCATTCTTCACTCAGTGGAATTTTGTTAGAGTCTGGTATCCTCTCCTTTGTAGAAAGAAGCCTTTGGATGTATCTCTTCTGGTTGGGAACTTTGGACATAGTGTCCAAGAATCTTCCATCTAGTTTGAAGGAATCAAGCTTGGATGGTTCTTCTTGTAGCATTCCAGGATAAGGTATGCGAACTGGAGTTTTAGGGGTCAGCTTCTGAGTATATGTTGATTTGTTCTTGAGCCTAGTTGACCTTCTCCGTGGTTCTTCCTCTGGGATTACGGAATCCATTTGCTTTGCTTATTCTATGTGGGGATTCTGGATAGTATTACTTGGCAATCTTCCCTGCGGTCGGGTTTCAAAGCATTGTGATAACTGTCCGAGCTGCGTTTCCAAACTTTTGAGCAGAGCCAATTGATTTCTCATTAGTATCTCCGTCTGATCTTGTCTGGTTGCAGTTCTCTGATTTAACTGTTGTTGTCCTTGGATGAACTGAGTTAACTGATCATCAGCTCCGAGAGTGGGGTTAGCTGCTTTTGTAATTTGGGTGGTAGGGGAATTCTCCTCAACTGGGGGACCAGTGAGTGGAAGTGGTTGATCGTAAGTCAATTGAGATTGTTGGGCTGGATAAGGTGGATAGCGATAGTTGAAAGGTTGATTGCTTCGCTGAAATTGATTAACCCTTGGTGGTTGATTGAATCCGGGATTTGGTGGACGAGCTGGGTATTGAACGTAATAGACTGAACCGTCAGGGTTTTCGTACTCAACTTGATAGTCTTCAGTAGGTTGCGGGTTGGTACATTAACACAAGCCTGAGCTTGGTTAACCTGCTGCGGTTGCGTCTTCAATTCTCCGAGTTGCTTGGCAAGAGATTCCATCTTATCTGTGAGGGATTTGATGGCCTCCGTTTGATTGTTAAGTGTAGAGAGTGGGGCAGATGATGAAGTTGTTTCACCACTGTTCCAGTCATGATGATGCATCGTCATGTTCTCGAGCAATTCCCATGCTTCATCTGCGGTTTGGTTCATCAGATTCCATTGAGCTGCTGCATCGATCGTCGTCCTATGATTTACCGTAAGACCATTGTAGAAGGTACAGATTTGGGCTGACCGTTCTAACTGGTGATTAGGGCATTTCTTTAGCAGGATTTTGAAACGCTCCCATGCACTGTAAAGAGATTCATCATAACTTTGTTTGAAGTTAATGATGTCATTCTTCAGTTTGGTTTGTTTAGAAGGAGGGAAATATTTGGTTAGGAATTTAGTCGCCATCTCCGTCCATGACGTGATGGAATTTTTTTCCAGTCCTTCAAACTAAGTTTGAGCATGATGAGTGAGAGAATAGGGGAACAAGTATAGCCGGACTATATCTTGTCTTATCCCTGGCTGTTTGTAGGAGTTCGAAAGAGATATGAATTTATCAAGGTGAGAATTAGGATCGTCATTCGGTAATCCATGAAACTGACAGCTATTCTGAATGAGCTGGATGATGTGATGTTTTAACTCGAACGAGTGTCCTTGAATCTCTGGAAATCTGATTGGTCCTCCTCGACCTTCAATCGAGGGTTTGGTGTTTTCTGCTAAAGTAACGCGTAACGCCATTTGGTTTCTGATTCATTCTTCCTTGCGTGCTTTAGAGATTATTGCGTCTGGATCAGGTACGAATAACAACGGCCTTGGCCTAGATCGGGTTTGGGTCATACACTAGGTATGCCTTTTTGCAAATAAGCTAAATTATAATAAGCTAAACTAAACTAATCTAACTCTAAGGTAATCTAATTTAATCTAAGGCAATCTAAGGTAAACTAGAGTAATCTAAAGTAATCAAATCTAATTAACTAACTATCCTATGGTGGAATATGTTTTTGGTTCTGGCTACTGATTCCCTGGTATTTCGGTAACAAAGCTTCGCACAAACTATTCAACAAACCAAGTGGCCAGGCCGACTACGGAGAGGCAGGATCCTTTTGGTCCCAATATAATTGGCGACTGTTCGGAAAATCTAATAACCAAGTCCGTGTATAATTGTCTTTCTTAGACACCACTAAATGCTTGTGAATAAGTTTGATTGAAAACAGTATTGCCTGATACCAGTTCCCCGGCAGCGGCGCCAAAAACTATAATATCTCTTGATATGGTCGAAACGGAAGGTTTTTATTTATGCGGTGTCGTTAGGCCGCGGCTCACCAGGATCAGCCACTCGTGGGAGAGGGTACTTGTTTTAAATTTATATTTAGTGGGGCCTAAATCTTACTACTCCTTATAAGTAAGGGAAGTATGACCTAGAGTCGCATTTTTGAGATATCAGTAACATCGAACCTATATTGTAGCCTAAGATAGTTAGGGAGTAGTGAATATTTATTTTGGGATTTTCTAATTTAAGATAGATAAAGTAAATGCGATAAAATTTGTAATCCAGAGAAGGTTAAAGTAAGTGCATACTATGACTTCATCAGTTATTCTGCCGAGATTATGGAATGCTGGCTCATGAATAGGCAGAGGCCCTGTATTCATTACACTGGTCCTAAACGCCCCTGTCATAAGACATGTCACTGGGTACTGCGTTAGGCTTGAAGATTCTGAATAGACAGCAACGTCCCTTACCTCCGACGCCCGTGCAGTCTGACTACAGGCATACACGTTCAGACGGCTCATCTAATTGAGCGACTCGGTTGGATGATGTATGAAAGGACCCATTCATATACATTATAAACAATTCACAATAGTTGATTACATTGCGAGGTATTTGACCTCTATATGATACATTTTACAAACATTGCATTCGTTTTTAAAAGATAAACTTTCTTTACATCGAAAATTGACAGGCATGCATACCATTTCATAATATTCACTATCCAACTATAAATTGATTTAATAATACTCTTTGATGAACTCAATGACTCGAATGCAACGTTCTTCGAAATATGCTATGAAAGACTCCAAGTAATATCTTTAAAATGAGCAAATGCACAGCGGAAGATTTCTTTAACACCTGAGAATAAACATGCTTTAAAGTGTCAACCAAAAGGTTGGTGAGTTCATTAGTTTATCATAATCATTTATTTCTATCATTTTAATAGACCACAAGAATTTCATTTCCAGTTCTCATAAATATACGTCCCATGCATAGAGACAAAAATAATCATTCATATGGTGAACACCTGGTGACCGACATTAACTAGATACATATAAGAATATCCCCTATCATTCCGGGATCCTCCTTCGGACATGATATAAATTTCGAAGTACTAAAGCATCCGGTACTTTGGATGGGGTTTGTTAGGCCCAATAGATCTATCTTTAGGATTCGCGTCAATTAGGGTGTCTGTTCCCTAATTCTTAGATTACCAGACTTTAATAAAAAGGGGCATATTCGATTTCGATAATTCAACCATAGGATGTATTTTCAATTACTTGTGTCTATTTCGTCAAACATTTATAAAAGCGCATGTATTCTCAGTCCCAAAAATATAAAGGGTAAAAAGGTAAATGAAACTCACCATACTGTATTTCGTAGTAAAATACATATAACGTCATTGAACAAGTGCAAGGTTGGCCTCGGATTCACGAACCTAAATTAATTATATATATTTATGTGTTGGTCAATATTTGTCTAACAAATTAGGTCAAGTCATAGTGTACCACAATCCTAATGCTCGAGACTAATATGCAAAAGTCAACAAAAGTAAATTTGACTCAAAATAATTTCCAAAAATCTATACATGATTAATATATAGTTTAAATATCGTCGTTTTATATTTTTAAATATTTTTAAAAGATTTATTAGAGTAAATAATATAATTTATTTATTAATAAATAAAATTTTATATTAAATTTATATAATAAAATATACTTTTATATGTATTAAGTAATAAAATTTATAGGGTTCATTTAATATCATAAAGATAATATGATAGGTATTATTAAAGTAAGTTATTACACGTAGTAAAATATGTTTGTATCAAATATTTATTTGATAAAATAATATCTATAATGATAGTAAGTAAAAGTTGTATTATTTTGTAATAATAATTATTATTATAAAAAATATCAATATTTATAATTACTAAGATGACATTATGATAAAACGATAATTCTAATTATGATAACTTTAACATTTACGATAATTTTTAATATTATCTTTAAAATAATAATTCTATTTAAAATAATAATAATAATGATATTTTATAGTAACAATGACATTTCTATTAAAATGATAATTTTTGTTAAAATGATAGTTTTAATACTAACGATACTTTTAATAATAATAGTAATGATAAAAATAATAAGAACGATAATTTTATCTAAATCAATATATTATAATATTTTAATTTCATCATGATACTCTTACTCATTATTTCCTAATCATTTCGTTTAATAGCTTTTAATCGTCTTTTATATCGTGTTCATAATAATGATAATAATAGTAATCAAAATATTTAGGTGTTACAAATATTTGTTTTAATTACACTAATATTAATAATGATAGTTACTATAACATTATTAACGATAATACTAATAATTATCTTAATGATAATATAGTAATAATAATAATAACAATAACAATAACCATTTTTAAATAATGATATATATATATTAATAATGATAATAATAATAATAATAATAATAATAATAATAATAATAATAATAATAATAATAATAATTGGATAATAATAATAATACTAATTATAACTTTAACGATAATAACGATAGTAATAATAATAAAAAATAACAATTTTTAATGATAAATCCCTTTTATTGATAAAGATAATAATAATGATAATAATAAGATAAAACTAGAACGACGATAAAAACGACGATAATAATAATCATTTTTAATAAATATATCGAAAATTCAATTGATTATAACTTCTAATCCGTTCATCGAAACCATTCGATATCTAAAGGAAAAGTTCTTAATTTTTCGCTAGCTTTCCAAGGACATGCATATCTTATACCTTATCTCAACCGCAAGCATAACTAATTCAAGATTCAACCTAACCTGTCTAAGGGCAATATCAAAAGTACAAGCATGCATAATCCTAAATACTCGAGCACTAGTCAGGGATACACTATTAGTATGTAAAAGTTAAATTATGAGTACTCACGTATCAATATTGAGATTCAATATTGCAGGAAAGGTACGTAGACGCAACGGAAATGATAAACACTATATTGACCTCACGAGCATACCCATGAACCATACTCAATCACCTCCATAGCTATAACCCATAATTTCCTTAATCCTATCCTACTCGAAAAACAATTTTGAAATCACTCGGACAGCACTCCGTCGTAATATTTTATGTATACTAATAATATCTTGAAATAATACGGAGTAAATATATATATGTAAATCGATTGAGAGAGTTTAGAGAAAAATATTTTCAAGTTTCTATAAAATAATGAAACCTATTGAATTCTATTTATAATAGATTTTTGAATTATTAAAGTGAATTATTAAAGTATGAATTATTAAAGTAAATTATTAAAGTATGAATTATTAAAGTAAATTATTAAAGTATGAATTATTAAAGTGAATTATTAAAGTATGAATTATTAAAGTGAATTATTAAAGTATGAATTATTAAAGTGAATTATTAAAGTTAAAGTAAAGTAAAAATAAAGTAAAGGTAAAGTTTAAGTATAGTAAAAGTATAAAACTATGTACTTATAATACGCGTATAAATATATATAATATTAATTTAAATCGTTATATATATTTAATAAAATAAAATATAAATATCGTTATCTTTATCATACTAGTTAAGTAATGAGTTGTCAAAAGTGATTCTAGATATTTATAAAAGTTATATACGTTTTAATAATAATGTTCTTTTTAAACTGAAAACGTTTTTGTACGTTTGAAACTAAATAGATCAATCGAGTCTTTATGAGATTCAATCTTCCACTATCCTTTGTGTAGTTCTCAATGATTAACAATTTGTTCTTATTTATAAATCACTTTACCATTTTTCGAATATTGTTAAAATGGAAAGATTTCTCAAATCAACGTGGGCCTTTCAACAGAGACTTGTAATCATAATTCAATATATCTGATAATTCAATCATTTGATCTTATCTTCTAATTGCATTGATAAACATTTTGAAACAGATACAATCATATAAAGTATTTAATCTAATATTTTGTTTACGTTTCAAGTTATAATATATATACACATATACATATATAATCATATTCGTTTAATGGTTCGTGAATCGTTGGAACTTGGTCGAGGTTGAATAAATGTATGAACATAGTTTAAAATTCTTGAAATTTAACTTAACAAATATTGCTTATCGTGTCGGAAGCATATAAAGATTAAAGTTTAAATTTGGTTGGAAATTTCCGGTGTCGGAAACATATAAAGATTAAAGTTTAAATTTGGTTGGAAATTTCTGGGTTGTCACAGTACCTACCCGTTAAAGAAATTTCGTCCCGAAATTTGAGTGGAAAGGTCGTGAATGATAATAAGTATGTTTTCATGATGCATACGGGCTGAAATTAGAGTTTTATCATCAGCGAATAATTTGGATAAACAATCCATTTATATGAAGAGTACGAATGAAGCTAACATAGAAGAGTGAAATGAGTAAGTTTAGATTCATCTTATCATTTGACGTTGATATGATTGATTCCCAGCTTTCAAGGGATTTGAAGAAAATCTTCTTAATAAGATTTGACTCTCCGGTAATCAAGGGAATTAGGATCCGCTTTAAATACGATCGTCCATTTTAATTGTTCTGTCGGAGATTTTCTTATAAATTCACCTCCTTCGTTTCCTTACAACTCACACATTCTGTTGATGCATTTTATGCAAGTCCCTACACATCTACCCACGTCCATTGCAGATACAACAGTTTACAGGCCACCATGATTGCTCGTTATTATCCTATCCGTGTTTATATGTGGTTACAGGAACTGCAGGAACGAAATTTAGATGTTTTACTATGTTAGACTTAGTCAGATGTACGAGTGAAGCCTCACTAGTACGGCTGACAGGCTCATACGCACGGTTGATGCTGAGCTAAGTCACAATTACAACCTAAATGAGAAGACACGAGTGACTGATCACCCGTACGGCTGATGAAGCCAACTCGTACGTGTGATGAATGAATCGTATGGGTGAGTCAATAGCAGGGGTATATAAAGTCTTATGTTCTTCATTTAAGGTTAAGCCTCTCATTTGTTACACACACTCAGATCTAGTGAGCTCCTCCGATTCTCTCTCAGTCCAAATCACCCAGGTGGTGAATAATAGCTCTAGGTGTTGATCTAATTGAAAGGACCCATCCTAATCCATCCGGACAAAGTCCGTATCGATTATAAACAATTCACAATAGTTGATTTCATCGTGAGGTACTTGACCTCTATATGATACATTTTACAAACATTGCATTCGTTTTTGAAAAGACAATATTTCATTACATCGAAAGTTGATGGCATGCATACCATTTCATAATATATCTAACTATAATTGACTTAATATTAATCTTAATGAACTCAACGACTCGAATGCAACGTCTTTTGAAATATGTCATGAATGACTCCAAGTAATATCCCTAATATGAGCAAATGCACAGCGGAAGATTTCTTTCGTACCTGAGAATAAACATGCTTTAAAGTGTCAACCAAAAGGTTGGTGAGTTCATTAGTTTAACATAAGTAACTATTATCATCATTTTAATAGACCACAAGATTTCCATATTCAGTTCTCATAAATATACGTCCCATGCATAGAGACAAAATATCATTCATATGGATTGAACACCTGGTAACCGACATTCACAATATACTTATAAGAATATCCCCATCATTCCGGGATCCTCCTTCGGATATGATATAAATTTCGAAGTACTAAAGCATCCGGTACTTTGGATGGGGCTTGTTGGGCCCGATAGATCTATCTTTAGAGTTCGCGTCAATTAGGGTGTCTGTTCCCTAATTCTTAGATTACCAGACTTAATAAAAAGGAGCATATTCGATTTCGATCATTCAACCATATAATGTAGTTTCGATTACTTGTGTCTATTTCGTAAAACATTTATAAAATCAGTGCATGTATTCTCAGTCCCAAAAATGTAAAGAGTAAAAGGGAGCAAATGAAACTCACTATACTGTATTTTGTAGTAAAAATACATATAACGGTATTGAACAACTGGAAGATGCAGGGTTGGCCTCGGATTCACGAACCTATATCATTTGTATATATATATTAAAACATATAACGGAAATTACATGACTTTTATTTATTGATATATATTATTATATATATATATATATATATATATATATATATATATATATATATATATATATATATATATATATATTTGTATTTATATAGGATTTATATTAAATTCTATTTAAAATGTATACTTATATTATATCTTAAATTATATGTGATATATATTTATTTTGTATATATATATATATATATATATATATATATATATATATATATATATATATATATATATATCTTAAAGTGATCTATATTCATTCATTCAATTATATTAATATATATATATGTCCATATATTTATATATATGTTTAGTATTATTTAAAATTAGTTATTTGTTATACAAGGTATTTATAAGAAAAATATATATATATATATATATATATATATATATATATATATATATATATATATATATATATATATATATATATATATATATATATATATATATATATTTGTTTGATATATATAGTTAATATAATTATGGTATATGTATTATGTATACTGTACATAACATTTATCTAACAAACAAATTTTATAGTTTTGATAATCATAACAATATTGTTAATAATAATAATAATACTAATAATAATAACTTTAAAGATAATAGTTTTCATAATAATAATAATAATACTATTAATGATAATAATGTTAATTTGCATTTTGATAGTGATAATAATAAATATCTTATCAATAATAAAAATAACCGCAATTTTAACTAAAATCATATATTAATAATAAATGACAATTACAACTTTAGTAGTTATAATTACATTAATAATTATTAAACATAATAATAATAATAATAATAATAATAATAATAATAATAATAATAATAATAATAATAATAATAATAATAATAATAATGATAAAGAATTAAATAAATCAAGGAGTATACCCTTTTTCTAAAAAGAATTGGCCCAACCGGGACTTGAACCCGCGACCTCTCGAAATCCTACACTATCCTTAACCGTTGGGCTGTAGCCCGATTATCTGATGTAAAGCCCCTTTTTAATTTATGTAACTCGTGTATCTTTTATTCCCCATTTCATCCTCATCTTCTATCAAAATCAATCGGCTGGATCAATTCAACCAAAATCAATACACAAAAAAAAAAAAAAATATTTTTGGATTTGTAACATAACAACGTCGATATACTTGTGTTTGTAAAAAAAAAAAAAAAATTTTGAACACCTGCACTGGTCGACTGCTTGACGCAGGTTTTGAAAAAAAAAATTTAACTTCTGATTTCGGAATCGTTTTGGACTAAACTTACAACACGAATTAGTTTTCTAAGCATGTTTCAAAACTAATAGAGTTGCCAATTGAATCATAACTGCAACAGGTAGCTCGGATTTCTTATGAACAAAATTGTTGACTTTTTAGTTTTAAATCTTTGACTCTCAAATTCTTCCTCAATTTGATGAATTGAAACCTCTATTTTTACAGAAAGATCAGGTAGAAGATTTATAGTAATCCTGCATTTACAAATTTTGAAATTTAAATCAATTTCGAGTTCTTCAAAATTCAATACACGTACAGAGTGTTTGCTTTGGTTAAAAAAAATATTTCTTGTTTTGATTCAAATAATGGAGGTTGTTGTAATTGTTAATTGATAATGGTGATGAAAGAGGTGAATGAGGAAGTCCATAATACTACACAATTTCGCTGGGTTTATAGTATAAAGTGATCGACCATAGTTGTTCATCAGGTATAAATAAATAAATAATAGAATATAGCAGATAGGGACTTACAATATAATTTTGGATTATAGCTGATAAGTCTTGATTCGTACAGAGTTGGTAACATTTACAGCTAATATTGATTTGGATTATAGCAATTACAGCGACAAAAGAATCAAGAATCAGTAGAAAATAATTGAAATAAAATAAAATAATTGAAAGTAGATATTGACTCTAAAAAAAAAAAAAATTTTTGTTGGTTTCCTAAACTGAATTTGTCGCTAATCAAACACGAATAAAGCTTGAAGACGATAGAAAACATAATACAATTTTTATATATATTCATATGTATTTATCCGTATTTAAATATCCATATATATATATATATATATGTACAAGTACTTTGCTATATATCTATATGTATTTTGTATGTATGTATATATATATATATATATATATATATATATATATATATATATATATATATGCATTTATATATATATATATATATATATATATATATATATATATATATGCATTTATATATTTTTAACTGTATTATATATATATATATCCATATTTATTTATATACCGGTTTTATATCTATATTTATATATAATTTTATTAATATTAAATGTAGTGATGTAACAACTGTACTTGTAATTACTTTTACTATATTACAATTTATTAATTATGTATTACTTATCTTATATAATAACATATTTGAACCTATATATCATTTATATAATTTATCAATATACATATAGTAATAATTATGTTTATATATAATATGTATTTTCAAATTACTATACTTGTGTTTTACATATCCAGATTCATTACTTGGATAGATGTATCAGTTACATATATCAAAATAATTTAAATTCAAAGTATGACATTATACAATTTATACTTTGTTAAATCGTTTGACAAATTATGTTCGAAATCAATTAATAACAAGTTTTAGTTATTTATCTTCTTATTAACTAAATCACATATTAGTTCTCTATTATATTAATTTTACAACATCTAACTATGTATATGAATAGTTAATTACATGTACATTTCTATTTGCGTTTATAGATTCGTGAATCGTCAGGAATAGTCAGGGTTAAATGAATATATTAAACACAGTTTTAAAGTTTTTAAGATTTCAACCTTACAGACTTTGCTTATCGTGTCAGAAACATATAAAGATTAAGTTTAATTTTGGTCGGAAATTCCCGGGTCATCAGAGTACCTACCCGTTAAAGAAATTTCGTCCTGAAATTTGAGTAAGGTGGTCATGGCTAATAATAAATATGTTTTCATGACGAATATGAGTTGATAAATAGAGTTTTATCATCATTGAGTAATGTGGATAAAATGATTCGATTAATCGAAGTGTATGAATGAAGCTATCACAAAAGATTGAGATGAAGGAATGGAGATTTTTCCATAACTTTTGACGTAGTCGCGATTGAATTCCGGAATTCAAGGAATTTAAAGAAAATCTTCGAAATCTAAAAGATTTGATTCTTCGGCGAATTAAGATCTCTATAATTAAATACGGTGATCTGCCTCGATTACTCTGTCTGGTATCTCCACTATAAATTCTACTTTTTCCGTTCCATTAGTTTTCACCATTCCTATACTTTCTTTCTTAGTTCATATATTCAAAAGATTAAAATAATGCTTAATCCGGTTCTAATTCTTGTTCTTATTCTGACTATCGTAATGATCGTTCTTCTTTTCCAACTTCCACCGGAAGAATCTGTTTATTTCTACTATGCTCTAGGGATTATTGTATGTATAATCCTTCCGTGTCTTTTTATTGCTATACGCACTGATCTCCACAGTTTGTAATTTCAGTGTTATCATTGGGCTTTATATTTTCCCTTATATTTCAATGTCACTGCTTCTGTCTCCTACAATTATTGTCATCCACAGTTAATGCGCTCTCTTATTTGCTGCGATTTATACCCCCTTTCTATTTCGGAGCTTCATGCTTTTGTTTACTTTTCGCAAGTAACGGTCCAGAATTCATAGGTATGGAGTTTCGAATTATCATAATATACAAGGTAGAAAGGAAAGATAGTAGCACGATTTGTTTTGTCAAATTACCTGAATCACTGAGAATAGAACTACCAAGAATATATGTTCAGAAGTTAAGCAGAATGAAAGAGTTATGTAACATGGCACATGATGACGTTATAATCTGTGAATCATCATGTTCCATTTAGAAACTCAGCATGAATTACTGTAATATAATCACGTTGATCAAGTGTCATTATATTATACTATCTCATGCATCAGTTCCCAACATTACTTCTATAACATTCATATTCTAAGCTCGAAAGTTTACAGAATATAGAAACTAACAGTTTCTATATAATGTAACACTGATAACACGAAGAGATTGATGATTTCAGATAAGAATAATTATAAAAATATCTTCAGAAATATGGAGGATATTTATAATGAAAGATACGATGATATCTCAAAATATCTAAGATCAGAGGATGATAGAAACTATTGTCTGCAAGGGTTTAGAGTAAGGAGCAAGATATTCACTAAAGACTTTAACAGACATTGAATCATTTGGATTCTTTGAAGTCAAACTTATTCTTTGTGATTTGTCCACGGCTTTCTTCATAATTTCTCATAATTTGCTTTTCGGTACTAAATTTTCTATTGAATGTTTTCAATATAATGATACACAGGAAGTACGAAGAGGTATATAATTTCGGACGAGAATATTTATGAAAATATCCTCGAAAATATCGAAGATATTGATGATGATATTTTGGAATTTCTAAGTTCGATGGTTGATGGAGAAAGATTTTTCGCAAGATTTTAACATGACTTCGGAGCAAGATATTCTCTAAAGATTTCAACGGATCCAGAATTACCTGAATCCTTTGAATATATGGTTTGGTCCTTGTATTTATCCTTGGTCTCCTTCATGGGTAGCTCAATCTGTTTTTCAATACCCAATTTTCTATCGAGCGTTCCTAACACTCCTTTCTTTATCATCAAACTTTTGGCCGTTTAGGCCATCTACCATTTTTCTGTTTCCTGTGTATTTAATGCTATGATATCTGAATCATCGGTTATTAATCCGTGGTGGTAACATGGTGGCATACGAAAGGTTCCCCGGTAACCATAAAAGAGAACACACATATATTTCAAGGTTATAATAAGGTTGTTTCGAACGAAAAGTCGAAGTTGACTTGCTGGAGCTGTGACAAAATTGGCTACTTTGAAGAGGAATTGTAAAGTTATTTTCGGTAATAACAACGCCAAAGAAGCTAGTACATATACGTGTTAAACGTTTACTCAGGTTCCGAGTGTTTTCAAGTGCATAACTATATGCATCAACCTTTCCTTCCGTAGATGAAATGCGGTTGGTTTATCCTCTCGATTGAGGTGTTTTCAAGAATCATGAAAGGTTTGAACGCAAATCGTGATCGTCAAGATATAAATGAAGTTTAGGATGAAATCAAGTGGCAAACTTGAAGAATTGTTTAGTTTCATATGTTATAATCAATATTTTAATTTATTTTAATTGTCCAATGTTATTAGTCCACAGTCGATAGTCCACAGTTAACAGCCCAATAATTCATATATAGTTTAATATGTAATATTCGAATTAATTAATACGTATCGTGACCCGTGTACATGTCTCAGACTCGATCACAACTCAAAGTATATATATTATTTGAGAATCAACCTCAACCCTGTATAGAGAACTCGATCATTACTGCATATAGAGTGTCTATGGTGATTCCAAATAATATATATAGATGTGTTGATATGATATGTCAAAACCTTGTATACGCGTCCCGATATTTAAAGTGCATAAAATAATTACAGAAATTAAATGACGATAAATAAAGTGCGTAAAATAAATAACAGAAATTAAATGACAATAAATAAAATTGCGAGAATTAAATTGCAATAAAATAAATAGCAATAATTAAAATGTAATAAGGAATTAACAGTTAGCAAGGAACAATTAGATAGGAATTTGTTAGCGTGGATTCTTAACAAAATTTCTCATAATTAATTTGTTTGTTTCTAACAAATTTTATTTTTGTCCAATGTTTTCTTCATTATGCCACTTGTTGGATATTGATAGGTCAAAATCCAAATATAAAATTGAATGAAAATGATTATTCTGTGATGAACGAATTCGTATATCGGTGGATGTAAGTAGGATAGTAAATGACTATTGAATCAGATTCAAAGAATGTACAGTATAACCTATTAATGTGAAATCTAAATATTTCTAGGGTATTACCTACCCGTTAAAATATTTTCACCATTAACAGTTTGTACAAAAGAATTTTTAATTACAATCTTTATAAAAATATACTTACATATATATTTTCCTCTGATGTAATCATGGATTTAATGAGTCAATATGATATTAAACTCATTTGATTTACCGTTAGAACAAGAATATATAATATCTAAAACATTAAAGATTACATAATCGCCATGTCGAACGAAAATAAAATAGATAGAACGATACGTAGAACGATAATTATACTCGAGGTACAGAATGAGATGTCGAAGCTGGTGATGCGGATGTTGTTGTTAGTGGTACTAATGCTGTTGGTGCTAAGGTTGGTGATGTTACTGGTGTTGGTGATATTGCTGGTGCTTGTAAATTGTGTACCGTGCTCTCTAAAGTTAACACTCGAGCTCGGAGTTCTTTAACTTCTTCTACTAACCCTGGTTGGTTATCAGTGTGAGGTAGAGATCGGATATCTTCTCTAGTTCCGTTAATGGTAGTCTCAAGATGAAAAATTCTGACAAAAAGGGTATAAACGGTGTTGCAAACAGGTTCGCCGGTGAGCGGGTCGAGTACTCCAAGGTTAGGTGGTAGATTCGGTTCATGATATGGAGTACCTTCTTCCCTTTTCCATAGGGTGAGTATGTCGCGAACCCACCCCCATTTTCTCCAGTAATCACAGTAGTTGATTGGTTGGTGTGCTCCTGTCACGCTGTCTTCGGAGTCAGAGGAACTTGGTCGATTCGTAGAGGCCATCTTACGCGATCTCAGGAAAGATTTTTGGTATGAAGAGTTTAGTGACAGCAATTGATAGTTGGATGGTATTCTCAATGCATAATTTACATAGATATATATAGTACCAGGATCCCTTAAATTAAGGAGAAATTTACGAGAGATAACAGGCAAGGTCTACAGTAACAGATACGCTAAGATATGAATTGTCAGATATGCTAAGATATGAATTTTGTCTATACACTATTCATGCAGTCAATGCAGTAAAATGTGTCTAGACTAAGAATAATGAGTAAGTGATTTCATAAGGATGACAAGCAGATGATTTTCGACAAAAATGATAAGCAAAACTTTTGACATGCAGAAACGGTCGAAGTCCAGATTCACTAATACATCTAAACAACTATTAGTTAGACACACTAATGCAATTTTCTGGTTCGCTAAGACCACCGCTCTGATACCAACTGAAAGGACACGTCCTAATCCATCCGGACGAAGTCCGTATCGATTATAAACGATTCACAATAGTTGATTTCATCGCGAGGTACTTGACCTCTATATGATACATTTTACAAACATTGCATTCGTTTTTGAAAATACAACATTTCATTACATCGAAAGTTGACGGCATGCATACCATTTAATAATATATCTAACTATAATTGACTTAATATTAATCTTGATGAACTCAATGACTCGAATGCAAGTAATATCCCTAATATGAGCAAATGCACAGCGAAAGGTTTCTTTCGTACCTGAGAATAAACATGCTTTAAAGTGTCAACCAAAAGGTTAGTGAGTTCATTAGTTTAACATAAGTAATCATTATCATCATTTTAATAGACCACAAGATTTCCATATTCAGTTCTCATAAACATACGTCCCATGCATAGAGACAAAATATCATTCATATGGATTGAACACCTGGTAACCGACATTCACAATATACTTATAAGAATATCCCCATCATTCCCGGATCCTCCTTCGGACATGATATAAATTTTGAAGTACTAAAGCATCCGGTACTTTGGATGGGGCTTGTTGGGCCCGATAGATCTATCTTTAGAGTTCGCGTCAATTAGGGTGTCTGTTCCCTAATTCTTAGATTACCAGACTTAATAAAAAGGGGCATATTCGATTTCGATCATTCAACCATATAATGTAGTTTCGATTACTTGTGTCTATTTAGTAAAACATTTATAAAATCAGTGCATGTATTCTCAGTCCCAAAAATGTAAAGAGTAAAAGGGAGCAAATGAAACTCACTATACTGTATTTTGTAGTAAAAATACATATAACGGCATTGACTAACTGAAAGATGCAGGGTTGGCCTCGGATTCACGAACCTATATCATTTGTATATATATATTAAAACATATAACGGAAATTACATAACTTTTATTTATTGATATATATTATTTATATATATATTTGTATTTATATAGGATTTATATTAAATTCTATTTAAAATGTATACTTATATTATATCTTAAATTATATGTGATATATATTTATTTTGTATATATATATATATATATATATATATATATATATATATATATATATATATATATATATATATATATATATATATATATATATATATATATATATATATCTTAAAGTGATCTATATTCATTCATTCAATTATATTAATATATATATGTCCATATATTTATATATATGTTTAGTATTATTTAAAATTAGTTATTTGTTATATAAGGTATTTATAAGAAAAATATATATATATTTGTTTGATATATATAGTTAATATAATTATGGTATATGTATTATGTATACTGTACATAACATTTATCTAACAAACAAATTTTATAGTATTGATAATCATAACAATATTGTTAATAATAATAATAATACTAATAATAATAAATTTAAAGATAATAGTTTTCATAATAATAATAATACTACTATTAATGATAATAATGTTAATTTGCATTTTGATAGTGATAATAATAAATATCTTATCAATAATAAAAATAACCACAATTTTAACTAAAATCATATATTAATAATAAATGACAATTACAAGTTTAGTAGTTATAATTACATTAATAATTATTAAACATAATAATAATAATAATAATAATAATAATAATAATAATAATAATAATAATAATAATAATAATAATAATGATAAAGAATTAAATAAATCAAGGAGTATACCGTTTTTCTAAAAAGAATTGGCCCAACCGGGACTTGAACCCGTGACCTCTCGAAATCCTACACTATCCTTAACCGTTGGGCTGTAGCCCGATTATCTGATGTAAAGCCCCTTTTTAATTTATATAACTCGTGTATCTTTTATTCCCCATTTCATCCTCATCTTCTATCAAAATCAATCGGCTGGATCAATTCAACCAAAATCAATACACAAAAAAATAATAATATATTTTTGGATTTGTAACATAACAACGTCGATATACTTGTGTTTGTAAAAAATAAAAATAAAAATTTTGAACACCTGCACTGTTCGACTGCTCGACGCAGGTTTTGAAAAAAAAAATTTAACTTCTGATTTCGGAATCGTTTTGGACTATACTTACAACACGAATTAGTTTTCTAAGCATGTTTCAAAACTAATAGAGTTGCCAATTGAATCGTAACTGCAACATGTAGCTCGAATTTCTTATGAACAAAATTGTTGACTTTTTAGTTTTAAATCTTTGACTCTCAAATTCTTCCTCAATTTGATGAATTGAAACCTCTATTTTTACAGAAAGATCAGGTAGAAGATTTATAGTAATCCTGCATTTACAAATTTTGAAATTTAAATCAATTTCGAGTTCTTCAAAATTCAATACACGTACAGAGTGTTTGCTTTGGTTAAAAAAAATATTTCTTGTTTTGATTCAAATAATGGAGGTTGTTGTAATTGTTAATTGATAATGGTGATGAAAGAGGTGAATGAGGAAGTCCATAATACTGCACAATTTCGCTGGGTTTATAGTATAAAGTGATCGACCATAGTTGTTCATCAGGTATAAATAAATAAATAATAGAATATAGCAGATAGGGACTTACAATATAATTTTGGATTATAGCTGATAAGTCTTGATTCGTACAGAGTTGGTAACATTTACAGCTAATATTGATTTGGATTATAGCAATTACAGCGACAAAAGAATCAAGAATCAGTAGAAAATAATTGAAATAAAATAAAATAATTGAAAGTAGATATTGACTCTAAAAAAAAAAAAAAAAAATTTGTTGGTTTCCTAAACTGAATTTGTCGCCAATCAAACACGAATAAAGCTTGAAGACGATAGAAAACAT
The DNA here is from genome assembly GCF_046630445.1 of Rutidosis leptorrhynchoides. Lineage (NCBI taxonomy): Eukaryota > Viridiplantae > Streptophyta > Magnoliopsida > Asterales > Asteraceae > Rutidosis > Rutidosis leptorrhynchoides. Next base: position 48,012,305 of record NC_092333.1, read on the forward strand.
AATACAATTTTTATATATATTCATATGTATTTATCCGTATTTAAATATCCATATATATATGTACAAGTACTTTGCTATATATCTATATGTATTTTGTATGTATATATGTATTATAATCGTATTATATATATATATATATATATATATATATATATATATATATATATATATATATATATATATATATATATATATATATATATATATATATATATATATATATATATATATATGCATTTATATATTTTTAACTGTATTATATATATATATATATATCCATATTTATTTATATACCGGTTTTATATCTATATTTATATATAATTTTATTAATATTAAATGTAGTGATGTTACAACTATACTTGTAATTACTTTTACTATATTACAATTTATTAATTATGTATTACTTATCTTATATAATCACATATTTGAACCTATATATCATTTATATAATTTATCAATATACATATAGTAATAATTATGTTTATATATAATATGTATTTTCAAATTACTATACTTGTGTTTTACATATCCAGATTCATTACTTGGATAGATGTATCAGTTACATATATCAAAACAATTTAAATTCAAAGTATGACATTATACAATTTATACTTTGTTAGATCGTTTAACAAATTATGTTCGAAATCAATTAATAACAAGTTTTAGTTATTTATCTTCTTATTAACTAAATCACATATTAGTTCTCTATTATATTAATTTTACAACATCTAACTATGTATATGAATAGTTAATTACATGTACATTTCTATTTGCGTTTATAGATTCGTGAATTGTCGGGAATAGTCAGGGTTAAATGAATATATTAAACAAAGTTTTAAAGTTTTTAAGATTTCAACCTTACAGACTTTGCTTATCGTGTCAGAAACATATAAAGATTAAGTTTAATTTTGATCGGAAATTCCAGGGTCATCACACTAATCACACTTGATTTAGTTGTGGTTTGACTAAATTAATCAAAAAAAACTTAACCTATTCACTAGAGGGTTTGATTCACTTATTCCGCCATTGTGTGAGTTAAATCTATTGATTTCTAAGTTCCTAGTCATGTTTTATCACCTTCTATTCTTTCCCCCTCAACTCATATTTTAAAGTATTCATCAATATGCTCCATCCAGTTCTGATTCTCGATATACTTCTAACTTTTATATCGGTCATTCTTCTTTGTCATCTACCACCGAAAGAATCTATTTACTTCTACTATACTCTTGGGTTTATAGTGTTTCTAATTCTCCCGTGTCTTTATATTGCTATATGCATCGATATATATGGTTTATAATTTCTGGTTTGTCATTGGGCTTTATATGTTCCCTTATATTTCAAAGTCTCTGCTTCTGTCTTCTATAATCATTATCATTCACAGTTAATGCTCCTTTTATTTCCTGCAATTTATACCCCAATTTCTATTTCGGAGTTTTGTCCTTTCGTTTCTTCTTCTTGCGATTAAGCACCACTTGTAATGGTCTAGAATTCACAGATATGAATTTTGGAATGAACATTGTTAATGTTCTAGGAAGGAAATTGTGATGACACGATCTTGACTTGTTAAATTACTAGAATACCTTGGAAAAGGCCGAATCATCAAGAAATATTTTCTTGATATTTTAGAGGTTAAATAGAATACAAGAGTCATATAACATGGCACATGATGATGTTATGATCTGTGAATCATCACGTTCCATTTAGAAACTCAGCATGACTTACTGTAATATAATCACATTGATCAAGTGTCATTATATTATACTAATTCATGCTTCAGTTCCCAACACTACTTCAAAATATTCCTATTTTAAACTTGAATGTTTCAGAATTTAGAAACTAAAATAGTTTTTTTTATGATGTAATAGCGATAGCGCGAAGAGGTAAATGATTTCAAATAAGAAAAATTAAGAAAATATCTTCAGAAATATGGAGGATATTTATAATGAAAGATATGATGATATTTTAGAATTTCTAATATCAGAGGATGATGAAGAATATTGTCCGCAGGGGTTTAGAGTCAGGAGCAAGGTATTCGTTAATGACTTCAGCATGTACTGAATCATTTGGATCCTTTAAAGTCAGGTTCAGTCTTTGTAATTTGTCCACAGCCTCCTTCCTACTTTGCTCAATCCGTTTTCCAGTTCCAAAACTTCTCTTTTTCTGCGCTTTGCCAGTACACTTCATCATTATCATCCAACTTTTACCGTTTAAAGTCGTTTATAGTTTTTGCTGCTTCATCAGCATTTTTTCCATTTTCGGAGAACCAATTCGTAGTTCGGAGTGTTTTTCAGAAACTTCACATTCAAATTAAGTCCAGAAGATAGACGTTATATATACACATATAACTGTTGGCGTAGACATGCTGCGAGATTTCAAAATACTGATTGCTAATTCCCAATAATTCGTATGGCAATTCTCATTACAAGATGCGAATGAGTAAATGATGGGGTTTCAATGAATAATTATAATGACTTTTTGGAGAGGCTAAAGTCAAAGGGTAATGAAGTTGTTGGTACATCTGCTAATAATGTGGTGGAATGTAAAAGGTTCCCTGGTAACGATGGTGTATATCTCAAGGTTATAATAAGGTTAGTCTGACTGAAAAGTCGAAGTTGACTTGCTGGAGCTGTGACAAAACTGGCTACTTTGAATAGGAGTCGCAAAGTTATTTTTGCTAATAAATACCAAAGAATCTGACGCGGATATGTTGTTTAAACTTTTACTTTGGTTTCAACAGTTTTTCGGGTACATAACTGTGGGTAACATGTGGCTGGATCATCATCTCGATTGCTCATCATTTGAAGTGTCTTCAAAAATTTTCGAAGGGTTTGAACTCAGATTGTAATCGTTAACATACATTTGATATTCTAACACAGTTTTGAAGTCAAAATATAGCTTGTGAAAGATGTAAGGATCTAAGAGTGATAATTTTGGTCATATCTCAAGTTGAATTTTGAGATTTCAAAATTAGAATATGTAATTAAATTTTGAATGAGTATTGTTGTTTTGATTTCTATAAAAGAATGTATATTGTTGTGAAAGTAGGGAGTATAAAGGATGATTTGCTGAATCAGATTCGAAGAATGTAACATATTAATTGTGAATTTATATATCTCTCGGGTATTACCTACCCGTTAAAATTTTTTTTCACAATTAATATTTTGTACAAAAGAATTTTATTACAGTCTTTATGAAAATATATATATGTATATTTTCTTTAGATGTAACATAGATTTAATGAGTTAATGTTAAATTAAACTCATTTGATTTATGGTTGAAACTAGAATTGAATATTCCCTAAAGGCTTTAAAAAGTACATAACTTTTACGCAGTATTTCTTTAATGACATTGAAATTATGAATCAATACTTCGTTATTTATTGATGTATGATGTTCGGTTCTTGGAATTCTTGTGAATTTCGCAAAGTACGAATGATGTTATCTGAAAAGTTTCGGGTACATCGATGATGAAAGTGTAAAATCAAATATATACTTGATTTATTATGAATTGGAATTTGTTGAATTGCGATAGAGATTGTAGTTAACGCTGGTTAAGTTGCGGCCGAAGGACATACATTATTGCATATTTGTAATATGAATTAACCGAGTAGTTAAGATTTACACACAATAGCTTAGCACGGAAAGATTTATTTCAATATATATATATATATATATATATATATATATATATATACATATATATATATATATATACATATATATATATATAATATACATATAATTTCTTCAGAGGGAATGAATTAATTCTTCATAACTCGTTGATACAATATACACGTTATGGATTCGTAATGATGTCCACAGTGATTCTTGAACTGACAGAGTTTGTGATGTTATCGGTGTTGTTGATTCGGATGTTGACTGTACTGACGATGCTGGTAACGCTGACGGTACTGTTGATGCTGTTGGTAAAGCAAGTTTAGCTTGTTAATCACACACCATTTTTTTCAGGGTTTCTACTCTTCCTTCTATCATTTTGGTTCGCTTAACTGATTTATGGTTAGGGCTAGATTAGATAATCTCTAAGACTTTAGAGATTGTATAATCGCCGCGGAATGTTTCTCCAATGAAGTTATGAATTAATACTTCGTTAGTTATTGTTGTTGGTACTCCTTGGTATCTATGGTGCGTATGACGTTGATGCTCGTGGGACAGATTGTGAAGTTGAGGTTTACGACGCGGTTGTGGTTGGAGGTGGTAATGGTACTATTGGCATTGATGATGGTGGTACTGGTTATGCTGCTGATGCTGCTGCTGGTGTTTGTAATCTCTGCACTATATTCTCCAAAGCCACTACCCGAGCGCGAAGCTCGTTGACTTCTTCTATTACACCGGGGTGATTGTCGGTTCGGACGAGCGGATAAATAAAATCTAAAATTTGATGTAATATATAATCGTGACGAGATACTCTGGAAATGAGCGAGAAAATGGTGTTTCGGACAGGTTCACCGATAAGTGCTTCAGGTTCTTCATCAAGAGGGCAATGTGGTGGATGGAAGGGATCACCTTCTTCTTGTCTCCAATGATTGAGGAGGCTACGAACCCATCCCCAATTCATCCAGAATAGGTGAATCATTGGAGAAGGCTACGAACCCATCCTCAATTCATCCAGAATAGGTGATGACTGATTAGTTGATCTATTCTGGTCACACTGCTTTCGGAGCTTGAATGGGATTCCATTTCGGAATCTGAGTGACTTGAACTGATGATGAATTCCATTTTGTACGATTGGATAAAGGATTTTTTTTTCAATATGAAATGATTTTGGCTAACGGATGGTATTTCAATATATATATATATATATATATATATATATATATATATATATATATATATATAGATCAAAAGATTTCGTAGATTATGGAGGACTTTGCGGGATATGTCAGGCAAAGTTTAAAGTAACAGATACGATAAGATATGATTTAGCAGATATGCTAAGATATGAATTTTTGTCTATACACTGTTCATGCAATCAATGCAGCAAGACGTGTCTTAGACTAAAAATGATAAGCAGGTAATTTCCTGAGGATGATAAGTAGTTAATTTTTGACACAAAATGATAAGCAAAACTTTTGACATGCAGACACGGTCGAAGTCCAGACTCACTAATGCATCCTATCGACTTATCAGTTAGACACACTAATGCAGACCTGGTTCGCTAAGACCACCGCTCTGATACCAACTGAAAGGACCCGTTCATATACATTATAAACGATTCACAATAGTTGATTACATTGCGAGGTATTTGACCTCTATATGATACATTTTACAAACATTGCATTCATTTTTAAAAGATAAACTTTCTTTACATCGAAAATTGACAGGCATGCATACCATTTCATAATATTCACTATCCAACTATAAATTGATTTAATAATAATCTTTGATGAACTCAATGACTCGAATGCAACGTTCTTCAAAATATGCTATGAAAGACTCTAAGTAATATCTTTAAAATGAGCAAATGCACAGCGGAAGATTTCTTTAACACCTGAGAATAAACATGCTTTAAAGTGTCAACCAAAAGGTTGGTGAGTTCATTAGTATATCATAATCATTTATTTCTATCATTTTAATAGACCACAAGAATTTCATTTCCAGTTCTCATAAATATACGTCCCATGCATAGAGACAAAAATAATCATTCATATGGTGAACACCTGGTAACCGACATTAACTAGATACATATAAGAATATCCCCTATCATTCCGGGATCCTCCTTCGGACATGATATAAATTTCGAAGTACTAAAGCATCCGGTACTTTGGATGGGGTTTGTTAGGCCCAATAGATCTATCTTTAGGATTCGCGTCAATTAGGGTGTCTGTTCCCTAATTCTTAGATTACCAGACTTTAATAAAAAGGGGCATATTCGATTTCGATAATTCAACCATAGGATGTATTTTCAATTACTTGTGTCTATTTCGTCAAACATTTATAAAAGCGCATGTATTCTCAGTCCCAAAAATATAAAGGGTAAAAAGGCAAATGAAACTCACCATACTGTATTTCGTAGTAAAAATACATATAACGTCATTGAACAAGTGCAAGGTTGGCCTCGGATTCACGAATCTAAATTAATTATATATATTTATGTGTTGGTCAATATTTGTCTAACAAATTAGGTCAAGTCATAGTGTACCACAATCCTAATGCTCGAGACTAATATGCAAAAGTCAACAAAAGTAAATTTGACTCAAAATAATTTCCAAAAATCTATACATGATTAATATATAGTTTAAATATCGTCGTTTTATATTTTTAAATATTTTTAAAAGATTTATTAGAGTAAATAATATAATTTATTTATTAATAAATAAAATTTTATATTAAATTTATATAATAAAATATACTTTTATATATATTAAGTAATAAAATTTATAGGGTTAATTTAATATCATAAAGATAATATGATAGGTATTATTAAAGTAAGTTATTACACGTAGTAAAATATGTTTGTATCACATATTTATTTGATAAAATAATATCTATAATGATAGTAAGTAAAAGTTGTATTATTTTGTAATAATAATTATTATTATAAAAATATCAATATTTATAATTACTAAGATGACATTATGATAAAACGATAATTCTAATTATGATAACTTTAATATTTACAATAATTTTTATTATTATCTTTAAAATAATAATTCTATTTAAAATAATAATAATAATGATATTTTATAGTAACAATGACATTTCTATTAAAATGATAATTTTTGTTAAAATGATAGTTTTAATACTAACGATACTTTTAATAATAATAGTAATGATAAAAATAATAAGAACGATAATTTTTTCTAAATCAATATCTTATAATATTTTAATTTCATCATGATACTCTTACTCATTATTTCCTAATCGTTTCGTTTAATAGGTTTTAATCGTCTTTTATATCGTGTTCATAATAATGATAATAATAGTAATCAAAATAATTAGGTGTTACAAATATTTGTTTTAATTACACTAATATTAATAATGATAGTTACTATAACATTATTAACGATAATACTAATGATTATCTTAATGATAATATAGTAATAATAATAATAACAATAACAATATCCATTTTTAAATAATGATATATATATTAATAATGATAATAATAATAATAATACTAATAATAATAATAATAATAATAATAATAATAATAATAATAATAATAATAATAATTGGATAATAATAATAATACTAATTATAACTTTAACGATAATAACGATAGTAATAATAAAAAAAAATAACAATTTTTAATGATAAATCCCTTTTATTGATAAAGATAATAATAATGATAATAATAAGATAAAACTAGAACGACGATAAAAACGACGATAATAATAATCATTTTTAATAAAAATATCAAAAATTCAATTGATTATAACTTCTAATCCGTTCATCGAAACCATTCGATATCTAAAGGAAAAGTTCTTAATTTTTCGCTAGCTTTCCAAGGACATGCATATCTTATACCTTATCTCAACCGCAAGTGTAACTAATTCAAGATTCAACCTAACCTGTCTAAGGGCAATATCAAAAGTACAAGCATGCATAATCCTAAATACTCGAGCACTAGTCAGGGATACACTATTAGTATGTAAAAGTTAGATTATGAGTACTCACGTATCAATATTGAGATTCAATATTGCAGGAAAGGTACGTAGACGCAACGGAAATGATAAACACTATATTGACCTCACGAGCATACCCATGAACCATACTCAATCACCTCCATAGCTATAACCTATAATTTCCTTAATCCTATCCTACTCGAAAAACAATTTTGAAATCACTCGGACAACACTCCGTCGTAATATTTTATGTATACTAATAATATCTTGAAATAATACGGAGTAAATATATATATGTAAATCGATTGAGAGAGTTTAGAGAAAAATATTTTCAAGTTTCTATGAAATAATGAAACCTATTGAATTCTATTTATAATAGATTTTTGAATTATTAAAGTGAATTATTAAAGTATGAATTATTAAAGTGAATTATTAAAGTATGAATTATTAAAGTAAATTATTAAAGTATGAATTATTAAAGTGAATTATTAAAGTTAAAGTAAAGTAAAGGTAAAGTTTAAGTATAGTAAAAGTATAAAACTATGTACGTATAATACGCGTATAAATATATATAATATTAATTTAAATCGTTATATATATATTTAATAAAATAAAATATAAATATCGTTATCTTTATCATACTAGTTAAGTAATGAGTTGTCAAAAGTGGTTCTAGATATTTATAAAAGTTATATACGTTTTAATAATAAAGTTCTTTTTAAACTGAAAACGTTTTTGTACGTTTGAAACTAAATAGATCAATCGAGTCTTTATGAGATTCAATCTTCCACTATCCTTTGTCTAGTTCTCAATGATTGACAATTTGTTCTTATTTATAAATCACTTTACCATTTTCTGAATATTGTTAAAATGGAAAGATTTCTAAAATCAACGTGGGCCTTTCAACAGAGACTTGTAATCATAATTCAATAAATCTGATAATTCAATCATTTGATCTTATCTTCTATTTCCATTGATAAACATTTTGAAACAGATACAATCATATAAAGTATTTAATCTAATATTTTGTTTACGTTTCAAGTTATAATATATATACACATATACATATATAATCATATTCGTTTAATGGTTCGTGAATCGTTGGAACTTGGTCGAGGTTGAATGAATGTATGAACATAGTTTAAAATTCTTGAAATTTAACTTAACAAATATTGCTTATCGTGTCGGAAACATATAAAGATTAAAGTTTAAATTTGGTTGGAAATTTCCGGTGTCGGAAACATATAAAGATTAAAGTTTAAATTTGGTTGGAAATTTCCGGGTTGTCACAATGTATTAACATTCCAAAATGGTCTAAACTTTCTTAAGCATAATAGAATACATGGTGTACCATATCCGAGAGACGTGATGTGCTTTAATACTTTCGTTAATGATTGGTAAAAGATAGTTAGGCCCTTAAAAAGAGTTCAACCATAAAGAACACCATGGCCAAGTCAAGATGACTTCCATGAACACGTTCGGTTATCCTAACGGTCCAATCCTTTATGTGTCTAAACAAACAGTTCCTTAATTAACTAAGAATCCCTCAAGCGGGGTGCAATGCTTGAGACAGCGTTATGGTGCAGTGTACTGGTCAACACTTACCATGTTTCATGGCCTTACTTAGCAGAGGTACAGCTTAAAACAACCGATGTGCTTCAGCGTGCACGTACAAAGTTTATATGCTTGGTGACTACACTAGCATGGTCTGGGACCGACAATGTACTAAGGGTCTAGTCAGATGTTTCACTACAAAAGAGTCCTCAGTCGAAATCTAAAGCTTGATAGACTTACTACAACCGGTGTGCCTCAGTCGATCTTACGTTGTATCCGAGAGACTTCTCTTACCAAGGGGTGACACAGATAGTGTACTCTGAATCGGGGTTCGCGACTTCCCAATAACAGAGCCTATAACTATGTTCTATTAGTTGGAAAAGCGATTGAGTTTAAAGCATAATCGGAAAGTATTTCGACAACATACACAAACCATAATATTATTTCGGCATTATAACTACTTACATCATAGCATACACTAAAGATAACTACTCGCTAATCATGGCAATAATATCATAAAACATTATATAAGATAAAGGATAGAAGTACCAGTAGATTAAACGAGCTTCGAATACAAAAGTGACAACTTCAAGACTCCAGACCGCTCCTAATACAATCTTCAGCGTTCGCCTCCGGGTACTTAATTTCCCGCTCGGAGGTGAGAAGGCCTTGAAAGTATGACTAATATTGTACAAGAGAGAGAAAGAAGTGAATTGAAGTGTGTGTTGGAATGAATGACAAAGACCCTTTAAATAGACTTGAAAATTGCCAAATACGCCTGGCAGGCCGTTTGGCAGGCCGTATTCAAGGCAGGCCGTTTGATGGCTCGTGTGGTGGCACGTATATGGCAGGCCGTTTCCATACTGGCAGGCCGTATGGCAGGCCGTATGGCTTGCTGGTCAGCCTAAATTTCCTGGATCGTAACTTGATTTCTTGTCTTTCACCGTTTTCGCTCTAGAATCTTCGTTTTAGCTCTGATTCTCTTGATTCTTTTTGCACCGTCTTCGTAATTACTTGTTCTTTAATCCTAACCAATGAAGTGGGTATTTTGCTGACAAAGTTCGAATCTTTCTTGTTTTTGGGCCTTAATTCCGGGGTGAAAACGTGACTTTTTAGCCGATATCAAACGGCGATTATTTAACTTTTATGCGTTTACGTGTATTAAATGCGTACTTGATCTTTGGAGGGTTTCAATAATTAATACGGGTTGATATTAATTCAAATAAATGTTTCGGATAATGAAATACGATAAAAACGATACGATTTTGATAATAGCTTTTTGAGCAACGAAACGCCCGGGTTTGTTTTAATAATTAATTTTATTAATTAATTATTAACTTTTTAAAATATTTAATTTATTGGGTTTTTAATAAATTAAGCGATTGGTTGCGTTTAACGATCGGGTTAGCGTTCCGGGCCTTCGGTACGACTAAATGACACTTAAAACGGACCACGATTACACGGGATTGCAAAACGAGAGCCCGGGAACCCATAGAGGGCCCCATTCGGCCGACCCCCTCCCCCTCCCCTTTATTTTGTTAAATGTTGAGGGACTTATGTGTACTTATCTATATTAGGGCTAGATATAAATACTTGTGATTAACCTAAACTAATTAAACCCTCACACACAAAAAACTGCAGTCGATCCCCTCCCTCCCTCTCTTGTTCGTCGACCACCACCACCAACAATACACCTTCAATTTTCAATTTTTGGTAAAACCTCAAGAACAAACGTTGTAATTCGCGTTATCCTCTACGTATTGGTGTGCCTTGATTGTTGATCTAAGGTATATTTAGCTAAACCCTAATCCTAAAAATCTGATTTTTATAAGAGTTTCATAGTTATGTTGTCAATTGCTCAAGTCTATACGCGTACGTATTAATCGTTATCGTTATTTTGATTGTTTGATGCGCTAGGGTTTAAAAACGAATTTTTTATTGTTTGATCAGAAAAATTAAGTTTTTAAAATGTTAATTATTATGTTATAATCAGATTCCTTGCGAAAAACTATTGAGTTTAGGCTTTGGATTCGCTTGATTTCGTTTCCGTATGATTAAGTTATGTCAATTTGAATTATCGTTGTGTTTTTGTTGCTTGATCAGAAATCTGGTATTGATAGACAACGAATTGGCATGTGAGACTTATACCACTGGAAATATAATTTAAAAACACTCAATTTAGACTAGGATATCATGTCGTTTTCTTATGCATAACCCGAGATATGCTTGAATTAGTGTAAAAGTAGTTTTATACAGCACTTGCATGAAACTAACCTTGTATAATAAAATGTGTTAACTTATGTGATTAAAGTTTTGCATATTTGAAAAGTAGACAAAAAGTACTTCATCTTTCATGTAGATATCATAGGCTAATTGTATCTAGATCTTCAGATAATCGCGTGCGAATATGACTAACTAAATGAGAATCGAATCTGCAAATTGCTCACGGTTTTGTACTCTGTGGATTATTTTTATTGATTGAGTATGTATGATTCTGGAAAATAAAACTTAACATGATATGTGACTTATTGTTATTTTATGTTAATCTCTGAAACCTTATGCATTGGGCACAATAGAGCCATACTTTATGTGAATTCTGATTTGAGCTGAAAACTGAATGTTCAACTTGCATGAATAAACTGTACAAATTCGCTAAACAAAAGTGGCTATATTTTTGATATTTGTTAATTTTATTTGTCCTTAAACTATGACCACTGGTATTGTATCAATTTCATGTTCCTAACTCCGGTTATAGCCAAAATGAAATCAGTGCGCGGTCAGAAACTGACTTGGCAAGTCCCAAATGTATCCCTTCTGATTCATGACTTTTAATTGTCGTATGAGTCCCTGGCTGGACTTTTTGGAATCTATTTTAAGTATATTTATGATCTGGAGTTTTCCATATTTACGTGAATTTTTTACTATGAGATAATGTGCTAAGTATGCTACGTGTTCATAAACTTTGTGCATGACGATAAACTGAAATTGTGGAAATGATCATTCATGACCTAAAACGTATTGTTTGACTTAGGTTTGACATGTTGACAAATATTTGACATGAACCTACTGATGTTGACTTTAGTTGACTACTTTGACCAAGTTTGACTTTCGGTTTGACTTCGGTTGACTTTGTTTGACTTGCATGATATAGTTGACTTTTACTTTGAAACGCGTCGAGTCGAGCAATAAGACAATGTACACTATGAAACCACACTTATTTAAGATACATATATTGACCAACCTACTTACGTATACTTAGGTTGCATTACTCGACTATAAACCGTACAAGTTAATTGTTCACTTTTCAATCCGAGCTTATTCAAAGGTGAGTCTACAGTCCCACTTTTTACATGTTTTCAGGGATGAGAATACACGTTGTTATATTTACATTTTCAAATACTTTTGTATTGACATGAGTACTACACATATGCATATTGATTTTGTTCAAAAAGCCTCTAGCTTGAATACTTTTAATACCATCGGTGTAAGCACAATTTAGATGGACGGATCCGTTAGGTTGACAACCTCACCCGCTATAAAAAGTGTGGTGCATTTATTTTTAACATTAAATACATTTGAACAAGTGTATAACATTTTACGAGGTAAGGTGGGTATAGTGTCTTCTATACTCGGGTCATTGCTAGTATTCAGGTGCTCGGTTTATGCAAATGATAGAATCTCGTGGTCAAGGAAACTAAACTATTTTTCTGATAACTGTTTTTCAGATACTGTTACATTACTTTAAACCTGTAGATTCACCAACACTATTTGTTAACCTGTTTTTGCGTGTTGTTATTCTCAGGTCCTTAAGAGGTATGCTTCCGCTGTGTTTACTGCATGACTGGCCGTGGAGTCAGCATTTGATTTTAAAGAACATTATTTACTTTCGCATTTAAAACTTTTATACTGTTTAAATACTGTTGGCTTGTGGTTACGATCACAACAGTGTTTCTATTTTGGGATTATTAAATTATGCTTTTGAAAGTAAATTTTTAATAAAATTAAATGCGATTGCTTCAAACGTCTCATATAGAGGGCGTAACTGTTAACTGTGGGACCTGAATTAACACGCCGTTAGATGGTAATTTGGCGGGGTGTTAAAGTTGGTATCAGAGCTAATGGTTCGTAGGAAAACTAAGACTTGCATTAGTGTGTCTGATTTGGTCATTAGGACACCTTGATGAGTCTAGACTACGACCGGGACTTAGTCATTACTTGAGTACTTTGTGACTAACATTATTTACTTGACTAATCTGTTTTGTATGTGTTCTTGTACTATAAGTTAGATGTCACATGATTCAGGAAACAGTGACTGCGACTCTAGTATGGCTGAGGTGAATGCTCCTGCCCTAGCACCAGCACCTGCTCCGCATCAGATACCTAACCATCCCGTGAACCTTTATGCATTGGATTTGGTTCATACTAACCGTAACAGGGATATTGTTGATCGTGTTAACGCTTTGAGCGATATTGCTAGGACATATCCGCACCCCGATGATCTTGAGAGGTTGGAGGAAAGAGTCACATGTATAAATACTTATACGTACGAGGCTGAAGAGAGGTTCGTTGAGATGGCGGGATTGATAGCAGCCTTGACTGCCAGGGTTGCTGCGTTAGAGGCGAAACGTAATAGGACGAGGAATGATGGACCTGCTTCTCGTACCCGACAGAAGAGGAAGTGAAGGGTCGTTGACCATGAGCTTCTTTCCTTTTTCATTCGCCATACTTTCTTTAGTTGATTATATAAGACGTACCGGCTGTTATAAACCGGGCTATTAGCACATTATGTTTATTTTTTGGTTTACTACTTGGGAATTTGGTTTATCACTTTCGGATTTTATTTATATTAATGGTGGTTTATGCTATTAGTAACTATTATCTTTTATTGCATGCGGTATTATTCTATATTTAGTGACTTTCCATGACCGTAATACTTGTGTTATGTTATACTACTACTATTGCCATTAATGTTACTACTTAGTGCTACGACCACTACTATCACTACATAACACGAGTACCACTACTACTACCACTAGTGTTACTACTAACACTACTATCACTACTATTACCGCTTACACTACTTCTCACTACTAGCGAATATTTTCGTACTATTATTTACTAGTCTTCAACACTCGTTGCTAGTATATTTTCATATATAGCGTTGTTTTGACACTGACCTAGTGTGTTTTTCTGTGTTGAAGATGCCTCCGAAGGAATCAACCGCCATTCAAATCAGGAGGATGGTCGCCGAAGGAATCGTGGCTGAAAGAGCTGAACTACTGAGAGAATTCAACAACGCTCAAAACAGTAATGATCGTGGTGGTTCGAGCAACACCAATGGAAACGGAACTCAAGGCCGTAATGGATGTTCCTACAAAACATTCACTAGTTGCAACCCGCATTCTTTCAACGGAACTAAGGGACCAGTTGGTCTCACTAGATGGTTTGAGAAGCTCGAGTCGGTTTTCCGCATTAGTGGGTGTAATGATAACGACAGGGTAGGCTTTGTAACTGGCACACTGGCAGATAGTGTGCTCACCGGGTGGAACAACTATGCTCAATCCCTGGGTCATGATCAGGCTTATGCCCTACCTTGGGACACTCTGAAGCAAAGAATGATCGAGGAGTATTGTTCGAGGAACGAGGTTAAGAAAATGGAACGCGAGTTTCGAGAGCTAAAGTTAGTAGGCAACTATCTCACCGCCTATAACAAGAGGTTCTTTGAGCTGGTGTTAATGTGTCCTGAAATGGTTATTCTAGAAAGGCGTAAGGTAGAACTGTACATTGAAGGTCTGAGTGAGAATATTCAAGGCGGGGTCACTACTTCAAAACCCGCAAACGTGCAGGAAGCTATTGACATGGCTAGTTTGCTTTTGGATCAGATTGCCCAGAGAGGGAAGGGCACTACAGTGAATGAGAATAAGTCAAATGATGGTAAGAGGAAGTGGAACAATGGTCAGGACCAGAATTTTAATCAACAGCCGTTCAAAAAGCAAGATTCTTACCGCAACGACACTGGAACCACAGGAACTAACTCCGGGTATAAGGGCAAAAAGCCACAATGTCAGAAGTGTGGCAAGCATCATACTGGAAATTGTTCTGTTCTAAATTGTGACTGTTGTAAGAAGTTTGGTCATTTGTCAAAAGATTGCAAGGTTAATCTCAACGGCAACACCAACAACAACAGCACTGCAAGCAATGCGAACAATGCTAATAGTGGTAAGAACTGTTATGGTTGTGGACAGCCGAGTCATTTCAAGAAGGACTATCCGAAGAACAACAATGGGAATGCTCGAGGAAGGGCGTTCAACATCAATTCTACGGAAGCTCGTGATGATCCGAAGCTAGTCACGGGTACGTTTTCACTTGATGATCAACCTGTTTATGTTTTGTTTGATACTGGCGCTGATAGAAGTTTTATATCTAAGGATATTTGCCACAATGTTAAGAATCCTGTTTCTTCCTTAGATAACGTGTATTCTATAGAACTACGAAATGGTAACTTGATGAGAGCTGATAAGATTTATCGTGATTGTACTTTGACGTTAGAAAGTAAGCCCTTTAACATTGATGTGATACCTATTAAACTGGGAAGTTTTGACCTTATGGTTGGAATGGACTGGTTAGCTGATAACAAAGCCGAGGTGGTCTGTGACCAAAAGGCTATTCGTATTCCTATGGCTGACGTTGAACCTATGATGATTTATGGTGAAAAGAATGGCTCGCAATTACATCTCATTAACTGCTTGAAAGTCCAGAAGTATGTGAGAAAGGGATGTATCGAGTTCTTGGCTCATGTAAGCCAAATTGTACCAGAAGAAAGGAGACCCGAAGACGTTCCTATAGTTAAGGAATTTCTTGAAGTTTTTCCGGAGGAATTACCTGGTCTCCCACCGCATCGAGAAATTGAGTTTCAGATAGACTTAGTGCCAGGAGTGGAACCGGTGGCTTGCGCACCGTACAGACTCGCACTCCCAGAGCTTCAAGAGTTATCTAGTCAATTGCAAGAGTTGTTAGACAAGGGATTTATTCGACCGAGTTCTTCGCCTTGGGGAGCTCCTGAAATGTCCCGTTCTTATTGATTAAAAACGTTCCATATTAATTGATTTCGTTGCGAGGTTTTGACCTCTATATGAGACGTTTTTCAAAGACTGCATTCATTTTAAAACAAACCATAACCTTTATTTCATCAATAAAGGTTTAAAAAGCTTTACGTAGATTATCAAATAATGATAATCTAAAATATCCTGTTTACACACGACCATTACATAATGGTTTACAATACAAATATGTTTCAACAAAATAAGTTTCTTGAATGCAGTTTTTACACAATATCATACAAGCATGGACTCCAAATCTCGTCCTTATTTAAGTATGCGACAGCGGAAGCTCTTAATAATCACCTGAGAATAAACATGCTTAAAACGTTAACAAAAATGTTGGTGAGTTATAGGTTTAACCTATATATTATCAAATCATAATAATAGACCACAAGATTTCGTATTTCAATACACATCCCATACATAGAGATAAAAATCATTCATATGGTGAACACCTGGTAACCGACATTAACAAGATGCATATTTAAGAATATCCCCATCATTCCGGGACACCCTTCGGATATGATATAAATTTCGAAGTACTAAAACATCCGGTACTTTGGATGGGGTTTGTTAGGCCCAATAGATCTATCTTTAGGATTCGCGTCAATTAGGGTGTCTGTTCCCTAATTCTTAGATTACCAGACTTAATAAAAAGGGGCGTATTCGATTTCGATAATTCGACCATAGAATGTAGTTTCACGTACTTGTGTCTATTTTGTAAATCATTTATAAAACCTGCATGTATTCTCATCCCAAAAATATTAGATTTTAAAAGTGGGACTATAACTCACTTTCACAGATTTTTACTTCGTCGGGAAGTAAGACTTGGCCATTGGTTGATTCACGAACCTATAACAATATATACATATATATCAAAGTATGTTCAAAATATATTTACAATACTTTTAATATATTTTGGAGTTTTAAGTTTATTAAGTCAGCTGTCCTCGTTAGTAACCTACAACTAGTTGTCCACAGTTAGATGTACATAAATAAATCGATAAATATTATCTTGAATCAATCCACGACCCAGTGTATACGTATCTCAGTATTGATCACAACTCAAACTATATATATTTTGGAATCAACCTCAACCCTGTATAGCTAACTCCAACATTCACATATAGAGTGTCTATGGTTGTTCCGAAATATATATAGATGTGTCGACATGATAGGTCGAAACATTGTATACGTGTCTATGGTATCTCAAGATTACATAATATACAATACAAGTTGATTAAGTTATGGTTGGAATAGATTTGTTACCAATTTTCACGTAGCTAAAATGAGAAAAATTATCCAATCTTGTTTTACCCATAACTTCTTCATTTTAAATCCGTTTTGAGTGAATCAAATTGCTATGGTTTCATATTGAACTCTATTTTCTGAATCTAAACAGAAAAAGTATAGGTTTATAGTAGAAAAAATAAGTTACAAGTCGTTTTTGTAAAGGTAGTCATTTCAGTCGAAAGAACGACGTCTAGATGACCATTTTAGAAAACATACTTCCACTTTGAGTTTAACCATAATTTTTGGATATAGTTTCATGTTCATAATAAAAATCATTTTCCCAGAATAACAACTTTTAAATCAAAGTTTATCATAGTTTTTAATTAACTAACCCAAAAAGCCCGCGGTGTTACTACGACGGCGTAAATCCGGTTTTACGGTGTTTTTCGTGTTTCCAGGTTTTAAATCATTAAGTTAGCATATCATATAGATATAGAACATGTGTTTAGTTGATTTTAAAAGTCAAGTTAGAAGGATTAACTTTTATTTGCGAACAAGTTTAGAATTAACTAAACTATGTTCTAGTGATTACAAGTTTAAACCTTCGAATAAGATAGCTTTATATGTATGAATCGAATGATGTTATGAACATCATTACTACCTTAAGTTCCTTGGATAAACCTACTGGAAAAGAGAAAAGTGGATCTAGCTTCAATGGATCCTTGGATGGCTCGAAGTTCTTGAAGCAGAATCATGACACGAAAACAAGTTCAAGTAAGATCATCACTTGAAATAAGATTGTTATAGTTATAGAAATTGAACCAAAGTTTGAATATGATTATTACCTTGTATTATAATGATAACCTACTGTAATAAACAAAGATTTCTTGAGGTTGGATGATCACCTTACAAGATTGGAAGTGAGCTAGCAAACTTGAAAGTATTCTTGATTTTATGAAACTAGAACTTTTGGAATTTATGAAGAACACTTAGAACTTGAAGATAGAACTTGAGAGAGATTAATTAGATGAAGAAAATTGAAGAATGAAAGTGTTTGTAGGTGTTTTTGGTCGTTGGTGTATGGATTAGATATAAAGGATATGTAATTTTGTTTTCATGTAAATAAGTCATGAATGATTACTCATATTTTTGTAATTTTATGAGATATTTCATGCTAGTTGCCAAATGATAGTTCCCAAATGTGTTAGGTGACTCACATGGGCTGCTAAGAGCTGATCATTGGAGTGTATATACCAATAGTACATACATCTAAAAGCTGTGTATTGTACGATTACGAATACGGGTGCATACGAGTAGAATTGTTGATGAAACTGAACGAGGATGTAATTGTAAGCATTTTTGTTAAGTAGAAGTATTTTGATAAGTGTATTTAAGTCTTTCAAAAGTGTATAAATACATATTAAAACACTACATGTATATACATTTTAACTGAGTCGTTAAGTCATCGTTAGTCATTACATGTAAATGTTGTTTTGAAACCTTTAGGTTAACGATCTTGTTGAATGTTGTTAACCCATTGTTTATTATAACAAATGAGATGTTAAATTATTATATTATCATGATATTATGATATATAATATATCTTAGTATGATGTATATACAGTTAAATGTCGTTACAACGATAATCGTTACATATATGTCTCGTTTCGAAATCATTAAGTTAGTAGTCTTATTTTTACATATGTATTTCATTGTTAATACACTTAATAATATATTTACTTATCATTTAACATAATTAACCAAGTGTATCAATATCTTAATATGATTCATATGTACCTAGTAAGACGTTGTTATAACGATAATCGTTATATATATCGTTTTCGAGTTTCTTAAATTAATAGTCTCATTTTTATGTATATAACTCATTGTTAAAATACCTAATGAGATACATACTTATAATAAAAACATGTTAACTATATATATAACCATATATATGTCATCGTATAGTTTTTACAAGTTTTAACGTTCGTGAATCACCGGTCAACTTGGGTGGTCAATTGTCTATATGAAACATATTTCAATTAATCAAGTCTTAACAAGTTTAATTGCTTAACATGTTGGAAACATTTAATCATGTAAATATCAATCTCAATTAATATATATAAACATGGAAAAGTTCGGGTCACTACAGTACCTACCCGTTAAATAAATTTCGTCCCGAAATTTTAAGCTGTTGAAGGTGTTGACGAATCTTCTGGAAATAGATGCGGGTATTTCTTCTTCATCTGATCTTCACGCTCCCAGGTGAACTCGGGTCCTCTACGAGCATTCCATCGAACCTTAACAATTGGTATCTTGTTTTGCTTAAGTCTTTTAACCTCACGATCCATTATTTCGACGGGTTCTTCGATGAATTGAAGTTTTTCGTTGATTTGGATTTCATCTAACGGAATAGTGAGATCTTCTTTAGCAAAACATTTCTTCAAATTCGAGACGTGAAAAGTGTTATGTACAGCCGCGAGTTGTTGAGGTAATTCAAGTCGGTAAGCTACTGGTCCGACACGATCAATAATCTTGAATGGTCCAATATACCTTGGATTTAATTTCCCTCGTTTACCAAATCGAACAACGCCTTTCCAAGGTGCAACTTTAAGCATGACCATCTCTCCAATTTCAAATTCTATATCTTTTCTTTTAATGTCAGCGTAGCTCTTTTATCGACTTTGGGCGGTTTTCAACCGTTGTTGAATTTGGATGATCTTCTCGGTAGTTTCTTGTATAATCTCCGGACCCGTAATCTGTCTATCCCCCACTTCACTCCAACAAATCGGAGACCTGCACTTTCTACCATAAAGTGCTTCAAACGGCGCCATCTCAATGCTTGAATGGTAGCTGTTGTTGTAGGAAAATTCTGCTAACGGTAGATGTCGATCCCAACTGTTTCCGAAATCAATAACACATGCTCGTAGCATGTCTTCAAGCATTTGTATCGTCCTTTCGCTCTGCCCATCAGTTTGTGGATGATAGGCAGTACTCATGTCTAGACGAGTTCCTAATGCTTGCTGTAATGTCTGCCAGAATCTTGAAATAAATCTACCATCCCTATCAGAGATAATAGAGATTGGTATTCCATGTCTGGAGACGACTTCCTTCAAATACAGTCGTGCTAACTTCTCCATCTTGTCATCTTCTCTTATTGGCAGGAAGTGTGCTGATTTGGTGAGACGATCAACTATTACCCAAATAGTATCAAAACCACTTGCAGTCCTTGGCAATTTAGTGATGAAATCCATGGTAATGTTTTCCCATTTCCATTCCGGGATTTCGGGTTGTTGAAGTAGACCTGATGGTTTCTGATGCTCAGCTTTGACCTTAGAACACGTCAAACATTCTCTTACGTATTTAGCAACATCGGCTTTCATACCCAGCCACCAAAAATGTTTCTTGAGATCCTTGTACATCTTCCCCGTTCCAGGATGTATTGAGTATCTGGTTTTATGAGCTTCTCTAAGTACCATTTCTCTCATATCTCCAAATTTTGGTACCCAAATCCTTTCAGCCCTATACCGGGTTCCGTCTTCCCGAATATTAAGATGCTTCTCCGATCCTTTGGGTATTTCATCCTTTAAATTTCCCTCTTTTAAAACTCCTTGTTGCGCCTCCTTTATTTGAGTAGCAAGGTTATTATGAATCATTATATTCATAGATTTTACTCGAATGGGTTCTCTGTCCTTCCTGCTCAAGGCATCGGCTACCACATTTGCCTTCCCCGGGTGGTAACGAATCTCAAAGTCGTAATCATTCAATAATTCAATCCACCTACGCTGCCTCATATTCAGTTGTTTCTAATTAAATATGTGTTGAAGACTTTTGTGGTCGGTATATATAATACTTTTGACCCCATATAAGTAGTGCCTCCAAGTCTTTAATGCAAAAACAACCGCGCCTAATTCCAAATCATGCGTCGTATAATTTTGTTCGTGAATCTTCAATTGTCTAGACGCATAAGCAATCACCTTCGTTCGTTGCATTAATACACAACCGAGACCTTGCTTTGATGCGTCACAATAAATCACAAAATCATCATTCCCTTCAGGCAATGACAATATAGGTGCCGTAGTTAGCTTTTTCTTCAATAACTGAAACGCTTTCTCTTGTTCATCATTCCATTCAAATTTCTTCCCTTTATGCGTTAATGCAGTCAAGGGTTTTGCTATTCTGGAAAAGTCTTGGATGAACCTTCTGTAGTAACCAGCTAGTCCTAAAAACTGGCGTATGTGTTTCGGAGTTTTCGGGGTTTCCCACTTTTCAACAGTTTCTATCTTTGCCGGATCCACCTTAATACCTTCTTTGTTCACTATGTGACCGAGGAATTGAACTTCTTTCAACCAAAATGCACACTTTGAAAACTTAGCGTACAATTCTTCCTTCCTCAATACTTCTAACACCTTTCTCAAATGTTCACCGTGTTCTTGGTCATTCTTTGAGTAAATAAGTATGTCATCAATGAAAACAATGACAAACTTGTCAAGGTATGGTCCACACACTCGGTTCATAAGGTCCATGAACACAGCTGGTGCATTAGTTAAACCAAACGGCATGACCATAAACTCGTAATGACCGTAACGTGTTCTGAAAGCTGTCTTTGGAATATCATCTTCTTTCACCCGCATTTGATGATACCCGGAACGTAAGTCAATCTTTGAATAAACAGACGAGCCTTGTACTTGATCAAATAAGTCGTCGATTCTCGGTAGTGGGTAGCGGTTCTTGATGGTAAGTTTGTTCAACTCTCGGTAGTCGATACACAACCTGAACGTACCATCTTTCTTCTTGACAAACAAAATAGGAGCTCCCCACGGTGATGTGCTTGGTCGAATGAAACCACGCTCTAAAAGTTCTTGTAATTGGCTTTGCAGTTCTTTCATCTCGCTGGGTGCGAGTCTGTAAGGAGCACGAGCTATTGGTGCAGCTCCTGGTACAAGATCTATTTGAAATTCAACGGATCGATGTGGGGGTAATCCCGGTAATTCTTTCGGAAATACATCGGGAAATTCTTTTGCAATGGGAACATCATTGATGCTCTTTTCTTCAGTTTGTACTTTCTCGACGTGTGCTAGAACAGCATAGCAACCTTTTCTTATTAGTTTTTGTGCCTTCAAATTACTAATAAGATGTAGCTTCGTGTTGCCCTTTTCTCTGTACACCATTAAGGGTTTTCCTTTTTCTCGTATAATGCGAATTGCATTTTTGTAACAGACGATCTCTGCTTTCACTTCTTTCAACCAGTCCATACCGATTATCACATCAAAACTCCCTAACTCTACTGGTATCAAATCAATCTTAAATGTTTCGCTAACCAGTTTAATTTCTCGATTCCGACATATATTATCTGCTGAAATTAATTTACCATTTGCTAATTCGAGTAAAAATTTACTATCCAAAGGCGTCAATGGACAACTTAATTTAGCACAAAAATCTCTACTCATATAGCTTCTATCCGCACCCGAATCAAATAAAACGTAAGCAGATTTATTGTCAATAAGAAACGTACCCGTAACAAGCTCCGGGTCTTCCTGTGCCTCTGCCGCATTAATATTGAAAACTCTTCCGCAGCCTTATCCATTCGTGTTCTCCTGGTTCGGGCAATTTCTAATAATGTGGCCCGGTTTTCCACATTTATAACAAACTACATTGGCATAACTTTCTCCTACACTACTTGCTCCGCCATTACTCGTTCCGACACCATTTGTTCCTTTCGTTCTATTAACCCCTGGTCCGTAGACCTCACACTTCGCCGCGCTATGACCATTTCTTTTACACTTGTTGCAAAATTTGGTGCAGAACCCCGAGTGATACTTTTCACACCTTTGGCATAGCTGCTTCTGATTGTTGTTGTTGTTGCGGTTATTATTGTTGTTGGGATGATTGTTGTAGTTGCTGTTGTTGTTGTTGTTGTTGTTGTTGTTGTTGTTGTTGTTGTTGTTGTTGTTGTTGGGCCATTTGTTGTAGTTGCGATTGATGTTGCGATTGTTGGGATAATTGTTGCGATTATTGTTGTAATTGCTGTTGTTGTTGTATTGGTGATTCTTATCACCGTTTTCCTCCCACTTTGTTTTGACTTGCTTCACATTGGCCTCTTCAGCAGTCTGTTCTTTAATTCTTTCTTCAATTTGGTTCACTAGTTTGTGAGCCATTCTACATGCCTGTTGTATAGAGGCGGGCTCGTGTGAACTTATATCTTCTTGGATTCTTTCCGGTAATCCTTTCACAAACGCGTCGATCTTCTCTTCCTCATCTTCGAATGCTCCCGGACACAATAGGCACAATTCTGTGAATCGTCTTTCGTACGTGGTAATATCAAATCCTTGGGTTCGTAACCCTCTAAGTTCTGTCTTGAGCTTATTGACCTCGGTTCTGGGACGGTACTTCTCGTTCATCAAGTGCTTGAATGCTGACCACGGTAGTGCGTATGCATCGTCTTGTCCCACTTGCTCTAGATAGGTATTCCACCATGTTAACGCAGAACCTGTGAAGGTATGCGTAGCGTACTTTACTTTGTCCTCTTCAGTACACTTACTTATGGCAAACACCGATTCAACCTTCTCGGTCCACCGTTTCAATCTGATCGGTCCTTCGGTTCCATCAAATTCCAAAGGTTTGCAGGCAGTGAATTCTTTGTAGGTGCATCCTACACGATTTCTTGTACTGCTAGATCCAAGGTTATTGTTGGTATGTAGCGCAGCCTGTACTACGGCTATGTTTGAAGCTAGGAAAGTACGGAATTCCTCTTCATTCATATTCACGGTGTGTCGAGTAGTCGGTGCCATTTCCTTCAAAATAGTCAAATGGAACAAGTTAATCATACAGAATATTAAGAGTAGTTAATAGTATTTCGTAGCATAATATGAACTCATTTATAAAAGCTTTTTCTTCATATTAGCGTTTTATAAGTTTAAATTCAGGTAGTACCTACCCGTTAAGTTCATACTTAGTAGCTAATATACAATTCAACTACTACAATTCTATATGAAAAACTGCTTATAATAATATTTCGCGTTCAAACTTTTATACAATATTTTACAAACTTACAATACCGCTTATTTTACATAAAGCATGAAATATAGCACACAATAACTTTGATACAAGATAGTTGTGAAGATAATTCTAGCTAGTACACAAGTCGTTCAGCAAAGGCAATAAAGACACGTAATTCATACGTCCAGAAACATGTCATGCATTCTGGTTTTACTAGGACTACTTCCCATCCTTGGTCTTGTAGAACATAACCGTTATGGCCATTGATAAGACAGCGTGTTGTAACGTTGTCAAAGGGTCGAGGGTTACGTAATGTCCAACAGTCCCGTAACAATCTAAAAACCTCATTTCTTACCCCAATTACCGACTCCGTCACTTGTGGGAACATTTTGTTTAATAGTTGTAGGCCGATGTTCTTGTTCTCACTTTGGTGAGAAGCGAACATTACTAATCCGTAAGCATAACATGCTTCTTTATGTTGCATGTTAGCCGCTTTTTCTAAATCACGAAGTCCAATATTCGGATATATTGAGTCAAAATAATTTCTTAACCCATTGCGTAAAATAGCATTTGGGTTCCCCGCAATATATGCGTCAAAGTAAACACATCGTAACTTATGGATTTCCCAATGTGATATCCCCCATCTTTCGAACGAAAGCCTTTTATAAACCAAGGCATTCTTGGAACGTTCTTCGAATGTCTTACAAACTGATCTCGCCTTAAATAGTTGTGCCGAGGAATTCTGACCGACTCTAGACAAGATTTCATCAATCATGTCTCCGGATAGGTCTCTTAAAATATTGGGTTGTCTATCCATTTTGTGTTTTTAAACTGTAAAATAGACAAGAGTTAGATTCATAAAAAAAATACTTATTAATACAAGCAATTTTTACATATATCATAAAGCATAAGCACACTATATTACATATATTACACCACACGAATACAACTATCTTATTCCGACTCGCTCGTTTCTTCTTCTTCGGTTTTGGTTCGTTTTGCCAAGTTTCTAGGGATATATGATGTTCCCCTAATACTAACTGTCGTTTTCCACAACGGTTTAGAAAAACCTGGTGGTTTAGAGGTTCCCGGGTCGTTGTTACAACTTAAGGACTTCGGGGGTTGACGATATATATAAAGTTCATCGGGGTTGGAATTAGATTTCTCTATTTTTATGCCCTTTCCCTTATTATTTTCTTTTGTCCTTTTAAATTCAGTTGGGGTAATTTCTATAACATCATCGGAATTCTCGTCGGAATCCGATTCATCGGAGAATTGGTAATCCTCCCAATATTTTGCTTCCTTGGCGGAAACACCATTGACCATAATTAACCCTGGTCGGTTGGTTGAGGATTTTCTTTTACTTAACCGTTTTATTATTTCCCCCACCGGTTCTACTTCTTCATCCGGTTCCAATTCTTCTTCCGGTTCCGATTCTTCTTCCGGTTCCGACTCTTCTTCCGGTTCCTCTTCGGGAACTTGTGAATCAGTCCACGAATCATTCCAATTTATATTTGACTCTTCATTATTATTAGATGAGTCAATGGGACTTGTTCTAGAGGTAGACATCTATCACATAATATCAAACGCGTTAAGAGATTAATATATCACATAATATTCACATGTTAAAAATATATAGTTTTCAACAAAATTTGTTAAGCAATCATTTTTCAAGTAAACACGGTCGAAGTCCAGACTCACTAATGCATCCTAACAAACTCGATAAGACACACTAATGCAAAATTCTGGTTCTCTAAGACCAACGCTCTGATACCAACTGAAATGTCCCGTTCTTATTGATTAAAAACGTTCCATATTAATTGATTTCGTTGCGAGGTTTTGACCTCTATATGAGACGTTTTTCAAAGACTGCATTCATTTTAAAACAAACCATAACCTTTATTTCATCAATAAAGGTTTAAAAAGCTTTACGTAGATTATCAAATAATGATAATCTAAAATATCATGTTTACACACGACCATTACATAATGGTTTACAATACAAATATGTTTCAACAAAATAAGTTTCTTGAATGCAGTTTTTACCCAATATCATACAAGCATGGACTCCAAATCTCGTCCTTATTTAAGTATGCGACAGCGGAAGCTCTTAATAATCACCTGAGAATAAACATGCTTAAAACGTTAACAAAAATGTTGGTGAGTTATAGGTTTAACCTATATATTATCAAATCATAATAATAGACCACAAGATTTTGTATTTCAATACACATCCCATACATAGAGATAAAAATCATTCATATGGTGAACACCTGGTAACCGACATTAACAAGATGCATATTTAAGAATATCCCCATCATTCCGGGACACCCTTCGGATATGATATAAATTTCGAAGTACTAAAACATCCGGTACTTTGGATGGGGTTTGTTAGGCCCAATAGATCTATCTTTAGGATTCGCGTCAATTAGGGTGTCTGTTCCCTAATTCTTAGATTACCAGACTTAATAAAAGGGGGCGTATTCGATTTCGATAATTCAACCATAGAATGTAGTTTCACGTACTTGTGTCTATTTTGTAAATCATTTATAAAACCTGCATGTATTCTCATCCCAAAAATATTAGATTTTAAAAGTGGGACTATAACTCACTTTCACAGATTTTTACTTCGTCGGGAAGTAAGACTTGGCCACTGGTTGATTCACGAACCTATAACAATATATACATATATATCAAAGTATGTTCAAAATATATTTACAACACTTTTAATATATTTTGGTGTTTTAAGTTTATTAAGTCAGCTGTCCTCGTTAGTAACCTACAACTAGTTGTCCACAGTTAGATGTACAGAAATAAATCGATAAATATTATCTTGAATCAATCCACGACCCAGTGTATACGTATCTCAGTATTGATCACAACTCAAACTATATATATTTTGGAATCAACCTCAACCCTGTATAGCTAACTCCAACATTCACATATAGAGTGTCTATGGTTGTTCCGAAATATATATAGATGTGTCGACATGATAGGTCGAAACATTGTATACGTGTCTATGGTATCTCAAGATTACATAATATACAATACAAGTTGATTAAGTTATGGTTGGAATAGATTTGTTACCAATTTTCACGTAGCTAAAATGAGAAAAATTATCCAATCTTGTGTTACCCATAACTTCTTCATTTTAAATCCGTTTTGAGTGAATCAAAGTGCTATGGTTTCATATTGAACTCTATTTTATAAATCTAAACAGAAAAAGTATAGGTTTATAGTCGAAAAAATAAGTTACAAGTCATTTTTGTAAAGGTAGTCATTTCAGTCGAAAGAACGACGTCTAGATGACCATTTTAGAAAACATACTTCCACTTTGAGTTTAACCATAATTTTTGGATATAGTTTCATGTTCATAATAAAAATCATTTTCCCAGAATAACAACTTTTAAATCAAAGTTTATCATAGTTTTTAATTAACTAACCCAAAACAGCCCGCGGTGTTACTACGACGGCGTAAATCCGGTTTTACGGTGTTTTTCGTGTTTCCAGGTTTTAAATCATTAAGTTAGCATATCATATAGATATAGATATAGAACATGTGTTTAGTTGATTTTAAAAGTCAAGTTAGAAGGATTAACTTTTATTTGCGAACAAGTTTAGAATTAACTAAACTATGTTCTAGTGATTACAAGTTTAAACCTTCGAATAAGATAGCTTTATATGTATGAATCGAATGATGTTATGAACATCATTAATACCTTAAGTTCCTTGGATAAACCTACTGGAAAAAAGAAAAGTGGATCTAGCTTCAATGGATCCTTGGATGGCTCGAAGTTCTTGAAGCAGAATCATGACACGAAAACAAGTTCAAGTAAGATCATCACTTGAAATAAGATTGTTATAGTTATAGTAATTGAACCAAAGTTTGAGTATGATTATTACCTTGTATTAGAATGATAACCTACTGTAAGAAACAAAGATTTCTTGAGGTTGGATGATCACCTTACAAGATTGGAAGTGAGCTAGCAAACTTGAAAGTAGTCTTGATTTTATGAAACTAGAACTTTTGGAATTTATGAAGAACACTTAGAACTTGAAGATAGAACTTGAGAGAGATTAATTAGATGAATAAAATTGAAGAATAAAAGTGTTTGTAGGTGTTTTTGGTCGTTGGTGTATGGATTAGATATAAAGGATATGTAATTTTGTTTTCATGTAAATAAGTCATGAATGATTACTCATATTTTTGTAATTTTATGAGATATTTCATGCTAGTTGCCAAATGATAGTTCCCACATGTGTTAGGTGACTCACATGGGCTGCTAAGAGCTGATCATTGGAGTGTATATACCAATAGTACATAC
Organism: Rutidosis leptorrhynchoides; assembly: GCF_046630445.1. Taxonomy (NCBI): domain Eukaryota; kingdom Viridiplantae; phylum Streptophyta; class Magnoliopsida; order Asterales; family Asteraceae; genus Rutidosis; species Rutidosis leptorrhynchoides. The sequence continues at coordinate 48,041,101 of NC_092333.1, forward strand.
ATCTAAAAGCTGTGTATTGTACGAGTACGAATACGGGTGCATACGTGTAGAATTGTTGATGAAACTGAATGAGGATGTAATTGTAAGAATTTTTGTTAAGTAGAAGTATTTTGATAAGTGTATTGAAGTCTTTCAAAAGTGTATAAATACATATTAAAACACTACATGTATATACATTTTAACTGAGTCATTAAGTCATCGTTAGTCATTACATGTAAATGTTGTTTTGAAACCTTTAGGTTAACGATCTTGTTGAATGTTGTTAACCCATTGTTTATTATAAAAAATGAGATGTTAAATTATTATATTATCATGATATTATGATATATAATATATCTTAGTATGATGTATATACAGTTAAATGTCGTTACAACGATAATCGTTACATATATGTCTCGTTTCGAAATCATTAAGTTAGTAGTCTTATTTTTACATACGTATTTCATTGTTAATACACTTAATAATATATTTACTTATCATTTAACATAATTAACCAAGTGTATCAATATCTTAATATGATTCATATGTACCTAGTAAGACGTTGTTATAACGATAATCGTTATATATATCGTTTTCGAGTTTCTTAAATTAATAGTCTCATTTTTATGTATATAACTCATTGTTAAAATACCTAATGAGATACATACTTATAATAAAAACATGTTAACTATATATATAACCATATATATGTCATCGTATAGTTTTTACAAGTTTTAACGTTCGTGAATCACCGGTCAACTTGGGTGGTCAATTGTCTATATGAAACATATTTCAATTAATCAAGTCTTAACAAGTTTGATTGCTTAACATGTTGGAAACATTTAATCATGTAAATATCAATCTCAATTAATATATATAAACATGGAAAAGTTCGGGTCACTACAGCTCCGGTCCTGTTTGTTAAGAAGAAGGATGGGTCGATGAGATTGTGTATCGACTACTGAGAATTGAACAAGTTGAAAATTGAAATGTCCCGTTCATATTGATTATAAACGTTCCATATTAATTGATTTCGTTGCGAGGTTTTGACCTCTATATGAGACATTTTTCAAAGACTGCATTCGTTTTTAAAATAAACCATAACCTTTATTTTATCGACAAGGTTAAAAGGACACCACCTAGATTATCAGAAATGATAATCTTAAAATATCACACTTACACACTACCAATACATATTGGTTTACAATATTAATATGTTACAACAAAGTAAATTTCGAATGCAGTTTTAAACAATATTATACTAGCATGCTGACTCCAAATCTTGTCCATATATTAGCATGCAACAACGGAAGCTCTTAATAATCACCTGAGAATAAACATGCTTCAAAAGTCAACAAAAATGTTGGTGAGTTATAGGTTTAACCTATATATTTATCAAATCATGATAATAGACCACAAGATTTCATATTTCAATATACATCCCATACATAGAGATAAAAATCATTCATATGGTGAACACCTGGTAACCGACATTAATAAGATGCATATAAGAATATCCCCATCATTTCAGGACATCCATCGGACATGATAAAACAACATCGAAGTACTAAAGCATCCGCTACAACGGATGGGGTTTGTTAGGACCAATAGATCTATCTTTAAGATTCGTGTCAATTAGTAGACTGGTTTACTAATTCTTAGGTTACCAAGTAAAAAGGGGCATATTCGGCTTCGATCGTTCAACCATAGAAAGTAGTTTCATGTACTTGTGTCTATTTTGTAAAACATTTATAAAGCTGCATGTATTCTCATCCCAAAAATATTAGATTTTAAAAGTGGGACTATAACTCACTTTCACAGATTTTTACTTCGTCGGGAAGTAAGACTTGGCCACTGGTCAATTCACGAACCTATAACAAATATGTACATATATATCAAAGTATGTTCAAAATATTTTTACAACATTTTTAATACGTTTTAATGTTTTTAAGTTTATTAAGTCAGCTGTCCTCGTTAGTAACCTACAACTAGTTGTCCATAGTTAGATGTACAAAAATAAATTGATATATATTATCTTGACCAAATCCACGACCCAGTGCATACACGTCTCAGGCTAGATCACAATTCAAAGTATACATGTCCAACAGCCCCGTAATAATCTAAAAACCTTGTTTCTCACCCCAACTACTGAATCCGTCACTTGTGGGAAGGTTTTATTTAAAAGCAGCAATTCGATGTTCTTTTTCTCACTTTGGTAAGAAGCGAACATCACTAACCCGTAAGCATAACATGCTTCTTTATGTTGCATGTTAGAAGCTCTTTCTAATTCATGAAATCCTATGTTGGGATATGTTGAGGCAAAATAGGTTCTTAACCCGTAGCGTAAAATTGCATTTGGGTTCCCCGCATTTAACGCTTTAAAGAAAACACGGCGTAACTTACGGTCTCCCGAATGTGATATACCCCACCTATCAAAGGAAAGCCTTTTATAAACTAAGGCATTTCTGGAAAGTCTTTCAAATGTTTGACAAGTTAATTTTGACATAATTAATTGTGCTGATGAATTCTGACCGACTCTAGACAAGATTTCCTCAATCATATCCTCTGGTATATCTTCTAAAATATTCGGTTGTCTACCCTTAACGTCCATTTTGTTTTTATACTGTAAAATAGACAAGGAATAGATTCGTAAAAGATAATTAACAAACAATACAAGCAATTTTTACATAGAACATAAAAGTACAAGCACACTACAATACATATAATACACAACATGATTACAACCCTCTAATCTGAATCACTGGTTTCTTCTTCTTCGGACTTGGTTCATTTTCCTAATTTTCTAGGAATATATGGTGTTCCTCTAATACGAGCCGTCATTTTCCACAATGGTTTAGAAAAACCTGGTGGTTTAGAGGTTCCCGGGTCATTGTTACATTTTAGGAAATACGCATGTTGCCGATACATATAAAGTTCATCGGGGTTGGAATCGGGTTTCTCTATTTTTATACCTTTTCCTTATTATTTTCTTTCGCTTTATTAAATTGGGTCGAGGTAATTTCTATAACATCATTGGAATCCTCATCGGGATCCGATTCATCAGAAAATTGATAATCTTCCCAATATTTTGCTTCCTCGGTGGAAACACCATTGACCATTATTAACTTTGTCCGTTGGTTGAGGATTTTCTTTTATTTAATCGATTTACTATAGGTATTAATAATTCTTCCTCCGAAACCTCTTCTTCTTCTGGTTCTTCCTCTTCCGGTTCCTCCTCTTCCTCTTCTTCCTCTTCCGGTTCCTCCTCTTCCGGTTACTCCTCTTCCGGTTCCTCTTCTTCCGGTTCCTCCTCTTCCAGTTCCTCCTCTTCTGGTTCCTCTTCGGGAATTTGTGAATATTCCCAAAGTATATTCGACTCTTCATTATTATTAGGTGAGTCGATGGGATTTGTACTAGAGGTAAATATCTATCACATAATATCAAACACGTTAAGAGGTTAATATATCACATAATATTTACATGTTAATAATATATAGTTTGCAAAAAAAAATGTTAAGCAATCGTTTTTGAAGAAAAACACGGTCGAAGTCCAGACTCACTAATGCATCCTAACAAACTCAGTAAGACACACTAATGCAAAAATTCTGGTTCTCTAAGACCAACGCTCGGATACCAACTGAAATATCCCGTTCATATTGATTATAAACGTTCCATATTAATTGATTTCGTTGCGAGGTTTTGACCTCTATATGAGACGTTTTTCAAAGACTGCATTCGTTTTTAAAACAAACCATAACCTTTATTTTATCGACAAGGTTAAAAGAACACCACCTAGATTATCAGAAATGATAATCTTAAAATATCACACTTACACAGTACCAATACATATTGGTTTACAATATTAATATGTTACAACAAAGTAAATTTCGAATGCAGTTTTAAACAATATTATACAAGCATGCTGACACCAAATCTTGTCCATATTTTAGCATGCAACAGCGGAAGCTCTTAATAATCACCTGAGAATAAACATGCTTTAAACATCAACAAAAATGTTGGTGAGTTATAGGTTTAACCTATATATTTATCAAATCATGATAATAGACCACAAGATTTCATATATTTCAATATACATCCCATACATAGAGATAAAAATCATTCATACGGTGAGCACCTGGTAACCGACATTAACAAGATGCATATAAGAATATACCCATCATTCCGGGACATCCATCGGACATGATAAAACAACATCGAAGTACTAAAGCATCCGCTACAACGGATGGGGTTTGTTAGGCCCAATAGATCTATCTTTAGGATTCGCGTCAATTAGTAGACTGGTTTACTAAATCTTAGGTTACCAAGTAAAAAGGGGCATATTCGGCTTCGATCGTTTAACCATAGAAAGTAGTTTCATGTACTTGTGTCTATTTTGTAAAACATTTATAAAGCTGCATGTATTCTCATCCCAAAAATATTAGACTTTAAAAGTGGGACTATAACTCACTTTCACAGATTTTTACTTCGTCGGGAAGTAAGACTTGGCCACTGGTCGATTCACGAACCTATAACAAATATGTACATATATATATATCAAAGTATGTTCAAAATATTTTTACAACATTTTTAATACGTTTTAATGTTTTTAAGTTTATTAAGTCAGCTGTCCTCGTTAGTAACCTACAACTAGTTGTCCATAGTTAGATGTACAGAAATAAATTGATATATATTATCTTGACCCAATCCACGACCCAGTGCATACACGTCTCAGGCTAGATCACAACTCAAAGTATATATAATATTTTGGAATCAACCTCAACCCGGTATAGTTAACTCCAACATTACTGCATATAGAGTGTCTATGGTTGTTCCGAGATATATATATAGATGGGTCGATATGATATGTCAAAACATTTGCATACATATCTATGGTATCTCAGGATTTCATAATATATTAGAATACATGTATAATACATTATGAGTTAGCTAGGATATGATTAATATAGATTTGTTACCAATTTTCACGTAGCTACAACAAGAAAATTTATCCAATTTTGTTTTACCCATAACTTCTTCGTTTTAAATCTGTTTTGAGTGTTTCAAGTTGCTATGGTTTCATATTGAACTTAAGTTTATGAATCTAAACAGAAAAAGTATAAGTTTATAGTCAGAAATACAGGTTACAAGTCGTTTTTGTAAAGGTAGTCATTTCAATCGAAAGAACAACGTCTAGATGACCATTTTGAAAAACATACTTCCACTTTGAGTTTAACCATGATTTTTGGATATAGTTTCGTGTTCATAAGAAAAATCATTTTCCCATAAGAACAACTTTTAAATCAAAGTTTAACATACTTTTTAATTAACTAACCCAAAACAGCCCGCGGTGTTACTACGACGGCGTATATCCGGTTTTACGGTGTTTTTCGTGTTTTCAGGTTTTAAATCATTAAGTTAGCATATCATATAGATATAGAACATGTGTCTAGTTGATTTTAAAAGTCAAGTTAGAAGGATTAACTTTTGTTTGCAAACAAGTTTAGAATTAACTAAACTATGTTCTAGTGATTACAAGTTTAAATCTTCGAATAAGGTAGTTTTATATATATGAATCGATTGATGTTATGAATATCATTACTACCTCAGGTTTTGTGGATAAACCTACTGGAAATGAGAAAAATAGATCTAGCTTCAAAGGATCCTTGGATGGCTTGAAAGTTCTTGAAGCAAAATCATGACACAAAAACAAGTTCAAGTAAGATTTCCACTCGAAATAAGATTGTTAAAGTTATAGAAATTGAATCAAAGTTTGAATATGAGTATTACCTTATATTAGAAAGATATCTTACTGTAAATAAGAAAGATTTCTTGAGGTTGGATGATCATTTTACAAGATTGGAAGTAAGCTAGCAAACTTGGAAGTATTCTTGATTTTATGAAACTAGAACTTATAGAATTTATGAAGAACACTTAGAACTTGAAGATAGAACTTGAGAGAGATCAATTAGATGAAGAAAATTGAAGAATGAAAGTGTTTGTAGGTGTTTTTTGTAGTGACCCGAACTTTTCCATATTTATATATATTAAATGAAATTGATATTTACATGATTAAGTGTTTCCAAAATGTTAAGCAATCAAACTTGTAAGACTTGATTAATTGAAATAGGTTTCATATAGACAATTGACCACCCAAGTTGACCGGTGATTCACGAACGTTAAAACTTGTAAAAACTATATGATGACATATATATGGATATATATATATATAGTTAACATGATATTATGATAAGTAAACATATCATTAAGTATATTAATAATGAACTACATATGTAAAAACAAGACTACTAACTTAAGGATTTCGAAACGAGGCATATATGTAACGATTATCGTTGTAACGACATTTAATTGTATATATATCATATTAAGATATATTAATACATCATAATATCATGATAATGTAATAATTTAACATCTCATTTGATATAATAAACAATGGGTTAACAACACTTAACAGGATCGTTAACCTAAAGGCTTCAAAACAACATTTACATATAACGACTAACGATGACTTAACGACTCAGTTAAAATGTATATACATGTAGTGTTTTAATATGTAGTCATACACTTTTTAAAGACTTCAAGACACTTATCAAAATACTTCTACTTAACAAAAATGCTTACAATTACATCGTCGTTCAGTTTCATCAACAATTCTACTCGTATGCACCCATATTCGTACTCGTACAATACATAACTTTTAGATGTATGTACTATTGGTATATACACTCTAATGATCAGCTCTTAGCCGCCCATGTGAGTCACCTAACACATGTGGGAACCATCATTTGGTAACTAGCATGAAATATCTCATAAAATTACAAAAATATTAGTAATCATTCATGACTTATTTACATGTAAACAAAATTACACATCCTTTATATTTAATCCATATACCAACGACCAAAAATACCTATAAACACTTTCATTCTTCAATTTTATTCATCTAATTGATCTCTCTCAAGTTCTATTTTCAAGTTCTAAGTGTTCTTCATTAATTCTATAAGTTCTAGTTTCATAAAATCAAGAATACTTCCAAGTTTGCTAGCTTACTTCCAATCTTGTAAAGTGATCATCCAACCTCAAGAAATATTTCTTATTTATAGTAATATATCTTTCTAATACAAGGTAATACTCATATTCAAACTTTGATTCAATTTCTATAACTATAACAATCTTATTTCGAGTGAAAAGCTTACTTGAACTTATTTTCATGTCATGATTCTACTTCAAGAACTTTCAAGCCATCCAAGGATCCTTTGAAGCTAGATCTATTTTTTTCATTTCCAGTAGGTTTATCCACAAAACTTGAGGTAGTAATGATGTTCATAACATCATTCGATTCATATATATAAAACTACCTTATTCGAAGGTTTAAACTTGAAATCACTAGAACATAGTTTAGTTAATTCTAAACTTGTTCGCAAACAAAAGTTAATCCTTCTAACTTGACTTTTAAAATCAACTAGACACATGTTCTATATCTATATGATATGCTAACTTAATGATTTAAAACCTGGAAACACGAAAAACACAGTAAAACCGGATATACGCCGTCGTAGTAACACCGCGGGCTATTTTGGGTTTGATAATTAAAAACTATGATATACTTTGATTTAAAAGTTGTTCTTATGGGAAAATGATTTTTCTTATGAACATGAAACTATATCCAAAAATCATTGTTAAACTCAAAGTGGAAGTATGTTTTCCAAAATGGCCATCTAGACGTCGTTCTTTCAACTGAAATGACTACCTTTACAAAAATGACTTGTAACCTATATTTCCTACTATAAACTTATACTTTTCTGTATAGATTCATAAACTTAAGTTTAATATGAAACCATAGCAATTGAATTCACTCAAAACGGATTTAAAACGAAGAAGTTATGGGTAAAACAAGATTGGATATTTTTTTATTGTTGTAGCTATGGGAAATATTGTAACAATTCTATACAAATCATATCCTAGCTAACTTATATTGTATTATAAACGTATTCTAATATATTATGTAATCTTGAGATACCATAGACACGTATGCAAATGTTTTGACATATCATATTGTAATAACCCGTCCTTATCCCCCTGGACGAAATCAACAACATCTGGTTCCATTGCGATGATCGACTCTAAGTAATGTCCTTTATATGAGCAAATGCACAGCGGAAGACTTAATTTGTACCTGAGAATAACATGCTTTAAAATGTCAACATAAAGTTGGTGAGATATATAGGTTTTGATGCTCTCAGCGATATAACTATGGACCACAAGATTTCATATATAAACGTTTAATAAAAATATTCTAAGTGGTTGAGCACTTGGTAACCATACTTAACATTTAATCACGTCGCATATTCCCTTTATTATGAAATCTTACTACACTGTACCAAGTGTAGTCACGAAACGAAGTACTGTGCAACCGTTGAATACTGGTCGTCCAGTCCGGTTGGGGTTGTCAGGCCCGATAGATCTATCAACAGGATTCGCGTTTACAATACCGCTGTAAATATTAGTTACCAAGCTACAGGGAAGTATGCCAGTGGTACAACTCAACGTAGAATATATTTTCAGTTACTTGTGTCCATATCGTAAATCATTTATAAAAACAGCGCATGTATTCTCAACCCAAAATATTTAAAGTTTAAAAGTGGGACTATATACTCACCTAATGTATTTTGTAGTAAAAATACATATATCATCATTGAACAAGTATAAGTTTGGCCTTCGATTCACGAACCTATATCGAATATATATGTTAAGACACATAGTGGTAATCGAACAATTATATATTTTTATTAATTGTTATTTTAGTAATTTATATATTTCATTAATAATTTAATTAACTATCTTCACTTTATGAACTTTAGATACATAATTAGTATTTATTATAAAACACTAATGTAATTATGTTATATGTTTTTAATATATTTTTATATAATTAACATTTATTAGGTAAACTAATATGAATAAGAAGTTATATCATTTTGTAATGATAGTAATAATAATAATGATAATAATAATAATAAAAATAATAAAGAGTTTTGTATATTTAATATTTTTAGTGATCATGACCATAATCATAATTATACTAGTATCTTAACAGTATTATTATATCGTCATTTTTATTATAATAGCTATAGCTATAGTCATATTATATTGTTCTAAATTTTATGTCCCTAATCCATTTTGTAATATATTGTTTATGTTATTGTATTAGTAAGCATATTAACTATCGTTTTAATACTTTGATAATATTTAATCATAATAATAATAATTAATAAAAAAATAATGATAATAATTATAGTGATATAAGTAATACTACCTTAAAGTATTAATCTCCAAAAAAAATGATATCATTGCCAGGGTCGAACCCAAGACCTCTTGCCTAATGCCAAACACCCTTAACCATTGCTTCTGCGTTTACTTTTCCGATATATCTGATTTCTAAATTCATTTATTCCTTTTTATCTGTTACAATTCGTCCCAACAGAAATTTAAAGGTGGGTCACGGCCCAAGTTCAATTCTATTTATTTTCGGCCCAATTTCTCCACAAAGAATTACGGCCCAGCGATTAAATCAAGCCCAACCAATAAATCAAAGGTATGGTGGCCCAAAGCTAAGGAAATACGATAGCTAGCATCACAAGAATTCGGTATTCAATTTGTTTACTTGTATCTTCGGCCAAATTTAAAAAAAACAAAGAGCATAGGTCCAACAAACACCTTAAAGTACTTTGGATTCCTCATCTAATAATAACAAGTGGGGTTCCATGGGATTATACTTTGTTTGCCACCGAATAATTAACTGCCCAATTGATCCACTTGTTAATTTAATAACTCGCCACCTTTCCTTTTAATACTAAATTTTCGGTCATAAGCTTTAGTTTATTGGACTTTGTACTTTGTAATTTGGATCCAAGAACCCATCGTGCACTCCATGTTTCCCTTATATCATTCGTCTATCACCACAATTATTATACTTGTATCATACTAGTGTTCACAAAGGGAGCAAGAAAGAAAGAGGAGAGGGTTCATAGAGAGAGATGGCGAAAACACATGGTGGTGTTGTGGTCTGTGGTGATGGTTGATGGTGACGAGGGTGTCGGGTTGAAGGTGGTGGAAGTGATGCTTTATACAGAAAATGGCGAAGGTTGTCGGTGAAGTGGGCGTGAGGTGAGTTTGATCATGGTGACGGGGGTATAAAAGAAAGAAGGTAACGAGTAGCAGCTGCAGCAAGGCTGTTTGCAGCCATAATAAGCCGATTTGTAAGTGGTTTTTAGTGTAAACAATAAACTGGAATAACCTCATAATAATCCGCAAGATTAAAAAGAAATTATGAGTTTGTTTGGGTCCGGTTCAAAGTTAAGAGACAAAATTGATGATTGATAAACCGAAGAAAAAGAGTTGGAGTCTTGGTCTTATTCAATTGTAAACGAAAATAATAGTTGAAGCAAAAGAAAAGTGGTTATGCTCGATAGGATTTCTTAGTGGTGATGTGGTGGTTCGATCGGGACAGGAATATAAACCGGCAGTGAGAGGGTGGTTCGAGAAGGTGATGATGGTAATTCATGGTTTCAAAGTACTCGATTACTCAGAAGGCTTGGCAAGAATGGTGACGGTTGTGGTGATGACCAATATGGTCCGTTGTGATTGTTTTGTAGTCGTTGATGATGGATTAAGGTGATGGTTGCTAGAAGGTGATTAAAATGGGTTCGAATGAGGGTGTCCGGGTTGTTTATAGTTGTTATTTGGTAACGTAATCGATTTGGTTTCTATAACTCTGACTTTGATTGAATTATATAAAGAATCTGATTATGAATGACGACAAATAGAAAACACGGGTATAACAGGAAAACAAAAAGAAAGAGAACAAAACAGAAATAGTAAATGAAAATATCAGTATATTATACAGCGGATCTGTTTATTAAATAACATATTTAATTTAATTAATAACTATCTTAGATATAGAATTAATAATTATATAAAATTTTAATATTATCAATTAATACTAAAAATGATACTAATAATATTATTAATGATAAATATAATAGTTTTGTATTATGTTCAATAAACAATAATAATGCAGGGAATAATAATTTATTAATAATAATTCTATTAGTTTCAATTATTACCTATACATATACATTTATTTTCATATAATTATATTTTTATTTACAAACAATGATTCGTGATTCGTCAGACATGCCAAAGGGTAACTTAATTATCCGAAAAATAGATTTCAAACTTTCTAGACTCAATATTAGAGTTTTTGCTTATTGTGTCGGAAACATATAGAGATTAGAGTTTAAATTTGGGCGGAAATTTCCGGGTCGTTACAGTACCCACCCGTTAAAAAAAATTTCGTCCCCGAAATTTGGTAGAGGTTGTCACAGATAACAATAGGAGTGTTTTCATGACAAATATGAGGTAATAATAGAGTTTTATCATTATTGAAAGATATAGATAAAACGATTCGATCATGTGAAGCGCACGAGTGAAGCTATCACAAAAGAATGAAATGAGTGAATATGGAATTGTTTTAACCGATGACGTAGTTACTAATGATTTCCGGAATTTAAGGGATTTAAAGAAAATTTTACGTAATAAGATTTGGTCTTCGGCGATCAGGATCTTCTTTGAGTTAATGCGGCAATCTGTTTCGATTTCTCTGTCAGATATTTCACTGTAAATCCACTCATTCGTTTCCTTATTTTTCACAACTCACATCTTCTACTCTTTCTCGTTAATTCCCACTTCAAGACATTCGTCGATATGCTATATCCAATTCTGATTCTTAATATACTCCTAATTTTCACATTCGTCATTCTTCTCTTTCATTTACCATCGAAGGATATTATTTACTTCTACTATTATCTTGGGGTTTTAGTGTTTTTAACCTTCCCGTGCCTTTACGTGGCGATACGTATTGATATGCACGGTTTGTAGTTTCAGGGTTGTTATTGGGTTTTATATCCTTCATCATTTTTCGGAGCTTCATACTTTTGTTTTCTCTTCCCGTCCTCAAGTCAAGCGAGCAATGATCCGAAATTCGTAGGTATGAACATAGCTAATGCTTTTAGAAAGAATTGGTAATGGCACGATTTTGATTTGTCCAATTACCAGAATATCCTGGAAAAGATCGGACTATCAAGAAGATATGTTCCTAATACGTTTGGGGATTATATAGAATGTAAGAGCCGTGTAACATGGCACATGATGACGGTACTGTGAATCATCACATTCCATTAGAAACTTAACATGACTTACTGTAATATAATGAAGTTGATCAAGTTTCATTATATTATACTAATTCATGCATCAGTTCCCAACACTACTTCAAAACATTCATATTTTAACTTCAGAGGTTTCAGAATTTAAAAACTAACACAGTTTCTTTTATGTTGTAACACAGATATTACGGAGGGATTCATGATCTCAGATAAGTTGTGAATATATCTTCAGAAATATTATGGGTATTTATAATGAAAGGCACAGTGATATTGATGGATAACGAGGAAGATTTGTCTGTGAAGGTTTGGAATGAGAAATAGGGTTCTTACTAACGTTTTTAGCAGGCACTGAATCGTTTAGATTCTTTGAATGCAGGTTCAGTCCTTGTGATTTATCCACAGCCTCTTTCATACTTTGCTCAATCCGTGTTCCGGTTTCAATCCTTCTCTTTTCTCGGCTTTACCACCATACCATTCTTTATTATCAATCTTTTGATTGTTAAAGTCGTTTACAGTTTTTGCTGCTTTATCAGCATTTCAAGAACTACTTCATAGTTCAGGGTGTTTTTCAGAAACTTCACATTCGAAATATGTAATTCTTAGGGATAAACGTTTTCGATATAACTGGGAGAATTTCTACGAGATTTTTCAAAATACTGTTTGCGGATTTCACCAAAAAGATAACGAGTTGCTGGTACATCTGCTGATGATGTTGTGAAATATAAAAGGTTCTCCGGTAACGACGTCAAAAGGACAAGGTATAAATATCGAGGTTATAATAGGAGTAGTCTCACTGAGAAGTCGAAGTGGAGCTGTGACAATATTAGCTTCTTGAAAAGGAATTTGTAGGATTGTTTTTGCTAATAAATGGCAAAAGATTCAACACGGTATGTGTTAAACTATGAATTTGGATTCGAGAGTTCTTCAGTTACATAACTGTATGCATATATCTTTCTTCCGTAGACGAAGTGTGGCTGGTTCAACTTCTTGATTGCGGTGTTTTCAAGAGTCATGAAAGGATTTGAATATAGATTGTAATTGTCGAGGTACAAATGAGATTTATGATGAAATCAAGTGGCAAACTTGAAGAATTATTTAGTTTCATATGTTATAGTCAATATTTTAATTCATTTTAATTGTCCAAAGTTAGCAGTCCAATTGTCCAATGGTCCAATAAATTCATATATAGTTTAATATATAATATTCGAATTAAATAATACGTATCGTGACCCGTGTACCGGTCTCAGTATTGATCACAACTCAAACCATATATATATTTTGGAATCAACTCCAACCCTGTATAGCCAACTCCCACCTTCACATATAGAGTGTCTGCGGTTGTTCCGAAATATATATATAGATGGGTCGATATGATAGATCGAAACCTTGCATACGTGTCCCGTTATTTAAAGTGCGTAAAATAAATAAATATATATCATGACCCATGCACCGTGTTGTCTCAGAATTAATCCGACGTGTTGCGTACATGTGTCCCGACTTAAAAATGCATAAAAGTAAATAACAGGAATTAATGACAATAAATAAAATTGCGAGAATGTAAATTGCAATAAATTAAATGTTAATCAGTTAGCTGGGAACAGTTAGCCGGAACAGTTAGCGTGGAATCCTAACCAAATTTCAATTAGTTAATCCGTTTGTTTCTAACAATTTTATTTTGTCCAATGTTTTCTTCGTTATGCCACTTGTTGGATTCGGATAGGTAAAAATCCAAATGTGAAATTTAAATGAAAATGGTTAATCTGGGGTGAACGGATACCTTTATCGGTGATTGTAAGTAGGATAGTAAATGATCGTTGAATCAGATTCGAAGAATGTACAGTGTAACTTATTAATGTGAATTCTAAATATTCCTCGGGTGCTACCCACCCGTTAAAATATTTTCATCATTAACAGTTTGTACGAAAGAATGTTTAATTACAATCTTTATGAAAATATACTTGCATATATATTTTCTTCAGATGTAATTATGGATTTAATGAGTCAATAAGGTATTAAACTCATTTGATTTATCGTTAGCACTGAATTACATGATCTCTAAAACATTAGAGATTACATGATTGCCATGTCGAACGAAGATATATGAGATAAAACGTAAAGCGAAGGTAATCGATATAGAACGATGTGTCGAACAAAAATTAAGTAGATAGAATGATACGTAGAACGGTGACTATACTCAAGGTATAGTTTATGACGTTAAGGTTTACGACGCGGTTGTGGCTGCTGCTGGTGTTTGTAACCGTCGCACCGTATTCTCCATAGCCGTCACATGAGCACGAAGTTCGTTAACTTATGCTTGTACTCCGGGATGATTGGCGATTGAAGCGAGCGGATGTATAAGATTCGAAATATGAGATGGTATGTAATTTATGATGAGATATCCAGAAAAAGGGGAAAAGAAATGGTTCCTCGAACAGGTTCGTCGGTAAGTGTTTCAGGTTTATCGCCAAAAGAACAATTTGGTGGATGGAAAGGATCCTCGATGTGAAATGATTTTCGGATGTCGTATGATATTCTAACTTTATAGAATATCTATATATATTACCTAAGATTTCATAGACTTCAGAGGAATTTACGGCATATGTCAGGCAAATCTAAGATGCGCTAAGATATGAATTTCGTCTATACACTATCGATGCACTAAATGCAGTAAGACATGTCTAGACTAGAGAATGATAGGCAAACAATTCCCTAAGGATGATAAGCAGATGGTTTCCGACTAGAAATGATAAGCAAAACTTTTTGGCAGGTAGATACGGTCAAAGTCCAGACTCATTAATGTATCCTAACAACTACTAGCCAGACACACTAATGCAAGACCTGGTTCACTAAGACCACCGCTCTGATACCAAATGTAATAACCCGTCCTTATCCCCCTGGACGAAATCAACAACATCTGGTTCCATTGCGATGATCGACTCTAAGTAATGTCCTTTATATGAGCAAATGCACAGCGGAAGACTTAATTTGTACCTGAGAATAACATGCTTTAAAATGTCAACATAAAGTTGGTGAGATATATAGGTTTTGATGCTCTCAGCGATATAACTATGGACCACAAGATTTCATATATAAACGTTTAATAAAAATATTCTAAGTGGTTGAGCACTTGGTAACCATACTTAACATTTAATCACGTCGCATATTCCCTTTATTATGAAATCTTACTACACTGTACCAAGTGTAGTCACGAAACGAAGTACTGTGCAACCGTTGAATACTGGTCGTCCAGTCCGGTTGGGGTTGTCAGGCCCGATAGATCTATCAACAGGATTCGCGTTTACAATACCGCTGTAAATATTAGTTACCAAGCTACAGGGAAGTATGCCAGTGGTACAACTCAACGTAGAATATATTTTCAATTACTTGTGTCCATATCGTAAATCATTTATAAAAACAGCGCATGTATTCTCAACCCAAAATATTTAAAGTTTAAAAGTGGGACTATATACTCACCTAATGTATTTTGTAGTAAAAATACATATATCATCATTGAACAAGTATAAGTTTGGCCTTCGATTCACGAACCTATATCGAATATATATGTTAAGACACATAGTGGTAATCGAACAATTATATATTTTTATTAATTGTTATTTTAGTAATTTATATATTTCATTAATAATTTAATTAACTATCTTCACTTTATGAACTTTAGATACATAATTAGTATTTATTATAAAACAATAATGTAATTATGTTATATGTTTTTAATATATTTTTATATAATTAACATTTATTAGGTAAACTAATATGAATAAGAAGTTATATCATTTTGTAATGATAGTAATAATAATAATGATAATAATAATAATAAAAATAATAAAGAGTTTTGTATATTTAATATTTTTAGTGATCATGACCATAATCATAATTATACTAGTATCTTAACAGTATTATTATATCGTCATTTTTATTATAATAGCTATAGCTATAGTCATATTATATTGTTCTAAATTTTATGTCCCTAATCCATTTTGTAATATATTGTTTATGTTATTGTATTAGTAAGCATATTAACTATAGTTTTAATACTTTGATAATATTTAATCATAATAATAATAATTAATAAAAAAAATAATGATAATAATTATAGTGATATAAGTAATACTACCTTAAAGTATTAATCTCCAAAAAAAATGATATCATTGCCCAGGGTCGAACCCAAGACCTCTTGCCTAATGCCAAACACCCTTAACCATTGCTTCTGCGTTTACTTTTCCGATATATCTGATTTCTAAATTCATTTATTCCTTTTTATCTGTTACAATTCGTCCCAACAGAAATTTAAAGGTGGGTCACGGCCCAAGTTCAATTCTATTTATTTTCGGCCCAATTTCTCCACAAAGAATTACGGCCCAGCGATTAAATCAAGCCCAACCGATAAATCAAAGGTATGGTGGCCCAAAGCTAAGGAAATACGATAGCTAGCATCACAAGAATTCGGTATTCAATTTGTTTACTTGTATCTTCGGCCAAATTTAAAAAAAACAAAGAGCATAGGTCCAACAAACACCTTAAAGTACTTTGGATTCCTCATCTAATAATAACAAGTGGGGTTCCATGGGATTATACTTTGTTTGCCACCGAATAATTAACTGCCCAATTGATCCACTTGTTAATTTAATAACTCGCCACCTTTCCTTTTAATACTAAATTTTTGGTCATAAGCTTTAGTTTATTGGACTTTGTACTTTGTAATTTGGATCCAAGAACCCATCGTGCACTCCATGTTTCCCTTATATCATTCGTCTATCACCACAATTATTATACTTGTATCATACTAGTGTTCACAAAGGGAGCAAGAAAGAAAGAGGAGAGGGTTCATAGAGAGAGATGGCGAAAACACATGGTGGTGTTGTGGTCTGTGGTGATGGTTGATGGTGACGAGGGTGTCGGGTTGAAGGTGGTGGAAGTGATGCTTCATACAGAAAATGGCGAAGGTTGTCGGTGAAGTGGGCGTGAGGTGAGTTTGATCATGGTGACGGGGGTATAAAAGAAAGAAGGTAACGAGTAGCAGCTGCAGCAAGGCTGTTTGCAGCCATAATAAGCCGATTTGTAAGTGGTTTTTAGTGTAAACAATAAACTGGAATAACCTCATAATAATCCGCAAGATTAAAAAGAAATTATGAGTTTGTTTGGGTCCGGTTCAAAGTTAAGAGACAAAATTGATGATTGATAAACCGAAGAAAAAGAGTTGGAGTCTTGGTCTTATTCAATTGTAAACGAAAATAATAGTTGAAGCAAAAGAAAAGTGGTTATGCTCGATAGGATTTCTTAGTGGTGATGTGGTGGTTCGATCGGGACAGGAATATAAACCGGCAGTGAGAGGGTGGTTCGAGAAGGTGATGATGGTAATTCATGGTTTCAAAGTACTCGATTACTCAGAAGGCTTGGCAAGAATGGTGACGGTTGTGGTGATGACCAATATGGTCCGTTGTGATTGTTTTGTAGTCGTTGATGATGGATTAAGGTGATGGTTGCTAGAAGGTGATTAAAATGGGTTCGAATGAGGGTGTCCGGGTTGTTTATAGTTGTTATTTGGTAACGTAATCGATTTGGTTTCTATAACACTGACTTTGATTGAATTATATAAAGAATCTGATTATGAATGACGACAAATAGAAAACACGGGTATAACAGGAAAACAAAAAGAAAGAGAACAAAACAGAAATAGTAAATGAAAATATCAGTATATTATACAGCAGATCTGTTTATTAAATAACATATTTAATTTAATTAATAACTATCTTAGATATAGAATTAATAATTATATAAAATTTTAATATTATCAATTAATACTAAAAAATGATACTAATAATATTATTAATGATAAATTTAATAGTTTTGTATTATGTTCAATAAACAATAATAATGCAGAGAATAATAATTTATTAATAATAATTCTATTAGTTTCAATTATTACCTATACATATACATTTATTTTCATATAATTATATTTTTATTTACAAACAATGATTCGTGATTCGTCAGACATGCCAAAGGGTAACTTAATTATCCGAAAAATAGATTTCAAACTTTCTAGACTCAATATTAGAGTTTTTGCTTATTGTGTCGGAAACATATAGAGATTAGAGTTTAAATTTGGGCGGAAATTTCCGGGTCGTTACACATATCGACCCATGTATATATATTATTTGGAACAACCATAGACACTCTATATGCAGTAATGTTGGAGTTAGCTATACAGGGTTGAGGTTGATTCTAAAAATATATATACTTTGAGTTGTGATCTAGCCTGAGACATGTATACACTGGGTCGTGGATTGATTCAAGATAATATATATCAATTTTTTTATGTACATCTAACTTTGGACAACTAGTTGTAGGTTACTAACGAGGACAGCTGATTTAATAAACTTAAAACATCAAAATGTATTAAAAGTGTTGTAAATATATTTTGAACATACTTTGATATATATGTACATATTTGTTTTAGGTTCGTGAATCGACCAGTGGCCAAGTCTTACTTCCCGACGAAGTAAAAATATGTGAAAGTGAGTTACAGTCCCACTTTTAAAATCTAATATTTTGGGATGAGAATACATGCAATTTTATAAATGTTTTACGAAATAGACACAAGTAAATGAAACTACTTTATATGGGTGAATGATCGAAGCCGAATATGCCCCCTTTTAGCTTGGTAGCCTAAGAATTTGGGAACAGACCCCCAAATTGACGCGAATCCTAAAGATAGATCTATCGGGCCCAACAAGCCCCATTCTGGAATTTGGAATGCTTTAGTACTTCGAAATTATCATGTTCGATGGGTGTCCCGGAATGATGGGGATATTCTATATGCATCTTGTTAAGGTCGGTTACCAGGTGTTCAATCCATATGAATGATTTTTGTCTCTATGCATGGGACGTATATTTATGAGAAATGGAAATATGAAATCTTGTGGTCTATTAAAATGATGAAATGATTATTTATGATAAACTAATGAACTCACCAACCTTTTGGTTGACACTTGAAAGCGTGTTTATTCTCAGGTGTGAAAGAAATCTTTCGCTGTGCATTTGCTCATTTTAAGGATATTACTTGGAGTCACTCATGACATATTTCAAAAGATGTTGCATTCGAGTCATTGAGTTCATCAAGATTATTACTAAGTCAATTATAGTTGGATATATTATGAAATGGTATGCATGCCGTCAACTGTCAATGTAATGACAGTTTGTCTTTTAAAAAAAACGAATGCAATGTTTGTAAAATGTATCATATAGAGGTCAAGTACCTCGCGATTAAATCAATTGTAATGTATTCATCCAGATGGATTAGGACGGGTCATTTCATTTTTGGTCATTGGTATATGGATTAGATATAAAGGATGTGTAATTTTGTTTACATGTAAATAAGTCATGAATTATTACTAATATTTTTCTAATTTTATGAGATATTTCATGCTAGTTTCCAAATGATGGTTTCCACATGTGTTAGGTGACTCACATGGGCTACTAAGAGCTGATCATTGGAGTGTATATATGAAAGGACCGTTCATATACATTATAAACGATTCACGATAGTTGATTACATCGCGAGGTATTTGACCTCTATATGATACATTTTACAAACATTGCATTCGTTTTTAAAAGACAAACTTTCTTTATAACGAAAATTAACGGTATGCACACCATTTCATAATACATTCAACTATAATTGACTTAATAATAATCTTGATGAACTCAATGACTTGAATACAACGTCTTTCAAAATATGCCATGAATGACTCCAAGTAATATCCTTAAAATGAGCTAATGCACAGCGGAAGATTTCTTTAATATCTGAGAATAAACATGCTTTAAAGTGTCAACCAAAAGGTTGGTGAGTTCATAGGTTTATCATAACAATCATTTCAATATATTACTAGACCACAAGATTTCCGTTTATAAATATATGTACACTCGCAAGTGTATAAAATTATTCTATAAGTTGTAGGCACCCGGTAACAAGCCTTAACGTTCATGTTTTACCCTCTGAAGTACACCAGATCAGGTGTGTTTAAAATAACCTCGAAGTACTAAAGCATCCCATAGTCAGGATGGGGTTTGTCAAGCCTAATAGATCTATCTTTAGGATTCGCACCTACCGTACATAGACAAGTAGTTTAATGTTACCAAGCTAAGGGTATATTTCTGGTTTAAACCCACATAGAATTAGTTTTAGTACTTGTGCCTACTTCGTAAAACATTTATAAAACAGCGCATGTATTCTCAGCCCAAAAATATATATTGCAAAAGCAATTAAAAAGGGAGCAAATGAAACTCACAATACTGTATTTCGTAGCAATTATGTATATGACGGCACTGAAAATGATAAACGTTAGGTTGACCTCACGAGCAATACCCTCGATCAATACCCATAACCTCCATAGCTATAACCCATAATTTCCTTAGCTCTATCCCGTTTGAAAACTTATTTTGAAATCGTCCGAGTATAACTCCGTCGTAGTATTTTATGTATACTAATAATATCTTGAAATAATACAAAAAAAATATATATATGTAATTCGATTGAGAGAGTTTAGAGAAATATATTTTCAAGTTTCTATGAAATAATGAAACCTATTGAATTATATTTATAATAATTTTTGAATTATTAAAGTATGAATTATTAAAGTGAATTATTAAAGTATGAATTATTAAAGTATGAATTATTAAAGTGAATTATTAAAGTGAATTATTAAAGTATGAATTATTAAAGTTAAAGTAAAATAAAAGTAAAGTAAAGGTAAAGTTAAAGTATAGTAAAAGTATAAAACTATATACGTATAATACGCGTATAAATATATATAATATTAATTTAAATCGTTATATATATTTAATAAAATAAAATATAAATATCGTTATCTTTATCATACTGGTTAAGTAATGAGTTGTCAAAAGTGGTTCTAGATATTTATAAAAGATATATACGTTTTAATAATAAAGTTCTTTTTAAACTGAAAACGTTTTTTTGTACTTTTGAAACTAAATCAAATAAATATGATAATTTTGTTTTCCAAAACTAAATATATTTAAGAATCATTTTGTTAAAAGGTTAAAATAATGGAAATCGTTATACCACAAAACATTTTAGAAAAGTAGAATTATATATATTCATAATAGGTTTCAAGTTTTTAAATTACAGTCTGTTGGTGAAGCATGGGATAAAGTCCAAAGGTTAAATAAACGTATGAAATCATCTTAATGAAAAATGTCGAGTTACTTAACTTGTCGATATCCAATATCTAAGTTATTTACACTCCACGTTCTTATTTTCATATTAAATAAAATGAAAGTTAACATAGTTATCTTATCAAGGTCACGAGGAAAATATTATAAAACATGTCTTGGAAATTAAACAGGAATTTCCACTAACCCTTATCTAGTTCCCATTAATTGACACATTTGTTCTTATTTATAAATCACTTTACCATTTTCCGAATGTTGTCAAAAAGAATAGATTTCTTAAATCACAGTGGACCTCATAACATAGGCCCGTAATCATATCATAATGTATCTGATAATTCAATCATTTGATATTATCTCTTAATTCTGTCGATAAATATATCGAAACAAATACGTTCATGTAAAGTATCATATATCTAATACTTTGTTAATATTTTCAGTTAATATTATATATTATATATACATATCTATATACTCATAATTGTTCATGAATCGTCGAACACGGTCAAAGGGTAATTGATTACATGAATGTAGTTCCAAAATTTTTGAGAGTCAACATTACAAATTCTACTTATCGTGTCAGAAACATATAAAGGTTAAGTTTAAATTTGGTCGGAAATTTTCGGGTCGTCACAGTACCTACCCGTTAAAGAAATTTCGTCCCGAAATTTGTTCGATGTCGTCATGGCTAACAATAAGAATGTTATTATGACGAATATAAGTTGATTCATAGGGTTTTATCATGATTGAGAAATATGGATAAAATAATTTGATTACTCGAAACGTATGAGTGAAGCTATCGTAAAAGAGTGAAATGAGAAAATAGGGATTCATCTTATCTTTTGATGTCATCACGGTTGATCTCCGGATTAAAGTAAATCTTTGTAATCTATATAGGATTTGATTCTTTGATGATTAAGGAAATCATGATCTTATTTGATTAAATGCGATAATCTGTCTCGATTTCTCTGTCTGATATTTTACTATAAATCCACCCCCTTCGTTTCTTTATTTCCACAGCTCACACCTTCTAGTCTTTCTCCCCAATTCATACTTTAAAGCATTCGTTAATATGCTTCATCCAGTATTGATTGTTGATATACTCTTAACTTTCATATCTGTCATTCTTCTTTTTCATCTACCACCGGAGGAAGTTATTTTCTTCTACCATTACCTTGGGGTTATTGTGTTTTTCATTCTCCCGTATCTTTATATTGCTATACGCATTGATATACAAGGTTTATAATTTTGGGGTTGTTATCGGGCTTTATATTCTCCATTATATTTCGGAGCTTCATACTTTCGTTTTCTCTTCTCCCGACCTTAAGTCAAGCGGATAATGGTCCAGAATTTGTAGATATGAATTTTTGGATGAACATAGTTAATGTTCCAAGAAGAAAATCGTAATGGCACGATCTTGATTTGGCAAATTACCAGAATATCCGAAAATATAGAGCTATCAAGATGATATGTTCTTAATATGTTTGGAAATTGGGTAGAATGTAAGAGTCGTGTAAATAGTACATGATGACGGTATGTTCTGTGAATCATCACGTTCCATTAGAAACTCAGTATGACTTACTGTAATATAATCACATTGATCAAGTGTCATTATATTATACTAACTCATGCTTCAGTTCCCAACACTACTTCAAAAACATTCCTATTTTAAATTCGAATTTTTTTCTTCTTCAGAATTTAGAAACTAACACAGTTTCTTTTTATATTGTAACGTAGATATTGCGAATAGATAGAAGATTTCAGATAAGAATAGTTGTGAAAATATCTTCAGGAATATCGAAGATATTTATAATAAAAGATACGATGATATCTTAGAATTCTTAACATAGATGGATGATGAAGAAGATTTGTCTGTGAAGGTTTAGAATAAGAAGTAAGGTGTTTGCTAACGATTTCAGTAGACACTGAATCATTTGGATCCTTTGAAGGCAGGATTAGTCTTTGTGATTTGTCCACAGCCTCCTTCATGGTCTGCTAAATCCGTTTTCCAGTTTCAAACCTTCTGTTTTTCTCAACTTTACCACCATACTATTCTTTATCATCAAACTTTTGACTGTTAAAGTCGTTTACAGTTTTTGCTGCTTCATCAGCATTTTTCCAATTTCGGAGAACTAGTTCATAGTTTGGGATGTTTTTCAGAAAATTCACATTCGAAGTATGTAAGTCTAGGAGATAGACGTTATATGTATACATATAACTTTTGACGTAAAATTGTAGCAAAATTCAAAATACTGATTGCTAATTCCCAGTAGTTGGTGTGACAATTATTGTTACAGGATGTAGGTAAGTACATGATGGGGTTTTAATGAATAAGTATAGTGGCTTTTCGGAGAGGCTTAAGTCGAAGGTTAATGAAGTTGTTGATAAGTTTACTGCTAATGTGGTGAGATATGAAAGGTTCCCCGGTAACAATGATGAAGGGGTAATTGTTATAATAAGGTTTATTCGTATAAACAAATGAAGGTGATTTGTTGAAGCTATGAAAAATTGTCTATTTTGGAAAGAGATTGAAAAATTATATTTGGTAATAAATATCAAAGGATCTGACACGGATACGTGTTAAACTATAACTTTGATTTCGAGAGCTTTTCAGGTGCATGACAGTGGGTAATGTGTGGTTGGATCATCAGTTCGCATGTCTTTAAGAATTTCGAAGTGTTTGAACACATATTGTAATTGTTAATATACATATGATGTTCTAAGATTTTGAATGATACAAATATTTTTGTGAGTTTCATGAATAGAAATGAGGTTCTAAGACAGTTTTGAAGTCAAAGTATAGTTTTGAAAGATGTAGAAATCTAAGAGTGATGATTTCGGTTATATCTTGAATCGAATTCTGAGATTTCAAAATCAGAATATGTAATTAGATTTTGAATGAGTATGGTTGTTTTGATTTCTATAAAAGAATGTATATTGTTGTGAAAGTAGGGAGTATAATGGATGATTTGCTGAATCAGATTCGAAGAATGTAACATATTAATTGTGAATTTATGTATCTCTCGGGTATTACCTACTCGTTAAAAAAAATGTCACAATTAATATTTTGTACAAAAGAATTTTATTACAGTCTTTATGGAAATATATGTGTATATTTCTTCAGATGTAATATAGATTTAATGAGTTAATATTAAATTAAACTCACTTGATTTATGGTTAAGGCTAGGATAGATAATTTATAAACTTTAGAAATTACATAATCGTCGTAGAATGTTTTTCCAATGAAGTTATGAATCAATACTTCATCGTTGTGGTATTCCTTAGTATCTACAGGGCGTATGACGTCGATGCTCATGGGACAGATTGTGAAGTTGAGGTTTGCGATGCGGTTGTTGTTGGTGGTGGTAATGGTACTGTTGGTGTTGCTGATGGTGGTACTGTTTATGCTGCTGGTGCTGCTGCTGGTGTTTGTAACCTTTGCACCTTTTCTCCAAAGCCACTACCCGAGCGCGAAGCTCGTTGACTTCTTCTATTACACCGGGGTGATTGTCGGTTCGGACGAGCGGATAAATAAAATCTAGAATTTGGTGTAGTATGTAATCGTGACGAGATACTCTAGAAATAAGAGAGAAAATGGTGTTTCAGATAGGTTCGCCGGTAAGTGCTTCAGGTTCTTCGCCAAGAGGACAATGTGGTAGATGGAAGGGATCACCTTCTTCTTGTCTCCAATGATTAAGGAGGCTACGAACCCATCCCCAATTCATCCAGAATAGATGATGACTAATTGGTTGATCCATTTCGATCACACTGCTTTCGGAACTTGAGTAGGATTCCATTTCGGAATCCGAGGGACTTGAACTAATGAGAAATTCCATTTCGTACGATTGAATAAACAATTTTTCGATATGAAATGATTTTTCAGCTATCGGGTGGTATTCGAATTATATAGAGCAAAAGGTTTCGTAGATTACGGAGGAATTTACGAAATATGTCAGGAAAAGTTTACAGTAACAGATACGCTAAGATATGAATTTTGTCTATACACTATTCATGCAATCATTGCAATAAGATGTGTCTAGACTAAGAATGATAAGCAGGTAATTTCCGACAAAAATGATTAGCAAAACTTTTGACATGCAGACACGGTCGAAGTCCAGACTCACTAATGCATCCTAACGACTATCAGTTAGACACACTAATGCAGACCTGGTTCGCTAAGACCACCGCTCTGATACCAACTGAAAGGACCCGTTCATATACATTATAAACTATTCACAATAGTTGATTACATCGCGAGGTATTTGACCTCTATATGATACATTTTACAAACATTGCATTCGTTTTTAAAAGACAAACTTTCTTTATAACGAAAATTGACGGTATGCACACCATTTCATAATACATCCAACTATAATTGACTTAATAATAATCTTGATGAACTCAATGACTTGAATACAACGTCTTTCAAAATATGCCATGAATGACTCCAAGTAATATCCTTAAAATGAGCTAATGCACAGCGGAAGATTTCTTTAATACCTGAGAATAAACATGCTTTAAAGTGTCAACCAAAAGGTTGGTGAGTTCATAGGTTTATCATAACAATCATTTCAATATATTACTAGACCACAAGATTTCCGTTTATAAATATATGTACACTCGCAAGTGTATAAAATTATTCTATAAGTTGTAGGCACCCGGTAACAAGCCTTAACGTTCATGTTTTACCCTCTGAAGTACACCATATCAGGTGTGTTTAAAATAACCTCGAAGTACTAAAGCATCCCATAGTCAGGATGGGGTTTGTCAGGCCCAATAGATCTATCTTTAGGATTCGCACCTACCGTACATAGACAAGTAGTTTAATGTTACCAAGCTAAGGGTATATTTCTGGTTTAAACCCACATAGAATTAGTTTTAGTACTTGTGCCTACTTCGTAAAACATTTATAAAACAGCGCATGTATTCTCAGCCCAAAAATATATATTGCAAAAGCAATTAAAAAAGGAGCAAATGAAACTCACAATACTGTATTTCGTAGCAATTATGTATATGACGGCACTGAAAATGATAAACGTTAGGTTGACCTCACGAGCAATACCCTCGATCAATACCCATAACCTCCATAGCTATAACCCATAATTTCCTTAGCTCTATCCCGTTTGAAAACTTATTTTGAAATCGTCCGAGTATAACTCCGTCGTAGTATTTTATGTATACTAATAATATCTTGAAATAATACAAAAAAATATATATATGTAATTCGATTGAGAGAGTTTAGAGAAATATATTTTCAAGTTTCTATGAAATAATGAAACCTATTGAATTCTATTTATAATAATTTTTGAATTATTAAAGTATGAATTATTAAAGTGAATTATTAAAGTATGAATTATTAAAGTATGAATTATTAAAGTGAATTATTAAAGTGAATTATTAAAGTATGAATTATTAAAGTTAAAGTAAAATAAAAGTAAAGTAAAGGTAAAGTTAAAGTATAGTAAAAGTATAAAACTATATACGTATAATATGCGTATAAATATATATAATATTAATTTAAATCGTTATATATATTTAATAAAATAAAATATAAATATCGTTATCTTTATCATACTGGTTAAGTAATGAGTTGTCAAAAGTAGTTCTAGATATTTATAAAAGATATATACGTTTTAATAATAAAGTTCTTTTTAAACTGAAAACGTTTTTTTGTACTTTTGAAACTTAATCAAATAAATATGATAATTTTGTTTTCCAAAACTAAATATATTTAAGAATCATTTTGTTAAAAGGTTAAAATAATGGAAATCGTTATACCACAAAACATTTTAGAAAAGTAGAATTATATATATTAATAATAGGTTTCAAGTTTTTAAATTACAGTCTGTTGGTGAAGCATGGGATAAAGTCCAAAGGTTAAATAAACGTATGAAATCATCTTAATGAAAAATGTCGAGTTACTTAACTTGTCGATATCCAACATCTAAGTTATTTACACTCCACGTTCTTATTTTCATATTAAATAAAATGAAAGTTAACATAGTTATCTTATCAAGGTCACGAGGAAAATATTATAAAACATGTTTTGGAAATTAAACAGGAATTTCCACTAACCCTTGTCTAGTTCCCTTTAATTGACACATTTGTTCTTATTTATAAATCACTTTACCATTTTCCGAATGTTGTCAAAAAGAATAGATTTCTTAAATCACAGTGGACCTCATAACATAGGCCCGTAATCATATCATAATGTATCTGATAATTCAATCATTTGATATTATCTCTTAATTCTGTCGATAAATATATCGAAACAAATACGTTCATGTAAAGTATCATATATCTAATACTTTGTTAATATTTTCAGTTAATATTATATATTATATATACATATCTATATACTCATAATTGTTCGTGAATCGTCGAACACGGTCAAAGGGTAATTGATTACATGAATGTAGTTCCAAAATTTTTAAGATTCAACATTACAAATTCTACTTATCGTGTCAGAAACATATAAAGGTTAAGTTTAAATTTGGTCGGAAATTTTCGGGTCGTCACAGTACCTACCCGTTAAAGAAATTTTGTCCCGAAATTTGATCGATGTTTTCATGGCTAACAATAAGAATGTTATTATGACGAATATAAGTTGATTCATAGGGTTTTATCATGATTGAGAAATATGGATAAAATAATTTGATTACTCGAAACGTATGAGTGAAGCTATCGTAAAAGAGTGAAATGAGAAAATAGGGATTCATCTTATCTTTTGATGTCATCACGGTTGATCTCCGGATTAAAGAAAATCTTTGTAATCTATATAGGATTTGATTCTTCGGTGATTAAGGAAATCATGATCTTATTTGATTAAATGCGATAATCTGTCTCGATTTCTCTGTCTGATATTTTACTATAAATCCACCCCCTTCGTTTCTTTATTTCCACAGCTCACACCTTCTAGTCTTTCTCCCCAATTCATACTTTAAAGCATTCGTTAATATGCTTCATCCAGTATTGATTCTTGATATACTCTTAACTTTCATATCTGTCATTCTTCTTTTTCATCTACCACCGGAGGAAGTTATTTTCTTCTACCATTACCTTGGGGTTATTGTGTTTTTCATTCTCCCGTATCTTTATATTGCTATACGCATTGATATACAAGGTTTATAATTTCGGGGTTGTTATCGGGCTTTATATTCTCCATTATATTTCGGAGCTTCATACTTTCGTTTTCTCTTCTCCCGACCTTAAGTCAAGCGGATAATGGTCCAGAATTTGTAGATATGAATTTTTGGATGAACATAGTTAATGTTCCAAGAAGAAAATCGTAATGGCACGATCTTGATTTGGCAAATTACCAGAATATCCGAAAATATAGAGCTATCAAGTTGATATGTTCTTAATATGTTTGGAAATTGGGTAGAATGTAAGAGTCGTGTAAATAGTACATGATGACGGTATGTTCTGTGAATCATCACGTTCCATTAGAAACTCAGTATGACTTACTGTAATATAATCACATTGATCAAGTGTCATTATATTATACTAACTCATGCTTCAGTTCCCAACACTACTTCAAAAACATTCCTATTTTAAATTCGATTTTTTTTTCTTCTTCAGAATTTAGAAACTAACACAGTTTCTTTTTATGTTGTAACGTAGATATTGCGAATAGATAGAAGATTTCAGATAAGAATAGTTGTGAAAATATCTTCAGGAATATCGAAGATATTTATAATAAAAGATACGATGATATCTTAGAATTCTTAACATAGATGGATGATGAAGAAGATTTGTCTGTGAAGGTTTAGAATAAGAAGTAAGGTGTTTGCTAACGATTTCAGTAGACACTGAATCATTTGGATCCTTTGAAGGCAGGATTAGTCTTTGTGATTTGTCCACAGCCTCCTTCATGGTCTGCTCAATCCGTTTTCCAGTTTCAAACCTTCTCTTTTTCTCAACTTTACCACCATACTATTCTTTATCATCAAACTTTTGACTGTTAAAGTCGTTTACAGTTTTTGCTGCTTCATCAGCATTTTTCCAATTTCGGAGAACTAGTTCATAGTTTGGGATGTTTTTCAGAAAATTCACATTCGAAGTATGTAAGTCTAGGAGATAGACGTTATATGTATACATATAACTTTTGACGTAAAATTGTAGCAAAATTCAAAATACTGATTGCTAATTCCCAGTAGTTGGTGTGACAATTATTGTTACAGGATGTAGGTAAGTACATGATGGAGTTTTAATGAATAAGTATAGTGGCTTTTCGGAGAGGCTTAAGTCGAAGGTTAATGAAGTTGTTGATAAGTTTACTGCTAATTCCCAGTTAAATGTCGTTACAATGATAATCGTTACATATATGTCTCGTTTCGAAAGCCTTAAGTTAGTAGTCTTGTTTTTACATATGTAGTTCATTGTTAATACACTTAATGATATATTTATCTATCATTTAACATATTTAACCAAGTGTATCAATATCTTAATATGATTCATATGTACTTAGTAAGATGTTGTAATAACAATAATCGTTATATATATATCGTTTTCGAGTTTCTTAATTCAATAGACTCATTTTTATGTATATAACTCATTGTTAAAATACCTAATGAGATACTTACTTATCATAATATCATGTTAACTATATATACATATATATATATATATATATATATATATATATATATATATATATATATATATATATATATATATATATATATATATATATATATATATATATATATGTATATATATATATATCCATATATATGTCATCATATATTTTTTACAAGTTTTAACGTTCGTGAAACGCCGGTCAACTTGGGTGGTCAATTGTCTATATGAAACCTATTTCAATTAATCAAGTCTTAACAAGTTTGATTGCTTAACATGCTGGAAACACTTAATCATGTAAATAATAATTTCATTTAATATATATAAACATGGAAAAGTTCGGGTCACTACAGTACCTACCCGTTAAATAAATTTCATCCCAAAATTTTAAGCAGCTGGAGGCGTTGTCGTATCTTCTGGAAATAAGTGCGGGTATTTCTTCTTTATCTGATCTTCTCATTCCCAGGTGAACTCGGGTCCTCTATGAGCATTCCATCGAACCTTAACAATTGGTATTTTGTTTTGCTTAAGTCTTTTAACCTCACGATCCATTATTTCGACGGGTTCTTCGACGAATTGAAGTTTTTCGTTGATTTGGATTTCGTTTAACGGAATAGTGAGATCTTCTTTAGCAAAACATTTCTTCAAATTCGAGACGTGAAAAGTGTTATGTACAGCCGCGAGTTTTTGAGGTAACTCAAGTCGGTAAGCTACTGGTCCGACACGATCAATAATCTTGAATGGTCCAATATACCTTCGATTTAATTTCCCTCGTTTACCAAATTGAACAACGCCTTTCCAAGGTGCAATCTTAAGCATGCACTATCTCCGGACCCGTAATCTGTTAGTAGTTTCTTGTACTATCTTCGGACCCGTAATCTGTCTATCTCCCACTTCACTCCAACAAATCGGAGACGTGCACTTTCTACCATAGAGTGCTTCAAACGGCGCCATCTCAATGCTTGAATGGTAGCTATTGTTGTAGGAAAATTCTGTTAACGGAAGGTGTCGATCCCAACTATTTCTGAAATCAATAACACATTTGACCCCATATAAGTAGTGCCTCCAAGTCTCTAATGCAAAAACAACCGTGCCTAATTCCAAATCATGCGTCGTATAATTCTGCTCGTGAATCTTCAATTGTCTAGACGCATAAGCAATTACCTTCGTTCGTTGCATTAATACACAACCGAGACCTTGCTTTGAAGCGTCACAATATATCACAAAATCATCATTCCCTTCAGGTAATGACAATATAGGTGTCGTAGTTAACTTTTTCTTCAACAATTGAAACGCTTTTTCTTGTTCATCCTTCCATTCAAATTTTCTCCCTTTATGCGTTAATGCAGTCAAGGGTTTTGCTATTTTGGAAAAATCTTGGATGAATCTCCTGTAATAACTAGCTAGCCCTAAAAATTGGCGTATGTGTTTCGGAGGTTTCGGGGTTTCCCACTTTTCAACGGTTTCAATCTTTGCTGGATCCACATGAATACCTTCTTTGTTCACTATATGACCGAGGAATTGAACTTCTTCCAACCAAAATGCACACTTTGAAAACTTACCGTATATTTTTTCTTTTCTCAGCAACTCTAGCACTTTTCTTAAATGTTCTTCATGCTCTTGATCATTCTTCGAGTAAATAAGTATGTCATCGATGAAAACAATGACAAACTTGTCAAGATATGGCCCACACACTCGGTTCATGAGGTCCATGAACATAGCTGGTGCGTTCGTCAATCCAAATGGCATAACCATAAACTCGTAATGACCGTAACGCGTCCTAAAAGCAGTCTTTGGAATATCATCCTCCTTCACTTGCATTTGATGATACCCAGAACGTAAATCAATCTTCGAATAAACCGACGAGCCTTGTAGTTGATCAAATAAGTCGTCAATTCTCGGTAGTGGGTAGCGGTTCTTGATGGTAAGTTTGTTCAACTCTCGGTAGTCGATACACAACCTAAATGTACCATCCTTCTTCTTGACAAACAAAACAGGTGCTCCCCACAGTGATGTGCTTGGTCGAATTAAACCACGCTCTAAAAGTTCTTATAATTGGCTCTGAAGTTCCTTCATTTCGCTAGGTGCGAGTCTGTATAGAGCACGAGCTATTGGTGCAGCTCCCGGTACAAGGCCTATTTGAAATTCAACGGATCGGTGTAGAGGTAGTCCCGGTAATTCTTTCGAAAATACATCGGAATATTCTTTTGCGACGGGAACATCATTGATGTTCTTTTCTTCGGAATTGACTTTCTCGATGTGTGCTAGCACAGCATAGCAACCTTTTCTTATTAGTTTTTGTGCCTTCAGGTTACTAATAAGATTTAACTTCACGTTCTCTTTTCTCCGTACACCATTAAGGGTTTTCCTTTTTCTCGTATAATGTGAATTGTATTTTTGTAACAAACGATCTCTGCTTTCACTTCTTTCAACCAGTCCATACCGATTATCACATCAAAACTCCCTAACTCTACTGGTATCAACTCAATCTTAAATGTTTTGCTAACCAGTTTAATTTCTCGATTCTGACATATATTATCTGCTGTAATTAATTTACCGTTTGCTAATTCGAGTAAAAATTTATTATCCAAGGGCGTCGGTGAACAACTTAGTTTAGCACAAAAATCTCTACTCATATAGCTTCTATCCGCACCCGAATCAAATAAAACATAAGTAGATTTATTGTCAATGAGGAACGTACCCGTAACAAGCTCCGGGTCTTCCTGCGCTTCTGCCGTATTAATATTGAAAATTCTTCTGCGGCCCTGCCCATTATTATTCCCCTGATTCGAGCAATTTCTACTAAAGTGGCCCGGTTTTCCACATCCAAAACAAACTATGGCGGTATTATTTGTTCCGACATTATTTGTTCCTTTAGTTTTGTTATGCATTGGTCCGTAGATTTCTCACTTCTTCGCGCTATGACCATTTCTTTTACACCTGTTGCAAAATGTCGTGCAGAACCCCAGGTGATGCTCTTCACATCTTTGGCATGACTGTTTTTGGTTTTTGTTGCCATTGTTGTTATTGAGATTGTTGTTGGGATTGTTATTGTTGTTGTTATTGTTGTTGGGCCGGTTATTGTAGTTGTTGTTGGGACGTTTGTTAAAGTTGTTGTTGCGATTGATGTTGCGATTATTGGGATAGTTGTTGCGATTGTGGTTGTGATTGTTGTTGTTGTATTGGTGACTCTTGTCATTGGTTTCTTCTCACTTTCTCTTGACTTGTTTCATGTTAGCCTCTTCGGTCGCCTGCTCTTTAATCCTTCCTTCGATCTGGTTCACTAATTTGTGATCCATTCGACTTGCCTTTTGTATGGAGGCGGGCTCGTGTGAACTCACATCTTCTTGAATTCTTTCCGGTAACCCTTTTACAAATGCGTCGATCTTCTCTTCTTCGTCTTCAAACATTCTGGGACACAATAGGCACAATTCTATGAATCGTCGTTCGTACGTGGTGATATCAAAACCTTGCGTTCGTAATCCTTTAAGCTCTACCTTGAGCTTATTGACCTCGTTCCTGGGACGATACTGCTCGTTCATCAATTGCTTGAATGCTGACCATGGTAGTGCGTAAGCAGCATCTTGTCGTACATGCTCGAGATAGGTATT
Organism: Rutidosis leptorrhynchoides; assembly: GCF_046630445.1. Classification (NCBI taxonomy): domain Eukaryota; kingdom Viridiplantae; phylum Streptophyta; class Magnoliopsida; order Asterales; family Asteraceae; genus Rutidosis; species Rutidosis leptorrhynchoides. Next base: position 48,074,726 of record NC_092333.1, read on the forward strand.
CCACCACGTTAACGCCGTACCTGTGAAGGTATGCGTAGCGTACTTAACTTTGTCCTCTTCAGTACACTTACTTATGGCAAACACCGATTTGACCTTCTCGGTCCACCGTTTCAATCCAATTGGTCCTTCGGTTCCATAAAATTCCAAAGGTTTGCAGGCAGTGAATTCTTTGTAGGAGCATCCTACACGATTTCTTGTGAAATTAGTTCCACTGCTAGATCCAGAGTTATTGTTATTTTGCATCGCAGCCTGTACTGCGGCTATGTTTGCTGCAAGGAAAACACGAAAGTCTTCCTCACTCATGTTCAAGTTCTGACGAGTCGCCGGTGCCATTTCCTTCAAAATAGCCAAAAGAATTGAGTTAATCATATAGCATTTAAGAGTAGTCAATAGTATTTCATAGCATAATATGAACTTATTTATAAAAGCTTTTTCTTCATATTAGCATTTTATAGTTTTAATTCGGGTAGTACCTACCCGTTAAGTTCATACTTAGCAGCTATTATACAATTCAACTACTACGATTCTATATGAAAAACTTATTCCAATAATATTTCGCGTTCAAACTTTATACAATATTTTACAAACTTACAATACCGCTATAATACATATAGGATGAAATATAGTACATAATAACTTTGCTATTCGGCAGCTATGAAGGCAATTCTAGTTAATACGCAAGTTATTCAGCAAAAGAAATAAAGACACGTAATTCATAAGTCCAGAAACAAGTCATGCATTCAGGTTTTACTAAGATGACTTCTCATCCTTGATCTTGTGGAAAGTAACCGTTATGACCATTGGCTAGGCAGCATGTTGTAATGTCGTCAAAAGGACGAGGGTTTCGTAATGTCCAACAGCCCCGTAATAATCTAAAAACCTTGTTTCTCACCCCAACTACTGAATCCGTCACTTGTGGGAAGGTTTTATTTAAAAGCAGCAATTCGATGTTCTTTTTCTCACTTTGGTAAGAAGCGAACATCACTAACCCGTAAGCATAACATGCTTCTTTATGTTGCATGTTAGAAGCTCTTTCTAATTCATGAAATCCTATGTTGGGATATGTTGAGGCAAAATAGGTTCTTAACCCGTAGCGTAAAATTGCATTTGGGTTCCCCGCATTTAACGCTTTAAAGAAAACACGGCGTAACTTACGGTCTCCCGAATGTGATATACCCCACCTATCAAAGGAAAGCCTTTTATAAACTAAGGCATTTCTGGAAAGTCTTTCAAATGTTTGACAAGTTAATTTTGACATAATTAATTGTGCTGATGAATTCTGACCGACTCTAGACAAGATTTCCTCAATCATATCCTCTGGTATATCTTCTAAAATATTCGGTTGTCTACCCTTAACGTCCATTTTGTTTTTATACTGTAAAATAGACAAGGAATAGATTCGTAAAAGATAATTAACAAACAATACAAGCAATTTTTACATAGAACATAAAAGTACAAGCACACTACAATACATATAATACACAACATGATTACAACCCTCTAATCTGAATCACTGGTTTCTTCTTCTTCGGACTTGGTTCATTTTCCTAATTTTCTAGGAATATATGGTGTTCCTCTAATACGAGCCGTCATTTTCCACAATGGTTTAGAAAAACCTGGTGGTTTAGAGGTTCCCGGGTCATTGTTACATTTTAGGAAATACGCATGTTGCCGATACATATAAAGTTCATCGGGGTTGGAATCGGGTTTCTCTATTTTTATACCTTTTCCTTATTATTTTCTTTCGCTTTATTAAATTGGGTCGAGGTAATTTCTATAACATCATCGGAATCCTCATCGGGATCCGATTCATCAGAAAATTGATAATCTTCCCAATATTTTGCTTCCTCGGTGGAAACACCATTGACCATTATTAACTTTGTCCGTTGGTTGAGGATTTTCTTTTATTTAATCGATTTACTATAGGTATTAATAATTCTTCCTCCGAAACCTCTTCTTCTTCTGGTTCTTCCTCTTCCGGTTCCTCCTCTTCCTCTTCTTCCTCTTCCGGTTCCTCCTCTTCCGGTTACTCCTCTTCCGGTTCCTCTTCTTCCGGTTCCTCCTCTTCCAGTTCCTCCTCTTCTGGTTCCTCTTCGGGAATTTGTGAATATTCCCAAAGTATATTCGACTCTTCATTATTATTAGGTGAGTCGATGGGATTTGTACTAGAGGTAAATATCTATCACATAATATCAAACACGTTAAGAGGTTAATATATCACATAATATTTACATGTTAATAATATATAGTTTGCAAAAAAAATGTTAAGCAATCGTTTTTGAAGAAAAACACGGTCGAAGTCCAGACTCACTAATGCATCCTAACAAACTCAGTAAGACACACTAATGCAAAAATTCTGGTTCTCTAAGACCAACGCTCGGATACCAACTGAAATATCCCGTTCATATTGATTATAAACGTTCCATATTAATTGATTTCGTTGCGAGGTTTTGACCTCTATATGAGACGTTTTTCAAAGACTGCATTCGTTTTTAAAACAAACCATAACCTTTATTTTATCGACAAGGTTAAAAGAACACCACCTAGATTATCAGAAATGATAATCTTAAAATATCACACTTACACAGTACCAATACATATTGGTTTACAATATTAATATGTTACAACAAAGTAAATTTCGAATGCAGTTTTAAACAATATTATACAAGCATGCTGACACCAAATCTTGTCCATATTTTAGCATGCAACAGCGGAAGCTCTTAATAATCACCTGAGAATAAACATGCTTTAAACATCAACAAAAATGTTGGTGAGTTATAGGTTTAACCTATATATTTATCAAATCATGATAATAGACCACAAGATTTCATATATTTCAATATACATCCCATACATAGAGATAAAAATCATTCATACGGTGAGCACCTGGTAACCGACATTAACAAGATGCATATAAGAATATACCCATCATTCCGGGACATCCATCGGACATGATAAAACAACATCGAAGTACTAAAGCATCCGCTACAACGGATGGGGTTTGTTAGGCCCAATAGATCTATCTTTAGGATTCGCGTCAATTAGTAGACTGGTTTACTAAATCTTAGGTTACCAAGTAAAAAGGGGCATATTCGGCTTCGATCGTTTAACCATAGAAAGTAGTTTCATGTACTTGTGTCTATTTTGTAAAACATTTATAAAGCTGCATGTATTCTCATCCCAAAAATATTAGACTTTAAAAGTGGGACTATAACTCACTTTCACAGATTTTTACTTCGTCGGGAAGTAAGACTTGGCCACTGGTCGATTCACGAACCTATAACAAATATGTACATATATATATATCAAAGTATGTTCAAAATATTTTTACAACATTTTTAATACGTTTTAATGTTTTTAAGTTTATTAAGTCAGCTGTCCTCGTTAGTAACCTACAACTAGTTGTCCATAGTTAGATGTACAGAAATAAATTGATATATATTATCTTGACCCAATCCACGACCCAGTGCATACACGTCTCAGGCTAGATCACAACTCAAAGTATATATAATATTTTGGAATCAACCTCAACCCTGTATAGTTAACTCCAACATTACTGCATATAGAGTGTCTATAGTTGTTCCGAGATATATATATATATATATATATATATATATATATATATATATATATATATATATATATATATATATATATATATATATATATATAGATGGGTCGATATGATATGTCAAAACATTGTATTCGTGTCTATGGTATCCCAAGATTACATAATATATTAGAATACATGTATAATATAATATGAGTTAGCTAGGATATGATTAATATAGATTTGTTACCAATTTTCACGTAGCTACAACAAGAAAAATTATCCAATCTTGTTTTACCCATAACTTCTTCATTTTAAATCCGTTTTGAGTGATTCAAGTTGCTATGGTTTCATAGTGAACTTAAGTTTATGAATATAAACATAAAAAGTATAAGTTTATAGTCAGAAATACAGGTTACAAGTAGTTTTTGTAAAGGCAGTCATTTCAGTCGAAAGAACGACGTTTAGATGACCATTTTGAAAAACATACTTCAACTTTGAGTTTAACAATGATTTTTGGATATAGTTTCATGTTCATAATAAAAATCATTTTCCCAGAAGAACAAATTTTAAATCAAAGTTTAACATAGTTTTTAATTAACTAACCCAAAATAGCCCGCGGTGTTACTACGACGGCGTATATCCGGTTTTACGGTATTTTTCGTGTTTCCAGGTTTGAAATCATTAAGTTAGCATATCATATAGATATAGAACATGTGTCTAGTTGATTTTAAACGTCAAGTTAGAAGGATTAACTTTTTTTTTGCAAACAAGTTTAGAATTAACTAAACTATATTCTAGTGATTTCAAGTTTAAACCTTCGAATAAGGTAGTTTTATATTTATGAATCGAATGATGTTATGAACATCATTACTACCTCAGGTTTTGTGGATAAACCTACTGGAAATGAAAAAAATAGATCTAGCTTCAAAGGATCCTTGGATGGCTTGAAAGTTCTTGAAGCAAAATCATGACACTAAAACAAGTTCAAGTAAGATTTCCACACGAAATAAGATTGTAAAAGTTATAGAAATTGAATCAAAGTTTGAATATGAGTATTACCTTGTATTAGAAAGATATCTTACTATAAATAAGAAATATTTCTTGAGGTTGGATGATCACTTTACAAGATTGGAAGTAAGCTAGCAAACTCGGAAGTATTCTTGATTTTATGAAATTAGAACTTATAGAATTAATGAAGAACACTTAGAACTTGAAGATAGAACTTGAGAGAGATCAATTAGATGAAGAAAATTGAAGAATTAAAGTGTTTATAGGTATTTTTGGTCGTTGGTATATGGATTAAATATAAAGGATGTGTAATTTTGTTTACATGTAAATAAGTCATGAATGATTACTAATATTTTTGTAATTTTATGAGATATTTCATGCTAGTTGCCAAATGATGGTTCCCACATGTGTTAGGAGACTCACATGGGCTACTAAGAGCTGTGATCATTGGAGTGTATATACCAATAGTACATACATCTAAAAGTTGTGTATTGTACGAGTACGAATACGGGTGCATACGAGTAGAATTGTTGATGAAACTGAACGAGGATGTAATTGTAAGCATTTTTGTTAAGTAGAAGTATTTTGATAAGTGTCTTGAAGTCTTTCAAAAGTGTATGAATACATATTAAAACACTACATGTATATACATTTTAACTGAGTCGTTAAGTCATCGTTAGTCGTTATATGTAAATGTTGTTTTGAAGCCTTTAGGTTAACGATCCTGTTAAGTGTTGTTAACCCATTGTTTATTATATCAAATGAGATGTTAAATTATTACATTATCATGATATTATGATGTATTAATATATCTTAATATGATATATATACAATTAAATATCGTTACAACGATAATCGTTACATATATGCCTCGTTTCGAAATCCTTAAGTTAGTAGTCTTGTTTTTACATATGTAGTTCATTGTTAATATACTTAATGATATGTTTACCTATCATTTAAAATATTTAACCAAGTGTATCAATATCTTAATATGATTCATATGTACTTAGTAAGATATTGTTATAACGATAATCGTTATATATATCGTTTTCGAGTTTCTTAATTCAATAGACTCATTTTTATGTATATAACTCATTGTTAAAATAACTAATGAGATACTTACTTATCATAATATATATATATATATATATATATATATATATATATATATATATATATATATATATATATATACATATGTCATCATATAGTTTTTACAAGTTTTAACGTTCTTGAAACGCCGGTCAACTTGGGTGGTCAATTGTCTATATGAAACCTATTTCAACTAATCAAGTCTTAACAAGTTTGATTGCTTAACATGTTGAAAACACTTAAGCATGTAAATAAAAATTTCATTTAATATATATAAACATGGAAAAGTTCGGGTCACTACAGTACCTACCCGTTAAATAAATTTCGTCCCGAAATTTTAAGTAGCTGGAGGTGTTGTCGTATTTTCTGGAAATAAGTGCGGGTATTTCTTCTTCATCTGATCTTCTTGTTCCCAGGTGAACTCGGGTCCTCTATGAGCATTCCATCGAACCTTAACAATTGGTATTTTGTTTTACTTAAGTCTTTTAACCTCACGATCCATTATTTTGACGGGTTCTTCGACGAATTGAAGTTTTTTGTTGATTTGGATTTCGTCTAACGGAATAGTGAGATCTTCTTTAGCAAAACATTTCTTCAAATTCGAGACGTGGAAAGTGTTATGTACAGCTGCGAGTTGTTGAGGTAACTCAAGTCGGTAAGCTACTGGTCCTACACGATCAATAATCTTGAATGGTCCAATATACCTTGGATTTAATTTCCCTCGTTTACTAAATCGAACAACGCCTTTCCAAGGTGCAACCTTAAGCATGACCATCTCTCCAATTTCAAATTCTATATCTTTTCTTTTAATGTCAGCGTAGCTCTTTTGTCGACTTTGGGCGGTTTTCAACCGTTGTTGAATTTGGATGATCTTCTCGGTAGTTTCTTGTATTATCTCCGGACCCGTAATATGTCTATCTCCCACTTCACTCCAAAAAATCGAAGACCTGCACTTTCTACCATAGAGTGCTTCAAACGGCGCCATCTCAATGCGTGAATGGTAGCTATTGTTGTAGGAAAATTCTGCTAACGGAAGGTGTCGATCCCAACTGTTTCCAAAATCAATAATACATGCTCGTAGCATGTCTTCAAGCATTTGTATCGTTCTATCGCTCTGCCCATTAGTTTGTGGATGATAAGCAGTATTCATGTCTAGACGAGTTCCTAATGCTTGCTGTAATGTCTGCCAGAATCTTGAAATAAATCTGTCATCCCTATCAGTGATAATAGAGATTGGTATTCCATGTCTGGAGATGACTTCCTTCAGGTACAGTCGTGCTAACTTCTCCATCTTGTCATCTTCTCTTATTGACAGGAAATGTGCTGATTTGGTGAGACGATCAACTATTACCTAAATAGTATCAAAACCACTTGCAGTCCTTGGAAATTTAGTGATGAAATCCATGGTAATATTTTCCCATTTCCATTCCGGGATTTCGGGTTGTTGAAGTAGACCTGATGGTTTCTGATGCTCAGCTTTGAACTTAGAACACGTCAAACATTCTCCTACATATTTAGCAACATCGGCTTTCATACTCGGCCACCAAAAATGTTTCTTGAGATCCTTGTACATCTTCCCCGTTCCAGGGTGTATTGAGTATCTGGTTTTATGAGCTACTCTAAGTACCATTTCTCTCATATCTCCAAATTTTGGTACCCAAATTCTTTCAGCCCTATACTGGGTTCCGTCTTCCCGAATATTAAGATGCTTCTCCGATCCTTTGGGTATTTCATCCTTTAAATTTTCCTCTTTTAAAACTACCTGTTTGGAACCAAGTTCACTATCTTCACTGACCATAAGAGTTTACAGCACATATTCGATCAAAAACAGCTCAACATGAGACAACGACGTTGGATGGAACTACTTAACGATTATAACTGCGAACTTCAATTCCATCCGGGCAAGGCGAATGTTGTGGCGGATGCCTTAAGCAGAAAGGAGCCAGAGAAACCTCTTAGGATTAAAGCTCTTAACATTGTTGTCCGTACAAATCTCACATCACAAATCCGCGAAGCACAACAAGAAGCCATGAAACAAGAAAATGTCGATGTTGAATTTCTCAGAGGGATGGATAAGAAATTTGACATCAAAGAGGACGGAACACGGTACTTTGCTAACCGAATTTGGGTACCATAGTTTGTTGGATCGAGAGAACTAGTGTTGGAGGAAGCACATAAGTCGAGATACTCAATTCATCCGGGATCAGATAAAATGTACCAAGATTTGAAGGCGTTTTATTGGTGGCCAAATTCGAAAGCTGACATTGCTACCTATGTCGGGAAGTGCTTGACTTGCGCTAAAATCAAGGCTGAACATCAGAAGCCATCAAGATTATTAACTCAACCAGAAATTCCCCAGTGGAAGTGGGAAGGAATTTCCATGGACTTCATTACGAAACTACCAAGAACGGCGGGAGGTCACGATACTATTTGGGTTATCGTGGATCGTCTCACTAAGTCCGCACACTTCTTACCGATAAGGGAAACTGATAAAATGGAGAAGTTGGCTCAGATCTATATTAAGGAAGTCGTCTCTAGGCATGGAGTGCCTATATCCATTATATCCGACCATGACAACAGATTTACTTTCAGGTTTTGGCAATCATTGCAGAAAGCAATGGGAACCCGTCTAGATATGAGTACAGTATATCATCCCCAGACGGATGGCCAGAGCAAACAAACTATTCAGACTTTTAAGGACATGTTGAGAGCATGTGTCATTGATTTCGGAAACGGATGTGATAAGTATTTACAACTAGCTGAGTTCTCATACAATAACAGCTACCATGCGAGCATTAAGGCTGCACCTTTTGAAGCGTTGTATGGAGGGAAGTGTAGATCTCCCGTTTGTTAGAGCGAGTTGGGAGATAGTCAGTTGACAGGTCCTGAAATTATTCAGGAGACAACTGAGAAAGTTCTATAGATTCAGGAATGATTGAGAACAGCTCGAAATCGTCAAAAGAGTGATGTCGATGTTATACGGAAGGACATAGAGTTCCAAGTTGGTGACAAGGTTATGCTTAAGGTATCACCTTGGAAGGGTGTTGTACGATTTGGGAAGCGAGGTAAACTGAGTCCTAGATATGTTGGACCATTTGAGATAACTGAAAAAGTTGGACCGGTAGCTTACAGATTGGAATTGCCACAAGTACTCAGCGGTATTCATGACGTTTTCCATGTATCCAATCTAAAGAAGTGCCTAGCCGATGATAATTTGAATTTTCCTTTAGAGGAACTACGTATCGACGACAAACTTCATTTCATTGAGGAACCTGTTGAAATATTGGGCCGAGAGGTCAAACAGTTGAAGCAAAGTAGAATTCCTATCGTTAAAGTTCGGTGGAACGCGAGAAGAGGACCAGAGTTCACGTGGGAGCGTGAAGACCAGATGAGGCTGAAATATCCGCAACTGTTTCCCGAGAAAACTACTTCAGCGGACGATCACTAAAAATTTCGGGACGAAATTTTCAATAACAGGTGGGTAATGTAACAACCCTGATTTTTCCGTTACTTCCGTTAACCTTCCGTTAGTTTATTGAAAGGCGATTATTTAACTTTTATGCGTTTACGTGTATTAAATGCGTACTTGATCTTTGGAGGGTTTCAATAATTAATACGGGTTGATATTAATTCAAATAAATGTTTCGGATAATGAAATACGATAAAAACGATACGATTTTGATAATAGCTTTTTGAGCAACGAAACGCTCAGGTTTATTTTAATAATTAATTTTATTAATTATTAACTTTTTAAAATATTTAATTTATTGGGTTTTTAATAAATTAAGCGATTGGTTGCGTTTAACGATTGGGTTAGCGTTCCGGGCCTTCGGTACGACTAAACGACACTTAAAACGGACCACGATTACACAGGATTGCAAAACGAGAGCCCGGGAACCCATAGAGGGCCCCATTCGGCCGACCCCCTCCCCCTCCCCCTCCCCTTTATTTTGTTAAATGTTGAGGGACTTATGTGTACTTATCTATATTAGGGCTAGATATAAATACTTGTGATTAACCTAAACTAATTAAACCCTCACACACAAAAACTGCAGTCGATCCCCTCCCTCCCTCTCTTGTTTGTCGACCACCACCACCAACAATACACCTTCATTTTTCAATTTTTGGTAAAACCTCAAGAACAAACGTTGTAATTCGCTTTATCCTCTACTTATTGGTGTGCCTTGATTGTTGATCTAAGGTATATTTAGCTAAATCCTAATCCTAAAAATCTGATTTTTATAAGAGTTTCATAGTTATGTTGTCAATTGCTCAAGTCTATACGCATACGTGTTAATCGTTATCGTTATTTTGATTGTTTGATGCGCTAGGGCTTAAAAATGAATTTGTTATTGTTTGATCAGAAAAATTAAGTTTTTCAAATGTTAATTATTATGTTATAATCAGATTCCTTGCGAAAAACTATTGAGTTTAGGCTTTGGATTCGCTTGATTTCGTTTCCGTATGATTAAGTTATGTCAATTTGAATTATCGTTGTGTTTTTGTTGCTTGATAGGAAATCTGGTATTGATAAACAACGAATTGGCATGTCAGACTTATACCACTGGAAAGATAATTTAAAAATACTCAATTTATACTAGGATATCATGTCGTTTGCTTATGCATAACCCGAGATATGCTTGAATTAGTGTAAAAGTTGTTTTATACAGCACTTGCATGAAACTAACTTTTTTTGATAAAATGTGTTAACTTCTGTGATTAAATCTTTGCATATTTGAAAAGTAGACAAAAGTACTTCATCTTTCATGTAGATATAATAGGCTAATTATATCTAGATCTTCCGATAATCGCGTGCGAATGTGACTAACTAAATGAGAATCGAATCTACAAATTGCTCACGGTTTTGTACTCTGTGGATTGTGTTTATTGATTGAGAATGTATGCTTCTGGAAAATGAAACTTAACATGATATGTGACTTATTGTTATTTTATGTAAATCTCTGAAACCTTATGCATTGGGCACAATAGAGCCATACTTTATGTGAATTCTGATTTGAGCTGAAAACTGAATGTTCAACTTGCATGAATAAACTGTACAAATTGGCTAAACAAAAGTGGCTAGATTTTTTATATGTGTTACTTTGATTTTTCTTTGAACTATTTCCACTGGCATTGTATCAATTTCATGTTCCTAACTCCAGTTATAGCCAAAATGAAATCAATGCGCGGTCAGAAACTGACTTGGCAAGCCCCAAATGTATCCCTTCTGATTCCTGACTTTTAATTTTCGTATGAGTCCCTGGATTGACTTTTTGAAATTGATTTTAAGTATATTTATGATCTGGAGTTTGCCATATTTATGTGAATTTTTTACTATGAGATAATGTGCTACGTATGCTACGTGTTCATAAACTTTGTGCATGACGATAAACTGAAATTGTGGAAATGATCATTCATGACCTAAAATGTATTGTTTGACTTAGGTTTGACATGTTGACCAATATTTGACATGAACCTACTGATGTTGACCAATTTTGACTACTTTGACCAAGTTTGACTTTCGGTTTGACTTCGGTTGACTTTGTTTGACTTGCATGATATAGTTGACTTTTTACTTTGAAACGCGTCGAGTCGAGCAATAAGACAACATACACTATGAAACCACACTTATTTAAGATACATATATTGACCAACCTACATACGTATACTTAGGTTGCATTACTCGGCTATAAACCGTACAAGTTAATTGTTCACTTTTCAATCCGAGCTTATTCAAAGGTGAGTCTACAGTCCCGCTTTTTACATATTTTCAGGGATGAGAATACACGCTATTATATTTATATTTTCAAATACTTTTGTATTGACATGAGTACTAAACATATGCATATTGAGTTTGTTCAAAAAGCCTCTAGCTTGAATACTTTTAATACCATCGGTGTAAGCACAATTTAGATGGACGGATCCGTTAGGTTGACAACCTCACCCGCTATAAAAACTGTGGTGCATTTATTTTGAACATTAAATACATTTGAACAAGTGTATAACATTTTACGTGGTAAGGCGGGTATAGTGGCTTCTATACTTGGGTCATTGCTAGTATTCAGGTGCTCGGTTTATGTAAACGATAGAATCTCATGGTCAAGGAAACTAAACTATTTTTCTGATAACTGTTTTTCAGATACTGTTACATTACTTTAAACCTGTAGATTCACCAACATTATTTGTTGACCTGTTTTTGCGTGTTGTTATTCTCAGGTCCTTAAGAGGTATGCTTCCGCTGTGTTTGCTGCATGACTGACCGTGGAGTCAGCATTTGATTTTAAAGAACATTATTTACTTTCGCATTTAAAACTTTTATACTGTTTAAATACTGTTGGCTTGTGGTTACGATCACAACAGTGTTTCTATTTTGGGATTATTGAATTATGCTTTTGAAAGTAAATTTTAAATAAAATTAAATGCGATTGCTTCAAACGTCTCATATAGAGGGCGTAACTGTGAACTGTGAGACCTGAATTAACATGCCGTCAGATGGTAATTTGGCGGGGTGTTAAACCTATGTTAGGATATGTTGAGTCAAAATACGTTCTTAACCCGTAGCGTAAAATTGCATTTGGGTTCCCTGCATTTAACGCTTTAAAGAAAACACGGCGTAACTTACGATCTCCCCAATGTGATATACCCCACCTATCAAAGAAAAGCCTTTTATAAACTAAGGCATTTCTGGAAAGTCTTTCAAATGTTTGACAAGTTAATTTCGCCATAACTAAATGTGCTGATGAATTCTGACCGACTCTAGACAATATTTCCTCAATCATATCCTCTGGTAGGTCTTCTAAAATATTCGGTTATCTACCCTTAACGTCCATTTTGTTTTTATACTGTAAAATAGACAAGGATTAGATTCGAAAAAGATAATTAACAAACAATACAAGCAATTTTTACATAGAATATAAAAGTACAAGCACACTACAATACATATAATACACAACATGATTACAACCCTCTAATCCGAATCACTAGTTTCATCTTCTTTGGACTTGGTTCGTTTTCCTAGTTTTCTAGGGATATATGGTGTTCCTCTAATATGAGTCGTCGTTTTTCACAATGGTTTAGAAAAACCTGGTGGTTTAGAGGTTCCCGGGTTATTGTTACATTTTAGGAAATACGGACGTTGCCGACACATATAAAGTTCATCGGGGTTGGAATCAGGTTTCTCTATTTTTATACCTTTTCCCTTATTATTTTCTTTTGCTTTATTAAATTGGGTCGAGTTAATTTCTGTAACATCATCGGAATCCTCATCGGGATCCGATTCATCGGAAAATTGGTAATCTTCCCAATATTTTGCTTCCTTGGCGGAAACACCATTGACCATTTTTGACTTTGGTCCGTTGGTTGAGATTTTCTTTTATTTAATCGATTTACTGTAGGTATCAATATTTCTTCCTTCGGAACCTATTCTTCTTCTGGTTCTTCCTCTTCCGGTTCCTCCTCTTCCGGTTACTCCTCTTCCGGTTCCTCTTCTTCCGGTTCCTCCTCTTCCAGTTCCTCCTCTTCCGGTTCCTCTTCGGGAATTTGTGAATATTCCCAAAGTATATTCGACTCTTCATTATTATTAGGTGAGTCGATGGGATTTGTACTAGAGGTAGATATCTATCATATAATATCAAACACGTTAAGATATTAATATATCACATAATATTTACATGTTAATAATATATAGTTTGCAACAAAAAATGTTAAGCAATCGTTTTTGAAGAAAAACACGGTCGAAGTCCAGACTCACTAATGCATCCTAACAAACTCAGTAAGACACACTAATGCAAAAATTCTGGTTCTCTAAGACCAACGCTCGGATACCAACTGAAATGTCCCGTTCATATTGATTATAAACGTTCCATATTAATTGATTTTGTTGCGAGGTTTTGACCTCTATATGAGACGCTTTTCAAAGACTGCATTCGTTTTTAAAACAAACCATAACCTTTATTTTATCGACAAGGTTAAAAAGTCACCACCTAGATTATCCAGAAATGATAATCTAAAATATCACACTTACACACTACCAATACATATTGGTTTACAATATTAATATGTTACAACAAAGTAAATCTCGAATGCAGTTTTAAACAATATTATACAAGCATGCTGACACCAAATCTTGTTCATATTTTATCATGAAACAGCGGAAGCTCTTAATAATCACCTGAGAATAAACATGCTTTAAACGTCAACAAAAATGTTGGCGAGTTATAGGTTTAACCTATATATTTATCAAATCGTAATAATAGACCACAAGATTTCATATTTCAATATACATCCCATACATAGAGATAAAATTCATTCATATGGTGAAACCTGGTAACCGACCTTAACAAGATGCATATAGAATATCCCCTATCATTCCAGGACTCCCTTCGGACATGATGAATTCGAAGTACTAAAGCATCTGGTGCTTTGGATGGGCTCGTTAGGCCCAATAGATCTAATTTTAGGATTCGCGTCAATTAGGGTGTATGTTCCCTAATTCTTAGATTACCAGACTAAAAAGGGGCTTATTCGGTTTAATAATCCAGCCATAGAATGTAGTTTCATTTACTTTTGTCTATTTTGTAAACATTTATAAAACTGCATGTATTCTCATCCCAAAATATTAGATTTTACAATTGGGACTATAACTCACTTTCACAGATTTTTACTTCGTCAAGAAGTAAGACTTGGCCACTGGTCGATTCACGAACCTATAACAAATATGTACATATATATCAAAGTATGTTCAAAATATATTTATAACATTTTTAATACGTTTTAATGTTTTAAGTTTATTAAGTTAGTTGTCCTTGTTAGTAACCTACAACTAGTTATCCACAGTTAGATGTACAGAAAAATAAGGCAATATATATTATCTCGAATCAATCCATGACCTCATGTATACAAGCCTCAGGCTAGATCACAACTCAAAGTATATATAATATTTTGGAATCAACCTCAACCCTGTATAGCTAAATCCAACATTACTGCATATAGAGTGTCTATGGTTGTTCCGATATATATATATAGATGGGTCGATATGATATGTCAAAACATTGTATTCGTGTCTATGGTATCCCAAGATTACATAATATATTAGAATACATGTATAATACAATATGAGTTAGCTAGGATATGATTAATATAGATTTATTACCAATTTTCACGTAGCTACAACAAGAAAAATTATCCAATCTTGTTTTACCCATAACTTCTTCGTTTTAAATCCGTTTTGAGTGATTCAAGTTGCTATGGTTTCATATTGAAATTAATTTTATGAATATAAATAGAAAAAGTATAAGTTTATAGTCGGAAATGCAGATTACAAGTCGTTTTTGTAAAGGTAGTCATTTCAGTCGAAAGAACGACGTCTAGATGACCATTTTGGAAAACATACTTTCACTTTGAGTTTAAGCATGATTTTTGGATATAGTTTCATGTTCATAAGAAAAATCATTTTCCCAGAATAACAACTTTTAAATCAAAGTTTATCATAGTTTTTAATTAACTAACCCAAAACAGCCCGCGGTGTTACTACGACGGCATATATCCGGTTTTACGGTGTTTTTCGTGTTTTCAGGTTTTAAATCATTAAGTTAGCATATCATATAGATATAGAACATGTGTTTAGTTGATTTTAAAAGTCAAGTTAGAAGAATTAACTTTGTTTGCGAACACGTTTAGAATTAACTAAAATATGTTCTAGTGATTACATGTTTCAAATCTTCGAATAAGATAGTTATACATATATGAATTGAATGATATTATCAACATCATTACTACCTCAAGTTTAGTAGGTAAACCTACTGGAAATGATGAAAAAATAACTTGAGCTTCAAAGGATCTTTGATGGCTTGGAAGTTCTTGAAATAGAATCATGACACAAAAACAAGTTCAAGTAAGATTATTACTCGAATTAAGATAGTTATAGTTATAGAAATTGAATCAAAGCTTGAATATGAATATTACCTTGATTTAGAAAGATAACCTACTGTAAATAACAAAGGTTTATTGATCTTAGATGATTGCTTGGAATGGATTAGGAAATTTGGTAGTAAACTTGTAAACTTGGAAGTGTTCTTGATGTGTTCTTGAGTAATTGTTTTTATGATGATTATAAATAATAACCAAAGCTTGTATTTGATGATTTTTGCTGGAAAAATAGCAACTTAGACGTTCATGGATGTGTGTGTATGTGTTTTGATAGAGAATTGGGAAGAAAATTGGAAGTGAAATGGAGTAGGTGGTGAGTGGTGAAGGTGAGTGGGGTTAAAAGGAGTTCTCGTTTTTGTTTCCTTACTCATAAGTAATGCTAGTTGTCTAATTATTGGTTCCACATGTTTGTTGACTATCTAAGGCTGCTAAGAGCTGAATTATTATATGTGTATATACCAATAGTATATACGTCTAGGAGCTGGGTATTGTACGAGTACGAATACGGTTGCATACGAGTAGAATTGTTGATAAAATTGAATGAGAATGTAATTGTAACCATTTTTGTTAAATAGAAGTACTTTGATATGTGTCTTGAAGTCTTCCAAAAGTGTATTATTACAACATAATACACTACATGTATATACATTTAACTGAGTCATTAAGTCATCGTTAGTCGTTACATGTAAGTGTTGTTTTGAAACCTTTAAGTTAACGATCTTTTTAAATGTTGTTAACCCATTGTTTATAATATCTAATGAGATGTTAAATTATTACATTATCATGATATTATGATGTATTAATATATCTTAATATGATATATATACATTTAAATGTCGTTACAACGATAATCGTTACATATATGACTCGTTTCGAAATCCTTAAGTTAGTAGTCTTGTTTTTACATATGTAGTTCATTGTTAATACACTTAATGATATGTTTACTTATCATTTATCATATTTAAACATAGTGTAACAATATCTTAATATGATTCATA
Organism: Rutidosis leptorrhynchoides; assembly: GCF_046630445.1. NCBI lineage: Eukaryota > Viridiplantae > Streptophyta > Magnoliopsida > Asterales > Asteraceae > Rutidosis > Rutidosis leptorrhynchoides. The sequence goes on from NC_092333.1 coordinate 48,091,304, forward strand.
TGTATTTAGTAAGACGTTGTTATAACGATAATCGTTATATATATCGTTTCGAGTTTCTTAATTCAATAAACTCATTTTTATGTATATCACTCATTGTTAACATACCTAATGAGATACTCACTTATCATAATATCATGTTAACTATATATATATCCATATATATGTCATCATATAGTTTTTTACAAGTTTTAACGTTCGTGAATCACCGATCAACTTGGGTGGTCAATTGTCTATATGAAACCTATTTCAATTAATTAAGTCTTAACAAGTTTGATTGCTTAACATGTTAGAAACACTTAATCATATAAATATCAATTTCATTTAATATATATAAACATGAAAAAATTCGAGTCACTACAATAATAATAGTAATAACAACAACAATAATAATACTAATAATAATAATAGTAATAATAATAGTAATAATAATAATAATAATAATAATAATAATAATAATAATAATAATAATAATAATAATAATAATAATAATAATAAAAATAATAATAATAATAATAATACTATAATAATAATAATAATAATAATAATAAAAATATAATATAATATAATATAATATAATATAATATAATATAATATAATATAATATAATATAATATAATATAATATAATATAATATAATATAATATAATATAATATAATATAATATAAAATAACAATAATAATAATAATATAATAATAGTAATATAATAGTGATAATAGTATTAATAGTAATAATAATAATAATAATAATAATAATAATAATAATAATAATACTACTACTAATAATAATAATAATAATAATAATAATAATAATAATAATAATAATAATAATAATAATAATAATAACAATAATATAATAATAATAATAATAATAATAATAATAATAATAATAATAATAATAATAATAATCATAATAATAATAATAATAATAATAATAATAATAATAATATAATAGTAGTAACAATAACAATAATAATAATAATAATAATAATAATAATAATAATAATAATAATAATAATAATAATAATAATAATAATAATAATAATAATAATAATAATAATAATAATAATACAATAATAGTAACAATAACAGTAACAATAACAGTAACAATAACGATAACATTATAACGATAACGATAACGATAACGATAATGACGACAACGATAACGGCAACGATAACGATAACGATAACAATAACAATAACAGTAACAATAACGGTAACAATAGCAATAGCAATAACAGTAACAGTAACAGTAACAGTAACAGTAACAACAATAATAATAATAATAATAACCATAATTATAATAATTATAATAATAGTAACAATAACAGTAACAATAACAATAACATTATAATGATAGCAATAACGATAACGATAATGATTATTATTATTATTATTATTATTATTATTATTATTATTATTATTATTATTATTATTATTATTATTATTATTATTATTATTATTATTATTATTATTACTATTAATATTAAAAGGCTAATTATTGGGTCATTGACTCTTCGTGATCTATTTATTCTATCAACTGTATTGATCCACTTGACGAGATCTAGATGGCGATGGCCTCTATAAGATTGGACCAAATATGTAACTAACAAGAGAGTAGGGGTGCGCGCTTCACTGCTTAAAATTGTATGCGATATTCATTACAAAGTATTTTTATGTACGAAAATATTAAACGTTAAAAACTTATTGTAATTTTAATCCAAAGCGTAGGGATGCGCGCTTCGTTGCTGATAATTGTATGTGATTACGATGGTTATTTATTATACAGTCAGTTTATATGGGAGAGTATTACATGGTTAAAAACTTACCAACAGTCAGCTATTCATTACAAACCTAATATACATGCCAAAATATTAAACGGTTACAAACTTACCATAACTTACATCCAAAATTATCTTACGATTACAAACGTATGAGTACATCATATAATGAGCGTTGTGAACACACTAGTGATTCGGTTGCTCGTTCATACAAAGTCTCAGCCACCTGTACCACGTTAAAAGTAAACTAAAGAAACGGCTTACATTTTCGTCATCATCACTATCATAAACTCCTACATCGTACATGAATCTTTTGTCTACATTGGAAAGTACTAGGAAAACATGAAACAGAGGAAGCTAGTTAGCAAGCCCAATTACACAATTTAACAAAAAAGTTTCCACCTTTATAAAAAATGATCACTTATTTCACAAAAAACATAATGATAACTCAACAAAACAAAGTTTACCAGAATAGGCTTCTTGTATGGCCTTAAACTTCTTCTTAGACTCTTCTACGTACTTCGAATTGCCTGAAGCCGAGCAACGATTAGGATGCCATTTCTACCTCAACATAAGAACTAAAGGTTACCAAGTGCAGGAACAAAAAAAAAGGGCCAAAAAACAGACTCAAAATACAAAGGCTTGAAGAAAGATTTGACTCAACCTGAGAAATGATAAATTATAACCTCTAAAGTAGTTGTGTGTATATTTCCTGTTGTGTAATGTAATGCACACCCAAAAGTAATACATGCTGAAATTATTAAAGTTTAATTATGGGAATGGAATAAAAGAATGGTGAGTTAAAGAGAATTCTGACCAGTGCAAGCTTCTTGTAAGCATGCTTGACATCTGCTTCGGTGCATTCCTTGTTCAAACCCAAAACTTGATAAAAATCATTGCTTTTTGTTCCACTGCCACCCAGGAATATATGTCTTATATACAAATAGCAGTTGAAGTAAAGTGGTCAATTGTGACCATTGACTATCAAATAGACACCAAGTTACGCATAACCCATAGTTACGATACTTGAAATCAAAACAACATGAAAATTAAATTGAAACCCTAAAGTTTGAAAAATAAATAAATTTTGATTCAGCTCACCAAGTAGTAACATTCAGAGTAACATTCAGGTTCAAGTAATATAAAGCTAAATAAAAACACAACAGTTGCGAACCTATCGTCTTGAAAACCAAAACAAAAAAAGAACAAAAAAAGAAGTTAAGGAATCACCTGTATAGATTTCGGACAGCCCATTACAGAATTTGAAAAGGATCATAGCTGCTACCTCTACAAAACAGTCGGATGTCAAACCCAAAAAAAAAAAAAAACGAATTGTAAAAAATTAATTGGTAAAACATAAAAAAAAGAAACTAAATATAAAAAAGAACTTTTAAGAATCGCATACAATCATACTTATGTTGGTCACCAAACTTATTGTTCACGATTATTGTTCAAGTTACGCATAACCTCTAGTTCCAATACCTGTAATAAAAACAACATGAAAATTAAGCCCTTCTGATTCAAGCCTAGCTTTGTAACGAACACCAACTACCTTCAAGGCTATTAATAATCCAAGAAAAAGGACTAGCTATTAATCTAAGCAATAATGTACATGAGATGTTAAATACCTCTTGATCAATGAACACGATTTCAATGGATGCAACACTGGTAGGGTTGTTCCAGTAAGATCCCTTCCACACATAGAATACTTTCGGTAACTAAAAACACAAACAATTACAATATGTCATTTTTTTTTTGAAATTAGGTTTAAACAAACATGAATCTCAAACCCATTTGAAATTCCAGCGGCAGCAGCAAATTTAGTAACTAAGAACACAAACAGTTACAGAATTTGAAAATCAGAACAACGACAAACACGCCATTTAAATAAATTATATAATACAATCATTGACACAAATACCAAATCTACAGAGGTGGATAACATGTTTAGAAACAGGAGCTGAACTAAGTAGTGGCGCAGCCAAGCCTGAAGACAGCCGCAAAGCAACTCCAAAGCAATCAAAATCAGGCAATAAAGAGAAATAGAGTTAAAAGAAAACCCACGATGAAAACCAACAATTACATTAGATTCCACAGGGCGACAATAACCAAAAAATTCCCATATTATAACCTAAAAAAACAGATAACCCTTTTAATATTCATTATATAGGAAATAGGAAATGCCTAAAATAAGAATGATTGATTGTAGTGTGAAGCATAAAACAATGAACGAACAAACACCAATAAGGAAATACGTAAACAAAACCACGACCACCATCGCCCACAACCATCGCAACCAAATTCCAGCAAGTACCAATCAAACAAATGTGTGTATATGCTTTATAAAAAAATTAATAATAGATGAAATAGATGATAACAATGGGTGAAATACCTACTTCATTTGTCGAACAATTATTGCTTGAAAATAGCAAACGAAACTCAATATGAGAGAGATAATAGAGATAATAGATTCCCAGCAAACGTTAATTAAGAAAAACAAAAACTCCAGATTAAAACCTGAAAATACACCATTAAAACAACCTTCAACACAGAAAATAGAACAAAAAAACCTTTAACAGAAAATAAAACATGTTACAACAACCATTTAAACACATGTACTCAGATTACCTAAATGACAATTATGTAAACAATTAGGCTTATGATTTACGTAAAGAAAACCTAAACAAAAATCGAAAACAACCAAAGAAATACCTCGAAAAAGGGTAGATCGTAATCGATAGATGCTACAATAACACCTACACAATCAGAAAAAATAGCTATAAAATTAACAATTAAAAACACCAACATAAACCCAAAATGAATGAAATCGAACCCTACCTTTAGAGATGAAAAAAATCATTACCTCTATTTGCTATACTTAGCAGATCATTGTAGGTAATTCACATCAAGCTGGACCAGCCCCTTCCAATTGTTCAAAAGTGACAGTCACATCTTCACACCCATATGCAATTCACACTGCAACTGTGATTGTAAATCCAACAGTTATATAGCCTTAACATTTTCACACTAATATTAATGAAAAAAATAAACATAACGATTATTGTTCCAGACAATATTAATTAAAAAATAATAAAACAATTACAGTTCCAGACATCCGACATCTTTTAAAAAACCTAATTCCATATATGTCAATTAGAAAGCGTATGTGAAATAATAAACAACATATAATCAAGAATTAATGGTTTATCGTATCGACTCAAATTGGTAGTAATTTAAGACAATAATAAAAAACATCGAAGATTCAGTAAAAATTCAACAAAAAGTGGGGTTTTGAAAACATAAATAAAAATGAAAATTACTTTTGTCATAATTAGGGTTTTGAATAAATAATATGGGTACCTTGAAACATCGTTTGAGTGAACTGATCTTCATCCTAAACCTTCAATCGATAAATATTTCAATCGTTTTTCGTGAATCGATTTTCGTCATCATCCACCGCCGATGACTGATGTTGTTTTCTCCATCACGTTTTGTTTCAGGATCCGATATGAATATGGAGAGCGTATTGGATGGATGTGACCGTCTATTGATTTTGAAATGGATTGATGTGATGATGGATGTGATGATATTTGGGTAACGAAAAAGAAGAAGAGTATAAACACGGAAAGATGCAGATGTCGGATGTTGATGGCGTATGGTAGGTATGGAAGCGAAGACTAAGAGGTACAAAGTGATGGGCGTTTGAGTGCTGTCTGCATTTAATCCTTTGTAATAATATAAAAAAAATAAAGAACGGGCCAGAATTCATGTGAAACCCAAAATAATTGGTCCAGTGGTCTACAAAAGTTATGTAAATACAATAAATTCTATTATAATAATAATATATATATAATCTCAAAAGATGCCAGATTTTTGTGAAGCCTACATATGTTGACTTATTGAATTTCCTTGGATTGCTTATGAATAGTATGAACAATTTCTTTTTGGCCAATGAGAGGGGAGGATTCACTCTTGGTAATAGAAGATAGGGTAATTTCTTCACATGCCTTTAGCCTATGAATCTTAAGGCCTTCTATACCACTTTTCATTAAGAACCTTAAAACAATACTCTGAATAACTTTCGATTTTCGTCCTTTATATTAAAGAAGAAATGACATATGTGATACACTGATACTCTTGTATCTAATTTTAATATAATTATAATCATCGTGTGTTTGACAGAACTGTGTGTTTTACAGAACTTCTAATACGTTGATATTGATAAATGAAACAATGATTACAAAAACTTATATATGAATTGAAAGTATGTAATGAAGCAAATGGGTGAGTTTGTGAAGGGAAGGAGAAGAATATTGTCCACAAGGTTGCAAAATTCGCTATTCGGGGATTAATTGGTCGGGACTTTGAAAGGATTAATCGGTAATTCGGGGATTAATCGGAGATTAATCGGATTATACTGTATACATTTTAAATATTAAATTTTAAAAATTATATGTGTAACTATAGAAAAAAACCATAAATATAAAGAATTTTTTTAACATAATTGTCTAAAATTGTTCATTTTGCTTCAAAACTATAAAATTCTAGTTTAAATTCATGTTAAAATGTTAACCTTTTTGACTTTGACTGACTTTGATTACCAAATTCAATTTTGATCCATCAATTGACGTTGACCGTTTAATTAAACGGATTTTTAGAAATCGGAACGGATTGCTCATAAAAATGATTAATCAGGAATTAATCGGCGAGTAATCGGGTTTTTTACAACATTGATTGTCCATGTTGTGCCCTCCAATTTCTTTTAGGTGTTACAATAATATATTCACTATTAATTTGCTAAATTCACCACTGTATCCCAAGGTTGTCAAAATTCGTAATTCGGTGAGTAACCAGTCGATATTTTAAAGGGAGTAATCAGTAATTCAAAACAAGAATTAATTAGATTGGACTTTTGACATTTAAATAATAAAATTTGATTAGTTAGATATATATTAAATAAAATCATAAACTTCAACTTAATTTTTTAAGATTCTAGCTAAAATTCATGTTATAATGTTGATAAATTTTGACTTGACTGACTTTAACCAATAAATCCAATTTTGCACATTAACCGATGTTGACTAATTTAGTAAACAAAATTTTGAAAATTGGAAGGAGTAACCGGAGATTAATCTATATACGTTGGAATATGGCCACGATGGTATTCCATTTTTATTAAGTGCATATATTATAAGTAGTGTATTGTCCATCGTGGCTAAACAAGTAACTAGTTAAGGAACAAGAAATTGAATAAAATAATAGGAACAAAAACCTTCTCGGTTTTATTATTGCTTCACGATAATAATAAAATTCCAAAATCTTCCCAACTGTAGTTGGATTACAAAATATAAATACTAATTGAAAGATAAATTCAAAACAAGATAAACATGAGATAAAGTTGGAGTCTTCAACAAACTATCTTATTCAGCTAAATAATACGTAAAACATCAACACCCTTGTTATCCATTTTTGCTAACCAGTTGGGCATGCACTCATGTTCACGAAATAATCTTCCAGCTTCAATGGCCCAATACTCGGCCCAACAAATAGTCCAGTAAGTCCATCTGTATATGCATCATCCTTTCCCCCTTCGGAAAGACTCGACCTCGAGTCAAAATCATTAGTGTCGAGATAGGGTGACAGATCCGTAACGTTGAATGTAGCTGAGATGTTATAGTACCCGGGAAGTTTAATCTTGTAGGCATTGTCGTTAATCTTATTCAATACTCAAAACGGACCATCAGCGCGTGGATTGAGCTTGCCAAACCGACCTCCTGGGAAGCGTTTGATAATGCTAAAAACGAACATATATTTCATAGCATTATCCCTCAAGAAAGACAAGCTTTTAGTTGCAATTGTTCTATTTACAAGTGATATTCGTTTAAATAATAAAAGGTGAAGACAAAAGACAGATTCGACGAATTGAAGACACAAACGACCAAAAAAGCTAAAAAGTACAAAGTACAATCAAAGTGGTTCAAATTATTGATGAGAAACGTCTAAAAATTACAAGAGTACGAGCCGCGAAATGCAAAGTACAAGATATTCAATAGTACGAAAGGACGTTCGAAAATCTGGAACCGGGACCAGAGTCAACATTCAACGCGTGACGCAACGGACTAAAAATTAAAAGTCAACTATGCACTTGAATATAATATAATATATAATTAATTCTTAAAATTATATATATATTATATTATATATTAAAACTGTCGGCAAATAAAAAGCAAAAGATCCTAAGCTATAAATGTTGCCATGCGATCGCATGGCCAGAAGGCACAAGATCCATGCGATCGCATGGATCACTGTAGCAGGCCACATTCTTTAAATAGCACGATTTCTGGCCGAATTTTAACACCTTTTCATCAATCTCTCTCTCACGATATATATATATATATATATATATATATATATATATATATATATAATTTATAATTTTAATTTTAATTTAAGATTAATAATAATAAGGGTATGTTAGCGAATGTTGTAAGTGTGTAAGTCGAAATTCTGTCCGTGTAACGCTACGCTATTATTAATCATTGTAAGTTATGTTCAACCTTTTTAAATTAATGTCTCGTAGCTAAGTTATTATTATGCTTATTTAAATTGAAGTAATCGTGATGTTGGGCTAAATATTAAAGACGGAGTAATTGGGCTTTGTACCATAATTGGGGTTTGGATAAAAGAACGACACTTATGGAAATTAGACTATGAGCTATTAGTGGACTTTATATTAACTAAATGATACCTCGTTAATTTAATATATAGACTTATAATTTGACGTATTTATATATATCAACATACGCTTGACTGGGTACGATGGGCGGGATATCTATAAATACTAATAATCGTTCATTTGACCGGACACGGGGATGGATTAATAATCAATAGACTTGTTGAAACAGGGGTGAATTACATATAAGGGTAATTGGTTTAATTGTTAACAAAGTAATAAAACCTTAGATTACACGCAGTCGATAACCTGGTGTATTCATTAAACAAAGTATTAAGACCTTGTTACAGTTCGAATCCCCAATTAGTTGGAATATTTGACTTCGGGTATAAGGATAATTTGACGAAGACTCTCACACTTTATATTTATGACTGATGGACTATTATGGACAAAACCGTATGGACATATCGAATAATCCAGGACAAAGGACAATTAACCCATGGTAATAAATTAAAATCAACACGTCGAACATCATGATTACAGAAGTTTAAATAAGCATAATTCCTTTATTTCATATTTTATCGCACTTTTATTTACTGTCATTTTATTTATTGCACTTTTAATTATCGTACTTTTTAATTATCGCAATTTTATTTATCGTATTTTAATTATTGTCATTTACTTTACGCTTTAAATTAAGTTATATTTATTTTTAATATTTTACATTAGGTTTTAACTACGACTTAAGACATAAAATCGACAAACCGGTCATTAAACGATAAAAACCCCCTTTTATAATAATAATACTACTTATATATATATATATATATATATATATATATATATATATATACATATATATATATATATATATATATATATATATATATATATATATATATATATATATATATATATATATATATATATATTTATATACAAATATAGTTTTAAAAATATAGCGTTAAACTTGGCTAGCTCCCTGTGGAACGAACCGGACTTACTAAAAACTACACTACTGTACGATTAGCTACACTGCCTATAAGTGTTGTAGCAAGGTTTAGATATATCCACTCTATAAATAAATAAATAACTTGTGTAAAATTGTATCGTATTTAATAGTATTTCGTAGCAAAAATATAACTATTTCGTATACACCTCTGCACACATCAAGTATTTTTGGCGCCACTGCCGGGGACTTCTTAAACGCTGGAAGCGAAACGCTATATATAAAAAAATATATATATATACGGGCCACTACACTGTAGCAGCCCAACATTTAAACTGGATCCACGAACCATGCGAAAGCATGGATTTACAACACTCTGCTCATGCGATCGCATGAGGTGATTTGACAGGCCTGAAACATTGGATCCATCGAATTAGGGTTAAGTTAATTATTATTATTATTATTAATTACCTAATTAGGGTTTAATTAGTTAATGTTTAATATTAGTTTTAATTTTATTATTTAAATTGTAATATTAAGTTTATTATAGTTTTAATTAATTATAAACTTAATACTTTTATAAAATAATAATATAAAAATAATATTTTTATAAAAATTGTACTTTTTTACAACTTTAAGTTTTATTTTTATATTTTATATCTTTTTATCCGTAATATTTGTATTTTTATCGTTCGTAATTAGTTTTAAGATTAGTTTTAGCCGTAGTTATTTTTATTTCTAGATTTTTAGACTTTGCTGTAAAATCCCTTAAGTACTTTTTCTTTAGACTAAGATTTAGGTGCTTTAGAATTTTGCGACGCCGTTTTTAGTTTTAGTACCTTTTTAAGTTATTGCATTTTTGGATATAGAATTCCTTTAAGCTTTAATACCTTTAGACGCAACTTTTAGACTTAAGTTTTTAGAATTCTAAGTTTCGACACTTTATTTTCTTATTTTTATTTTTTCGACTGTTTATTTTTTTCAACGTTTTTTGACTCGCTCTTTTTCTTTCTTATTTCTCGACGCTCTAGTTTTTAGGACATAGAATTTCATATTTCTTCTCTAAAATTTCTTTAAATTTCTACGAAAAATTATTTTAAGTGGTTAAATTGATAGACATCCAAAATTTTCTGGTTCGTAGTAATAGTTGGATTTGTTAGTGGCGAGTTGTGGGCTTCCGATTTAAAGGGTCCTGGCTACCTGCTGCATCTATTGGCTATTCGAAATGTGGGCAAAATCAGAAAAATCTATTAATTTGATAACTTATATAATTTTTATTTTTATAACTAATAAGATATTCAGTGAATGCACCGAGCAAAACGTTCACCACCTTTCATACGTTCACCACTTGTAACTCGATCAAGACATCTAGCCAATATTGTCGCCATTGATTTTTCTTTAGAATCGTCATCTAGTCAACCAAGTACTCCAATTCAAATTTCCGATAATCCATTTTTTGAACCCGACCTCACAATTGAGAATCCGGAGGATATTCAGGGACAATTCAGAGATCCTGAACTACTAATCATTCCTCCTGAACCACAAATCACTCATCCAGAGATTGTCGAGGAAGAAACCAATAAGTCAGAATCCTCTAGTGATTCAGATTCAACAAATTCAATAATGGAGAATCTGGAACCTCTATGTATGGAAGACCGAATGAGAGCTAAACGCACTGGCCAAGGTCATGCAATTACTCAACCAGACATTAATGCGCCAGATTATGAAATCAAAGGACAAATCCTACCCATGGTAACTAATCAATGCCAATTTAGTGGTGCGCCGAAGGAAGATCCAAACGAACATCTTCGAACCTTTAATAGGATCTGTACTCTATTCAAAATCAGAGAAGTGGAGGATGAACAGATATATCTCATGTTATTTCCCTGGACTTTAAAGGGAGAAGCCAAAGATTGGTTAGAATCGTTACCTGAAGGGGCGATTGATACATGGGACGTTTTAGTTGAAAAATTTCTTAAACAATTCTTTCCGGCATCTAAAGACGTGAGACTTCAAGGATAAATTGTTACGTTCACGCAAAAGCCAAATGAAACTCTATATGAGGCGTGGACAAGATTTGGAAAGTTATTGAGAGGATGTCCGCAACATGGTTTAGACACTTATCAAATAGTACAAATATTCTACCAAGGATGCGACATCACTATAAGAAAAGACATAGATATAGCAGCTGGTGGTTCCATTATGAAGAAAACCGCAACTGAAGCTTACAAAATTATTGATAACACTGCTTCCCACTCACATGAGTGGCACCAAGAAAAAGATATCGTTAGATCATCTAAACCGGGTAGAGCCGATTCTAGCCATGACTTTGATTCCATTTCCGCAAAGATAGATGCTGTCGAGAGACGAATGTAAAAGATGACTAAGGATATTCACTCAATACGAATTAGTTGTGAGCAGTGTGGAGGACCACATTTGACCAAAGATTGTCTCAGTATTGAACAAACAAAGGAACAAAGAGAGAATGTTTCATACATGAACCAAAGGCCTGGAAATAATTATCAGAATAATTATCAACCGCCAAGACCAATCTACAATCAAAATCAGAATTATAACCGAAATGTTCCATACAACAACCAACAAGGTCCTAGCAATCAACAAGTATCCAACAATACTTACAATCAACAAAGACCTATTTTTCCAAATAAACCACCACAAACCGATGATAAAAAGCTAAATTTAGAAGATATGGTGTCGAAGCTAGTTGAATCTCAAACTCAATTTTTCACATCTCAGAAACAAACCAATGAACAAAATGCTCAAGCATTTAGAAATCAACAAGCTTCTATTCAAAATCTGGAACAAGAAGTGAGTAACCTAGCAAGGTTAATAGGTGAAAGAAAACCGGGTAGTCTACCTAGTGATACAAATGCTAACCCCCGGAATGAAACAGCTAAAGCCATTACCACGAGAAGTGGTATTACACTTAAACCACCTGAAATACCTGTAATTTCTGATGACTCTATTCCTACTCCACAAGAACCACAATCTGAGCAAGAAAGGAAACAGAACCGGTAGTTGAAAAGGTTAATGAAGATAACATAGTTAAGGCAAAGCCTTATGTTAAACCATACCAACCACCACTTCCTTATCCGAGTAAAATGAGAAAAGAAAGACTTGAAGTCGAGCAATCCAAATTCTTGGATATGTTTAAACAAATAAATGTAAATCTTCCTTTCATTGATGTGATTTCAGGAATGCCAAGATATGCCAAATTCCTGGAAGATCTAATCATAAATAGAAAGAAAATGGAAGAACTCACGGCTGTTACTATGAATGCTAATTGTTCTGCAGTACTGTTGAATAAGATACCAGAAAAACTCTCTGATCCAGGAAGTTTCACAATTCCATGTTTTCTGGGTAGTCTTAGTTCAATAGAAGCATTGGCAGATTTAGGTGCTAGTATAAATTTAATGCCATATTCATTATACGCTAAATTAGACCTCGGAGAATTGAAACCAACACGAATAAGCATACAACTAGCCGATCGATCAGTAAAATATCATAGAGGGATAATAGAAAACATGCTAGTTAAAGTTAGTACTTTAGTATTTCCAGTAGATTTTGTTATTCTGTACATGGAAGAAGATTCTCGAGTTCCTCTCATATTAGGAAGACCATTCTTAAACACGGCTAAAGCAATAATAGACGTGTTCGGTAAGAAACTGACCCTAAGTATAGAGGACGAGAGTGTTACCTTTTCTGTGGATAGAGCCATGCAACAACCGCAATCTGCAGATGATACATGTTATTATATTCAAACTATAGATTCACATGCAGAATTGTTAGAAGAATTTCCAGAATTACGAGGAACAGGAGAATGTTCTTTAGGAGAAGGAACTGAACCAATTGATGAAGCTGAAATGTTAGCCGCACTTATGGCTAATGGATATGAACCAACAACAGAAGAAATTCAAATGCTAAAAGAGGAAGACAGATATCGATATAAATCATCTATAGAAGAACCACCGAAATTAGAGTTAAAGCCACTTCCAAGCCATTTGGAATATGCTTATTTATATGGTGAATCTGAATTACCTATAATAATATCGTCTTCTCTTACTGAAAATGAAAAATCTCAACTCATTTCTGTGCTAAAAGCTTATAAACCAGCTATTGCATAGAAGATTCATGACATTAAAGGAATAAGTCCTTCATATTACACAATAAAATCCTTATGGAAGAAGGTCATAAAACGTATGTGCAACGCCAACGAAGACTAAATCCTAATATGCAAGATGTTGTTAAGAAAGAAATTATTAAAGTGCTAGATGCAGGTTTAATTTATCCAATTTCTGATAGTCCATGGGTAAGCCCAGTTCAATGCGTACCTAAGAAGGGTGGCATGACTGTCATCACAAATGAGAAAAATGAGCTTATTCCTACTAGGACTGTAACAAGATGGCGTGTTTGTATTGATTATAGAAAATTAAATGACGCCACCAGAAAAGATCACTTTCCCTTACCTTTCATTGATCAAATGTTGGAAAGATTAGCTGGGAATAGTTACTATTGTTTTCTTGACGGTTTCTCCGGATATTTTCAAATTCCAATAGCACCCGAGGACCAAGAGAAAACCACATTCACGTGCCCTTATGGTACTTTTGCTTACAAACGCATGCCATTTGGACTTTGCAACGCCCCTGCAACCTTTCAAAGGTGCATGATGGCAATTTTTCACGACATGATAGAAGAATGCATGGAAGTTTTCATGGATGACTTTTCAGTCTTCGGTGATACATTTGAATCATGTCTATTTAATCTTGAACGAATGCTTATTAGATGCGAACAATCAAATCTAGTTCTTAATTGGGAGAAATGCCATTTCATGGTTAAAGAAGGCATCGTTCTTGGTTATAAAATTTCAAAGGAAGGAATTAAAGTGGATAGAGCTAAAGTAGATGTAATTGCTAAACTTCCACATCCCACCAATGTTAGAGGAGTTAGTAGTTTTCTAGGGCATGCCGGTTTTTACCGATGTTTCATAAATTTTTTTCTAAAATTGCCACTCCTATGAATTAATTCCTAGAAAAGGATGCTCCATTCATCTTTTCGGATGAATGCATCAAATCTTTTAATATTTTTAAAGAGAAACTCACTAATGCGCCAATCATGATAACTCCAAATTAGAATCTACCATTTGAACTCATGTGCGATGCAAGTGATTTTGCAATGGGAGCCGTTTTAGGACAAAGGATTGAAAAACGATTTCAACCTATTTATTATGCTAGTAAGACGTTACAAGGAGCACAAACAAATTACACAACTACTAAAAAAGAACTCCTTGCTATTGTCTTTGCTTTTGACAAATTTCGTTCATATCTCGTTCTAGCTAAAACGGTGGTCTATACCGACCATTCTGCTCTTAGATACCTATTTTCAAAATAAGATGCCAAACCATGATTAATCTGTTGGATCTTACTCTTACAAGAGTTCAATATTGAAATCCGAGATAAAAAGGGAGCAGAAAATCTCGCAGCTGATCATCTTTCTCGTCTTGAAAATGCCGAATTAGAAGTTCTAAATGAATCGGCCATACAAGATAACTTTCCTGATGAATATCTATTGAAGATAGATTATAATGAAATTCCATGGTTTGCAGACTATGCAAACTACTTAGTATGTGGATTCCTTGAAAAAGGGTTGTCGTACCAAAAACGAAAGAAATTTTTAGTGATATAAAACACTATTTCTGGGAAGATCCACATTTGTTTAAAAGTTGTCCCGATGGAATAATACGCCGATGTGTATTCGGGGATGAAGCCAGCCAAATTTTAAACCATTGTCACACAGGACCAACAGGAGGGCATTATGGACCTCAACTTACAGCAAGAAAAGTTTACGATGCTGGATTCTATTGGCCTACAATTTTCAAAGACGCACACCTTCTTTGCAAATCCTGTGTTGCATGTCAAAGGGCTGGAAAAATAAGTCAACGTGATGAAATGCCACAAAATGTCATTCAAGTATGTGAAGTATTTGACGTTTGGGGTATTGACTTTATGGGTCCATTTCCAAAATCTCATAATAATCTCTACATTCTCGTTACTATTGATTATGTATCTAAATGGGCGGAAGCACAAGCTCTCCCAACTAACGATGCACGAGTTGTAGTCAACTTTTTAAAACGTCTTTTTGCTAGGTTCGGAACACCGAAAGCTTTAATAAGTGATCGGGGTACTCATTTTTGTAATAATCAACTTGAGAAAGTTCTCAAAAGATATGGAGTAACTCATAAAATCTCAACTGCTTATCATCCACAAACAAGTGGACAAGTTGAAAATACCAACCGAGCATTAAAACGTATTCTAGAGAAAACCGTAGGATCAAATCCAAAGGAATGGTCTATGAAATTGGAGGATGCACTCTGGGCTTTCAGAACAGCCAACAAAACTCCAATTGGAACCACACCTTTTAAACTTGTTTATGGAAAAGCATGTCACCTTCCAGTAGAAATTGAGCACAAAGTATTTTGGGCTTTGAAGACATGTAATCTTGATTTACATGAAGCTGGAAGTCTACGGTTAAGTCAACTAAATGAATTAGAAGAATTAAGACATGAAGCATATGAAAATTCGTTAATTTATAAAGAAAGAACGAAGAAATGGCATGATAAAAGAATCAGAAGTTCAAAAGAATTTAAAGAAGGAGACAGAGTTCTTCTTTTCAATTCACGATTCAAGCTATTTCCTGGAAAATTGAAATTAAGATGGTCTGGACCATTCATAGTCAAAAGAGTTTTCCCGTACGGAACAGTAGAATTAATAAATTCAAATGGGATTGAATTTAAAGTTAATGGTCACAGAGTTAAACATTACATAGATAATCCAATGGAAGTTGAAGATGAAGTTAATCACAATTTCAACACCACAGCTAACTAAGTGTGGGAAAATTCGAATCTTTTTAGGGTAATATGTATTTCTATTAGAGTTAGACATTCTGTTTTCGTGTAGTTCTCGAGAATGGAATCCGAATGGTCTTTCCCTAGCAGACCCTAAAGAACTAGTCTTCTCCCTCCATTCTGAATTTTTATTTTTTTAGGTTTTACGAGATGAAGAATTCCTTTGATCTGAACCATGGTCTACTACTACACGCTATGTGTAAAGACCCGTCCTAATCCATTCGGATGAAGTCCATATCGATTATAAACGATTCACAATAGTTGATTACATCGCGAGGTACTTGACCTCTATATGATACATTTTACAAACATTGCATTCGTTTTTGAAAAGACAATCTTTCGTTACATCGAAAATTGACGGCATGCATACCATTTCATAATATATCTAACTATAATTGACTTAATAATAATCTGGATGAACTCAACAACTCGAATGCAACGTCTTTTGAAATATGTCATGAATGACTCCAAGTAATATCTCTAAGATGAGCAAATACACAGCGGAAGATTTCTTTCATACCTGAGAATAAACATGCTTTAAAGTGTCAACCAAAAGGTTAGTGAGTTCATTAGTTTAACATAAATAATCATTTCCATCATTTTAATAGACCACGAGATTTTCATTTCTCATAAATATACGTCTCATGCATAGAGACAAAAATAACCATTCATATGGATTGAACACCTGGTAACCGATATTAACAAGATGCATATAAGAATATCCCCTATCATTCCGGGAAACTCTTCGAACATGATAAAAACGAATTCGAAGTACTAAAGCATCAGGTACTTTGGATGGGGTTCGTTAAACCCAATAGATCTATCTTTAGGATTCGCGTCAATTAGTAGATCGGTTTACTAATTCTTAGGCTACCAAGCAAAAAGGGGCATATTCGGCTTCGATCATTCAACCATATAATGTAGTTTCGATTACTTGTGTCTATTTCGTAAAACATTTATAAAAACGCATGTATTCTCAGTCCCAAAAATATATATTGCAAAAGAATTTAAAAAGAGAGTAATGAAACTTACCATACTGTATTTTGTAGTAAAAATACATATGACAGCATTGAACAATGCAACGTTGGCCTTGGATTCACGAACCTATATCATTTCTATATCTATTAATACATATAATCGTAATTGAACACTTATATATAAATGTATTAGTTATATTATTTTTATGTTAGTAATATATATATATATATATATATATATATATATATATATATATATATATATATGTATATATATATATATATATATATGTTCATTTTGTATATAAAAATATTAAATTTTGTTATGTTTTATGTGTTAAATTTGTATATTTATGTATGTATTTAGTTTGTTTATCAAAACATTAGTTTTATTATACTAAGTTAATATTAGTTAAAATAATGATAATAACATTACTAATATACATATGTTAATAATAACCCTATTAGTGATAGTAACAATGATATTAATAATAGTACTTGTAAAAATATTAATTTTACTGTTTAAGATAGTTATGATATTAATGATTTACTATTAATAATAATAATAACTTTATTAAAAATGATAATACTAATAAAGATAATGATATTGTTATTATTGATACATTTGTTTAATAATAAACATAATAATACTAATAGTTACAAAAGTGTTACTAGTACTAATATTAATAGGATTAATGATAAATTATATTATTTTCATAATAATAATAATAATAATAATAATAATAATAATAATAATAATAATAATCCTAATCATAATTATAATAATAACAAAAATATAACTATTAATGATAATAATAATAATTCTCATACTTGTATTTATAATCATATTACATGAGAATTTTATCATAATACTTATAATAATAATAATAATGTTAATAACTATAATATTAATAATAATAATAATAATAATAATAATAATAATAATAATAATAATAATAATAATAATAATAATAATACTAATGGTGATACTAGTAATAATTATGATATTCATAATACATAATAATAATAATAATGCTATAATAATATCAATACTTAATAATAGTACCACTAATAATATTAATAACAATAACAATAATAATTATAATAATAACAATAATAACAAATAATAATAATAATAATAATAATAATAATAATAATAATAGAAATAAAAATAATAATAATAATAATAATAATAATAATAATAATAATAATAATAATAATAATAATAATAATAATAGAAATAAAAATAAAAATAAAAGCTTTATACCCTTTTAAAAACTGCTGTAAAAAGAATTGCTCCCTACCGAGTTCAAACCCGTGACCTCTTGCACACCCGACAACACCCCTAACCATCCAGTCTATCTTCGTTTTTTCTGAATTTAAGTCAACTCAATTACATATAAATCGTTCCTTCTGTTTTTTATCTCATCTCCTACTTCATCAATTTTAAATCGGCCAAACTCAATACTCAAAGTAACAGCAAAGTTAAATCGTGATTTATTAATGAAAGAAAAAGACACAGTCAATCTATTGCGAGTGTTTGATTTAATTAACAGAATAAAACAACAACAGAAACGCAGTAGCAGAATACGAAGAACACTTAATGAACTCTAAATCACTTTCGAAATTTGAGGAAGCTTTGGACTATAATTATAACATGAAAAAGGTTTTAATTCATCCTTATAAACTTTATCAATCATCAATTTCACTTGAATTAAAATAGAAAATTCTTTAATTTAAGAACAATGGTTGACTTTTTCATTACGAAACTTTGACTCAGCAATTGAAGCTTGATAATAAGACTTGGAATACAAGATTTTGCAGAAAGATTGCTTTGAAGATTTCAAACGAAACTGCATTTACACATTTTGGAATTTCATTCGAATTCGAAGTTTTAAAAAAATAAGAACAAAACAGAGGTATACGACTTCTGTTCTTCATATTCTGCTAAATTAAATCAATTTATTTTTTTGTTGTAAGTGATAACTGCTTATAGAATGGTTGAGTAATACGTTTAACACCTGAATGGGTTGATTTAATTAAAGCAATTTAGTCGACAAGAATAAACATGAATATTCGTTCAGACAGAAAATTTTTTTACATAAATAAAAGTAGAAAAGGATTTGTAACCGAATTTGTTTGTATTAGAAATACTGATTGCGATTGTTAATGAGATAGGAAAAGATTTCGATAGCGAGCTCCAATAATTTCTCTAATCAATCTGCCTTTAACGACTTTATCTTCTATTTAAATTAATAATTAATAAATATTAATAATAATATAGATAATGTTATAATAATAAAAATATTAATAATAATAATAATAATAATAATAGAAGTAATACTTATATTAATGATAATAATATCAAAATACTACTTAATAATACTAAGTATAATGATAAGAGTAATAAAATCATAAAAATAATAATTTTATATAATAATAATTATCATAATAATAACTAATAATAAATTGGAAATAAAGATACTAATAATAATAATACTTAATAATGATATTACTAATAATAACTTGTAATCATAATAATTATAATATTAACAATGATAATAATAATATTATTATTAATTCTATTGTTAACACTACTTATATTAATAGTATTACTGATAATAATAACATTAATAATAACTACTTATACATAACCAATTTTATTTATAATATTACTAATACAAATATTAATATTAATATTGACCTTAATGAAAGTAATGATCATAATACAACATTTATACCTTAACTTGTTATTACATATAATATATTAACTTTACATTTTACAACTTATGAAATACTTATTCTATATACTAACATATCTGAATATTTAACATTTATATTTATTTTATATATATTACAATATAATAATTATTGATAGCGATCATATATTTGTATATTGATAAATTCATTTTAAATTACACTTAATTATTTTGTATCATATTTTACAGGTTTAATTCTAATTGTCTAAAGTATACTTTATTATTTCAAAATATTTTATATACTCTTTTACTTATATTTATATATATTTAATTACATTTTTTTACACACAATGTTCGTGAATCGTCAGAACTGGTCGAAAGTCAAATGCATATATGAAACAGTTCAAAATTCTTGAGACTCAACATAACAGACTTTTCTTATCATGTCAAAATCATATAAAGATTAAGTTTAAATTTGGTCAAAAATTCTCAGGTCGTCACAGTACCTACCCGTTAAAGAAATTTTGTCCCAAAATTTGAGTGGGATCATCATGGCTGGCAATAAGTATGTTTGCATGACTCATATGAGCTGATAAATAGAATTTTTATCATCATCGAGTAATATTGATAAATTGACTCGATTATGTGAAGAGTACGAGTGAAGCTACCGCAAAAGAGTGAAATGAGTAAATGTAGATTCGTCACATCTTTTGACGTAGACAGGATTGATTTCTGGAGTTCAAGGGATTTAGAGAAAATCGTCGAGATCTGAAAGATTTGATTCTTTGGTGAATAAAATCTCTTTAATTAAATGCGATTATCTGCCTCGATCTCTTTATCAGATATTTCACTATAAATTATTTCGTTCCATTACTCTCACCATTTCTATACTTTCTTTCTTAGCCCATACATCCAAAAGATTGTGAAAATGCTTAATCCAGTTTTAATCCTTGATATTTTCCTAATTATCATTTCTGTCATCCTTCTTTTCAATCTTCCACCAGAAGAATCTGTTTACTTCTACTATTACCTTGGGGTGATACTATTCTTAATTCTACCGTGCCTTTATATTGCTATTCGTATCAATATACACGAGTTGTAATTTTGGCGTTGTTGTTGGATTTTATATTTTCCCTTATACTTCGAAGTCTCTGCTTCTGTCTTTCCATAATCATTGACATCTACAGTTAATACTCTCTCTAATTTACTTTGATTTATACCCCCATTTACACTTCGAAGCTTTATGCTATGTTTTCTCTTATATCCATTAAGCACATCAAGTAATGGTCCAGAATTCGTGAGTATGGAGTTTCAAATGAACATGGCTAATGTTCTAAGAGAGAATTTGTAAAGGTACGATCTTGATTGGTTAAATTACCAGTATTCAAGAGAAAAGATGGAACTATCATGAAAATATATTCTTGATACGTTTAGAGATTAGATAGAATGTAAGAGTCGTGTAACATGGCACATGATAACGGTAGGGTCTGTGAATCATCACGTTTCATTAGAAACTCAGCATTACTTACTGTAATATAATCACGTTAATCAAGTGTCATTATATTATACTAACTCATGCTTCAGTCCCCAACACGACTTCAAACCATCCATATTTTAAATCTGAAGATTTACAGAATATAGAAACTAACAGTTTCTATATGATGTAACACTGATAGCACGAAGAGATTAATGATTTCAGATAAGAATAGTTATGAAAATATCTTCAGAAATATGGAGGATATTTATAATGAAAGATACGATGATATCTTGGAATCTCTAGGTTCGATGGTTGATGAAGAAAAATTTGTCCGCAAGAGTTTAGGGTCAGGAGTAAGGTATTCGTTAATGACTTCAGCAGATACTGAATCATTTGGATTCTTTGAAGGCAGATTTAGTCTTTGTGATTTGTTCAGAGACTCCTTCGTAGTTTGCTCAATCAGTTTTTTTTTTCAGTTTCAAACTTTTTCTGAGCTTTACCAACATACAATTTTTTTTTCTTTCAACTTTTGGCTGTTGAGGTCGTTTACAGTTTTTGTTACTTCATTCAACTTTTCAAAATTTAGAGTATTAATTCACAGACTGGGTGCCTTTCCGAATTTCAGAATGGAAGACCATAGTTCTAAGAGATAAATGTTATATGGATACATATAACTGTTGATGTGGAAATGTTGCGAGACTCACAATACAGATTTGCTGATTCCCTTTAATTGGTATGGCAATTCTTGTTACAAGATGCGGATGAGTACATGATGAGACTTCAATAGATAAATATAGTGATTTGTCGGAGAGATTTAATCCAAGGAGCAACGAGGTTGCTGGTACATCTGCTGGTAATATGGTGGAATATAAAAGGTTCCCCGGTAACAATAAAAGAGCACGCATATATATCAAGGTTATAGTAAGGCTAGTCCTACTGAAAAGTCGAAGTTGACTTGTTGGAGCTGTGACAAATTTGACTAATTTGAAAAGGAATTGCAAAGTTATTTTCGATAATAACAATGCCAAAGGAGTTAGCACAGATAAGTTCTAGACGTTTACTCAGGTTCTGAGTGTTTTCAAGTGCATAACTATATGCATCAATCTCTTCTTACGTAGATGAAGTGCGGTTGGTTCATCCTCTCGATTGAGGTGTTTTCAAGAATTATGAAAGGTTTGAAGGCGGATCGTAATCGTCAAGATACAAATGAGGTTTAGGATGATATCAAGTGGCAAACTTGAAGAATTGTTTAGTTTCATAGGTTATAATCAATATTTTAATTCATTTTAATTGTCCAATGTTGATAGTCCTCAGTTGATAGTCCACAGTTAGCAGTGTACCAATACTAATTAATATATAGTTTACTATATAATATTCGAATTAATTAATACGTATCGTGACCCGTGTACATGTCTCAGACTCGATCACAACTCAAACTATATATATTATTGTAGAATCAACCTCAACCCTGTATAGCTAACTCCAACATTACTGCATATAGAGTGTCTATGGTTATTCCAAATAATATATATAGATGCGTCGGTATGATATGTCAAAACCTTGTATACGTGTCCCGATATTTAAAGTGCGTAAAATAAATAACAGAAATTAAATGACGATAAATAAAATTGCGAGAATTAAATTGCAATAAAATAAATTACGATAATTAAATTGCGATAAATAAATTGCGATAAATAAAATGTAATCAGTTAGCTAGGAACAGTTAGCTAGGATTTTGTTATCGTGGATTCTTAACAGAATTTCTCATAGTTAATTTATTTGTTTCTAACAAATTTTATTTTGTCCAAAGTTTTCTTCATTATGCCACATGTTAGATTCTGATAGATCAAAATCCAAGTATGAAATTGAATGAAAATGGTTATTCTGTGGTGAACGAATACGTATGTCTGTGGATGTAAGTAGGATAGTAAATGATCATTGAATCAGATTCGAAGAACGTACAGTGTAACTTATTAATGTGAAATCTAAATATTCCTCGGGTATTACCTACCCGTTAAAATATTTTCACCATTAACAGTTTGTACAATAAAAATTTTAATTACAATCTTTATGAAAATATATATACATATATATTTTCTTCAGACGTAATCATGGATTTAATGGGTCAATGTGATATTAAACTCATCAGATTTACTGCTAGAACTAGAGTACATAATCTCTAAAACATTAGAGATTACATAATCACCATGAAGGACGAAGATAGTTTATGTAGAACGATTCGTAGAACGATGATTATGCTTGAGGTATAGATTGCGAGGTTGAGACGTGTGATGATGTTGTTGTTGGTACTAGTTATGCTGCTGGTGCTGCTGATGGTGGTATTATTGTTGTTGGTGCTACAAGTGTTGTTGGTGCTAAGGTTGGTGATGATGTTAGTGTAGTAAGTATAACTTGTAAATCACGCACCATTCTTGTCAGGGTTTCTATCCTACCCTCTATCATTTCTATCCATCCACTCATCTGATTCGTTAGATCTTGATTATCAATTTGAAGTTCCCTAACTTCTTCTAATATTCCCCTTCGATTGGTATTCAGAAGTAGAGGTTGAATATTTTCTGAGATTGCAGTAATGCAACCTTCGATGTGGAAAACTTTAGCAAGAAGGGTGAATATAGTGTTGCGCATAGGTTCACCGGTGAGTACATCGTTTTCTCCGATGTTAGGAGGTAAGTTTGGTTCGCTGTAGGGCTCGCCTTCTTCATTTCTCCATCGAGTGAGTAAGTCTCGGACTCACCCCCATCTTCTCCAGAAAGAAAAATAGCTAAACGGTGGAGACACTTCGGGTTCATTGACTTCGGAGTCTACTTCAATACGTATCTCGAAATTGCTTCCGGAACTAATGGAATCCAAGCTAGGTGTAGGATCCATCTCTTATGATCAGTTAGAGGATTTTCGATATGAAATGATTTTCGGTTATCGGATAATATTCTAATTATATAGAATATCTAATATAGTACAGAAGATCCCGTAGATCCCAGAGGAAATTAAGGAAACATGTCAGATAAAGTCTACAGTAACAGATACGCTAAGATATGGATTTGTCTATACATTATTCATGCAATCAATGCAGTAAAACGTGTCTAGACTAAGAATAATAAGCAGGTAATTTCCTAAGAATGATAAGCAGATGATTTCCGACAAAAATGATAAGCAAAACTTTTGACATGCAGACACGGTCGAAGTCCAGACTCACTATTGCATCCTAATGACTATCAGTTAGACACACTAATGCAAGACCTGGTTCACTAAGACCACCGCTCTGATACTAACTGTAAAGACCCGTCCTAATCCATCCGGACGAAGTCCATATCGATTATAAACGATTCACAACAGTTGATTACATCGTGTGGTACTTGACCTCTATATGATACATTTTACAAACATTGCATTCGTTTTTGAAAAGACAATCTTTCGTTACATCGAAAGTTGACGGCATGCATACCATTTCATAATATATCTAACTATAATTGACTTAATAATAATCTTGATGAACTCAACGACTCGAATGCAATGTCTTTTGAAATATGTCATGAATGACTCCAAGTAATATCTCTAAGATGAGAAAATGCACAGCGGAAGATTTTTTTTCATACCTGAGAATAAACATGCTTTAAAGTGTCAAACAAAAGGTTGGTGAGTTCATTAGTTTAACATAAATAATCATTTCCATCATTTTAATAGACCACAAGATTTTCATTTCTCATAAATATACGTCCCATGCATACAGACAAAAATAATCATTCATATGGATTGAACACCTGGTAACCGACATTAACAAGATGCATATAAGAATATCCCCTATCATTCCGAAAAATCCTTCGGACATGATAAAAACAAATTCGAAGTACTAAAACATCCGGTACTTTGGATGGGGTTCGTTAGGCCCAATAGATCTATCTTTAGGATTCGCGTCAATTAGTAGACCGGTTTACTAATTCTTAGGCTACCAAGCAAAAAGGGGCATATTCGGCTTCGATCATTCAACCATATAATGTAGTTTCGATTACTTGTGTCTATTTCGTAAAACATTTATAAAAGCGCATGTATTTTCAGTCCCAAAAATATATATTGCAAAAGCATTTAAAAAGGGAGTAATGAAACTCACCATACTGTATTTTGTAGTAAAAATACATATGACAACATTGAACAATACAAGGTTGACCTTGGATTCACGAACCTATATTATTTGTATATCTATTAATACATATAATCGTAATTGAACACTTATGTATAAATGTATTAGTTATATTATTTTTATGTTAGTAATATATATATATATATATATATATATATATATATATATATATATATATATATATATATATATATATATATATATATATATATATATATATATGTTTATTTTGTATATAAAGATATTAAATTTTGTTATGTTTTATGTGTTAAATATGTATATTTATGTATGTATTTAGTTTGTTTATCAAAACAGTAGTTTTATTATACTAAGTTAATATTAGTAAAAATAATGATAATAACATTACTAATATACATATGTTAATAATAACCCTATTAGTGATAATAACAATGATATTAGTAATAGTACTTGTAAAAATATTAATTTTACTGTTTAAGATAGTTATGATATTAATGATTTACTATTAATAATAATAATAACTTTATTAAAAATGATAATACTAATAAAGATAATGATATTGTTATTATTGATACATTTGTTTAATAATAAACATAATAATACTAATAGTTACAAAAGTGTTACTAGTACTAATATTAATAGGATTAATGATAAATTATATTATTTTCATAATAATAATAATAATAATAATAATAATAATAATAATAATCCTAATCATAATTATAATAATAACAAAAATACAACTATTAATGATAATAATAATAATTCTCATACTTGTATTTATAATGATATTACATGAGAATTTTATCATAATACTTATAATAATAATAATAATGTTAATAACTATAATATTAATAATAATAATTATAATACTAATGGTGATACTAGTAATAATTATGATATTCATAATACATAATAATAATAATAATAATGCTATAATAATATCAATACTTAATAATAGTACCACTAATAATATTAATAACAATAACAATAATAATTATAATAATAACAACAATAACAAATAATAATAATAATAATAATAATAATAATAATAATAATAATAATAATAATAATAATAATAATAATAATAATAATAATAATAATAATAATAATAATAATAATAATAGAAATAAAAATAAAAATAAAAGCTTTATACCCTCTTAAAAACTCCCTACCGGGTTCGAACCCGTGACCTCTCGCACACCCGACAACACCCTAACCATCCAGTCTATCTTCGTTTTTTCTGAATTTAAGCCAACTCAATTACATATAAATCGTTCCTTCTGTTTATTATCTCATCTCCTACTTCATCAATTTCAAATCGGCCAAACTCATTACTCAAAGTAACAGCAAAGTTAAATCGTGATTTATTAATGAAAAAAAAGACACAGTCAATCTATTGCGAGTGTTTGATTTAATTAACAGAATAAAACAACAACAGAAACACTGTAGCAGAATACGAAGAACACTTAATGAACTCTAAATCACTTTCGAAATTTGAGGAAGTTTTGGACTATAATTATAACATGAAAAAGGTTTTAATTCATCCTTATATACTTTATCAATCATCAATTTCACTTGAATTAAAACAGAAAATTCGAATTTAATTTAAGAACAATGGTTGACTTTTTCATTACGAAACTTTGACTCAGCAATTGAAGCTTGATAATAAGACTTGGAATACAAGATTTTGCAGAAAGATTGCTTTGAAGATTTCAAACGAAACTGCATTTACACATTTTGGAATTTCATTTGAATTCGAAGTTTTAAAAAAATAAGAACAAAACAGAGGTATACGACTTCTGTTCTTCATATTCTGCTAAATTAAATCAATTTATTTTTTTGTTGTAAGTGATAACTGCTTATAGAATGGTTGAGTAATATGTTTAACACCTGAATGGGTTGATTTAATTAAAGAAATTTAGTCGACAAGAATAAACATGAATATTCGTTCAGACAGAAAAAAATTTAAATAAATAAAAGTAGAAAAGGATTTGTAACCGAATTTGTTTGTATTAGAAATACTGATTGCGATTGTTAATGAGATAGGAAAAGATTTCGATAGCGAACTCCAATAATTTCTCTAATCAATCCGCCTTTAACGATTTTATCTTCTATTTGAATTAATAATTAATAATTAATAAATATTAATAATAATATAGATAATGTTATAATAATAAAAATATTATTAATAATAATAATATTAATAGAAGTAATAATTATATTAATGATAATAATATCAAAATACTACTTAATAATACTAAGTATAATGATAAGAGTAATAAAATCATAAAAATAATAATTTTATATAATAATAATTATCATAATAATAACTAATAATAAATTGGAAATAAAGAAACTAATAATAATAATACTTAATAATGATATTACTAATAATAACTTGTAATCATAATAATTTTAATATTAACAATGATAATAATAATATTATTATTAATTCTATTGTTAACACTACTTATATTAATAGTATTACTGATAATAATAACATTAATAATAACAACTTATACATAACCAATTTTATTTATAATATTACTAATACAAATATTAATATTAATATTAACCTTAATGAAAGTAATGATCATAATACAACATTTATACCATAACTTGTTATTACATATAATATATTAACTTTACATTTTATAACTTATGAAATACTTATTCTATATACTAACATATCTGAATATTTAACATTTATATTTATTTTATATATATTACAATATAATAATTATTGATAGCGATCATATATTTGTATATTTATAAATTCATTTTAAATTACACTTAATTATTTTGTATCATATTTTATAGGTTTAATTCTAATTGTCTAAAGTATACTTTATTATTTCAAAATATTTTATATACTCTTTTACTTATATTTATATATATTTATTTACATGTTTTTTACACACAATGTTCGTGAATCATCAGAACTGGTCGAAAGTCAAATGCATATATGAAACAGTTCAAAATTCTTGAGACTCAACATAACAGACTTTTCTTATCATGTCAAAATCATATAAAGATTAAGTTTAAATTTGGTCGAAAACTCTCGGGTCGTCACAGTACCTACCCGTTAAAGAAATTTCGTCCTGAAATTTGAGTGGGATCATCATGGCTGGCAATAAGTATGTTTTCATGACTCATATGAGCTGATAAATAGAGTTTTTAACATCATCGAGTAATATAGATAAATTGACTCGATTATGTGAAAAGTACGAGTGAAGCTACCGTAAAAGAGTGAAATGAGTAAATGTAGATTCGTCACATCTTTTGACGTAGACAGGATTGATTTCCGGAGTTCAAGGGATTTAGAGAAAATCGTCGAGATCTGAAAGATTTGATTCTTTGGTGAATAAAATCTCTTTAATTAAATGCGATTATCTGCCTCGATCTCTTTATCAGATATTTCACTATAAATTATTCTGTTCCATTACTCTCACCATTCCTATACTTTCTTTCTTAGCCCATACATCCAAAAGATTGTGAAAATGCTTAATCCAATTTTAATCCTTGATATTTTCATAATTATCATTTCTGTCATCCTTCTTTTCAATCTTCCACCAGAAGAATCTATTTACTTCTACTATTACCTTGGGGTGATACTATTCTTAATCCTTGGTATTCAATAAAATTAGGTATACGAAACCGAAATTATTGATATCATACAAAAATTTATTACATCACTGCGAAATTTACCGTTTATTCTTAAGGTATAAATATCTTTAATCAATCAACCCAAAATATTTCAAAAATTCGTCAGGAGTAAAACTAGGTTATGGAACCGAAATTACTTTACCGAAAATAGGGGTGTATATTTTTGATAATATTTGATTGATTAAAGTGGGATAAAAGACAAAAAAAAAATTACTTTATTTCATTAAGTTAAAATTTTAATATTTAAAATTCGTCGTGAGTTGAAAACTAGGTCGTTGAACCGAAATTGCTTTACCCGAGGGCGGGACGAGAAATTTTATTATCATTATTTTTAATCTTATTGAATTAAAGTATGCCAAAAACATTAAAAAACCAAAAAATCTTTGCTTTTAAAACAACGCTTAAAAAGTGACAAATTTTAAAATTTTGTCGAGACACGGACTAGGACAACGATCTGAAACGCCCTCATCCCAAAAAGAAACAAAATTTTTAATTTTTAATTAATTATTTGTTTTAAAAGTATAAGGTTTTTATAAAAAAAAAAATACCTGAACCCCATGCGATCGCATGGGGTTTGAACTGCAAAACCATGCGATTGCATGGAGGCCAAAAACTGGTCAGGAACAAAGTCCCAGCGAGCTGCTTCTGTCTCATAACACAACACACACAATACACGAACACTCTCCCAATCTTTCCCAAAAATCACCAATTTTTCACCAAAATTCACCAAATTTCTTGCTATAATCCGCTTTAATCATGAAATTGTTCAGAAGTTTTTCAAAGAAGGTAAAGATTTCACCCCTAAACTCTTTAAATTTTCAGTTTTAGTGTTCTTGAGCTAGTTTTTACCTAATTTAATTTTGTTAATTTCTAGTGTAATTAGAGTTAAATTGTTAGTATATTATGCATGTATAACCTAGATTGATGCTATTTGTCATGATTTGAAGCCAAAAACTTCAAAAAATTTAGAAATCTAGGGTTTGTGTTCTTGAGCAATTTGGGGCTTTTTGATATAAACAGGTTATGGCCGATTTTTGTCAGCAATTATTGCTAAATTAAGTAGTGTAATATGTTTAGGTAGCTAAATGATCCAAACTTTGATCCTAAACATGATTTTTGAGAATTAAAGTGGACTTTTTAAGTCTAAAATTCATGAACTTGATTAAATTGATGTAAATGCCATTTGAAACTTGTTTAATTGCTAGTAATGGTTATTTTAACATGTTATTTGAGTAGAGTGCTTATGAACTTTGTAAACATTTTCATATATGCTTATTTGAAAAAGTGTAGAATTGATAAAAATATGAAAATGAGTATGAGTTTAATATGAATTGAACATGTTATTGTTATTGTTTTAATTTGTTATTTTGCTAACACTAATGCGTATTTGGATGCACAAATTTTGTGTTTAATGTGTTTTGCAGAGATATACCGATGCTGAAGGTACATCATCATCATCTAGGCAACCTGCTCCGAAACCACAGCCAGAGATGCAATATGAGCCACAATATGAACCGGAGCAACAACAGGAACAACAACCTGATCAACACATACCATACTATGATCCGCAACAAGAATATGTTAATGCCTACGTACAATTTCCGATTCATTCGATAATAGAACACCCAACGATTCATGAAGAACAGTTGAATCCCAATTTGAGATTTGATCGAAGTTGGAGAGATTACCCGACATATCAAAGTAACAAATTTAAACTGGTAACGAAAAATGTAGAAGTACCGAGGGTAATCGATTGGGAGCCTTTGGAAAGGGTCTAACTAGCTAACTCAGTTAGGCAGCATTTGATCCAAAGGTATGGGAACTCTTCTTTTCCCGATTAGAAATGTTTATTCACCATTCGTAGGCCTGTGTATAAGGAATGGTGTGTTGAGCTTATGAGTACTATAGCATTAGATACGGATGTAGTTAGATTAGACGATAGGAATTTTCTTAGATTTTTACTTGGCCGTAGGATGTATAGGATGTCCATGCTGGACATGGCCAGGGCTTTACAGATTTACACTCCTGGTGAATTACTACTACCTGATTGTACAAATTTGATTTATCATGGTGAAAGGGTAGATAGGAATTTTGACGCGGACGCCGTCTGGAGGCATATGTCAAATTATAATGTTTTTACGCTGGGAGGAAGACACTCCTATTTAGATATTAACAAAGCAGAGCTTCGTATTATACATAGATTTTTAGCTAATTCGATTACACAAAGAGGTAACAACAAGGAGAAGATGACCCTACACGATTTATTTTACCTTAAGTGTATTCGAAACACTAGAAGCTTTGTTAATATCCCATAATGTGTTGGTTTTTATCTGTCCAAAATGGTGACAGGAATACAGCACGGGGGAATAATAGGAGGAGGTATTTTTGTTACTCTCATTGGAGAGTATTTGGGTATAGATAGGGATCAAGGGGGTCCACTGATGGTGTGTAGGGAACAGGTTGAGACTTTAGGATTACGGGTCTATCAGGATGCAGAGGTATTAAAGAGCAGACGCAATCAGGCAGTACCATATGAGGGCCGTCATCCACAGGTAGAGAGAGGTTTAGATGAGGAAATGGAGGAACTGGATGACATTAGGGATGTCATTAGGGAGGCTATTACTGACGTTTACCAGCGTATAGATGAGGTAGAAATGACAAACGAGGCTAGACATAGTCACTTCGAGCAGTGGCACGCCGAGAATGTATACGAGCATTCCAGGCAACGACAGCATGATAGATGGCACTATCATTAGCATCAGATCATGAGCCAGCTATCACCTCAGGTACCAAATAACTACGTACCAACCCGACCTGCTTACTATCCTCCACACCAGCCCGATATGCGACCACCATTTACTCTCTACGACCCTAACCAGGCCTATCAGTACACCTATAACCAACCGTGGAACCCAACTGACGACATGAACTGGAACCCCTATCCAGATTGATACAGTTCCCGTTGGTGATTTTTATCTTTTATTATTTTTATTTACTTATGTTTAAAACATATAATATTGTGATACTTTTAATGTAATTTTTAATATTTTTATTATTTTGTACTAATATTTCATATTTGATTTGAAAGTGGGAGGTTAAGTCCCATTTCAAATTACCATGCATGTAATTATTTATATGTATGTATATTGTCAATTATACACAACAGGATAACACAGCGAACTTTCAAAGACTGGCATTAAGTTCAGCAAAAGATACTAATTTGGACGACATAATGAAAAACAAATGTGATGTAACAACAAGACGGAATGAACAAATGATGTGCACCATTTATCATTCAACAAACAAACGCCAATATGTTTGGAAACTTTGGTAAAATTTAATCATTTTTCTACGCTAATCACCCTCAATAATTTAAATTGTACTGATTGCTTGCAAATGAGGGCATTGCAAGATCTTAAGTGTGGGAAGGGGTTAAAGTATTTCGAATTTTTAAAATTTTAAATTTAAACACTTGGTTACCATTAAAAATACTTGTAACGCAGTAGTTGTATTAGAATCTAGTGCTCTCTGATAATAAAGAACAGCCCTAGTCTTATATACTAACTACCCAAAAAAAAAAAATGAACTCAAAATCATGTTTATACATATTTATGAACGATAAACCTAGGTGTTAACACCGAAATTATTGTTACCTCAGAAAGGACATAAATTGAGAAACAACCTAAAATGTTAGAATTCATTTAAAATGGAATAGAGAAAAATAAAAAGGCAAAGAAAGAAAAATAAAAGCCAAGTGTGAGAAAAATTTACCAAGTTATTTAGAACATATGTCACATATTTTTGTACAAATAATTGAAGATACTTTTGTTTTGGACGATATTTATCAGTTTTACCCAGTTTATTGTAATATAAAAGGAAGTAAAGTCTTCCGAGAGAAAAAGATAAACGCTTCTTGATTTTGGTCAGGAAGTTGTCGTCCTGACCAGTTGTAGAGTCTACGAAAAACCTTGAAAACTTTTCTTGAAAATCAGCTGGAAATCCACGGAGCCAAGTGGTCATTCATAAGTCTAGACACGTCTTACTGCATTTAGTGCATCGATAGTGTTTAGAAAAAATTCATATCTCAGCATATCTGATAATTCTGCATTCGTAGACTTGCCTGACATATGCCGTAAATTCTTCTGTAGTCTACAAAATCTTTAGGATTATATATATATATATATATCTAGATATTCTATATAGTTAGAATATCATTCGATATCTGAAATCATTTCACATCGACGAACCCTTTCATCCACCAAATTGTTTGTTTGGTGATGAACCTGAAGCACTTACCGGCGAACCAGTTCAAGAAACCATTTTCTCTCTCATCTCTAGAGTATTTTATCATGATTATATACAATCCCATATTTCGAATCTTATTCAATCATTCATCCCAACCACCAATCATCCCGGCATAATAGAAGAAGTTAACGAACTACGCGCTCGTGTGACAGCTTTGGAGAACATGGTGCGAAGATTACAAACACTAGCAGCAGCACCAACAGCATAATCCGTACCACCATCATCAACGCCGACAGTACCTTTATCACCCAAAATCACAACCGCATCATGAACCTCAACATCACAATCTGTACCTCGGATATCTACCTCACACGCTTCAATATCACCATCTGTACTTCAAGTATAATTTTCGTTCTACATATCGATTATCTTCGCTTTACGTATCATTTTACCCCATTTTTCCTCGTTCGACATGGCGATTATGTAATGTCTAAAGTTTTAGAGATTATGTAATCTAGTATTAACGATAAATCAGATGAGTTTTTGACTCATTAAATCCATGATTACTTCCGAT
The DNA here is from genome assembly GCF_046630445.1 of Rutidosis leptorrhynchoides. Taxonomy (NCBI): domain Eukaryota; kingdom Viridiplantae; phylum Streptophyta; class Magnoliopsida; order Asterales; family Asteraceae; genus Rutidosis; species Rutidosis leptorrhynchoides. The sequence continues at coordinate 48,125,402 of NC_092333.1, forward strand.
GAAAATATATATGCAAGTATATTTTCATAAAGATTGTAATTAAAAAAAAAATTCTTTTGTACAAACTGTTAATGATGAAAATATTTTAACGGGTGGGTAGTACCAGAGGAATATTTAGAATTCACATTAATAAGTTACACTGTACATTCTTCGAATCTGATTCAACGATCATTTACTATCCTACTTACAACTACCAATATACGTATCCGTTCACCACAGAATAACCATTTCTATTCAAATTTCATATTTGGATTTTGACCTATCAGAATCCAACAAGTGGCATAACGAAGAAAACATTGGACAAAAATAAAAAAAAGAGTTAGAAACAAACGAATTAATTAATTGAAATTGTGATAGGATTACACGCTAACTGTTCCGGCTAACTGTTCCCAGCTAACTGATTAACATTTAATTTATCGCAATTTACATTCTCGCAATTTTATTTATTGTTATTTAATTTCTGCACTTTACATACCATCGGGACACATGTATAACAATACGTCGGATTAATTCTGAGACAACACGTTGTATAATGGGTCATGATATATATTTATTTATTTTACGCACTTTAAATAACAGGACACGTATACAAGGTTTCGACTTATCATATTGACCCATCTATATATATATTTCGGAACAACCATAGACACTCTATATGTGAAGGTGGGAGTTGGCTATACAGGGTCAGAGTTGATTCCAAAATATATATATACTTTGAGTTGTGATCGACACTGAGACCGGTATACGGGTAACGATACGTATTAATTAATTCGAATATTATATATTTAATTTATATATGAAATTATTGGACCATTGGACAATCGGACTATTGGACTGCTAACTTTGGACAATTAAAATGAATTAAAATGTTGATTATAACATATGAAACTAAACAATTCTTCAAGTTTGCCACTTGATTTTATCCTAAACCTCATTTGTACCTCGACAATTACCATCCGCGTTCAAATCTTTCATGATTCTTGAAAACACCTCGATCGAGAAGTTGAACCAGCCGCACCTCGTCTATGGAATAAAGATTCATGCATACAGTTATGCACCTGAAAATTTTTTGAAACCGAAGTTATAGTTAAAACATATCCGCGTCGAATTCCTTATCATTCATTAGCAAAAACAACCTTACAATTCCTTTTCAAGAAGCTAATTTTGTCACAGCTCCACTTCGACTCTCCAGAAAGACTACTCTTATTATAACCTCGATATTTATACCTTGTCCTTTCGCCGTAGTTACCGGAGAACCTTTTATATTTCACAACATCATCAGCAGATGCACCAGCAACTCGTTATCCCTTTGGCGAAATCCGCAATCAGTATTTTTAAAATCTCGTAGAAATTCTCCCAGTTATACCGAAAACGTCTATCCCTAAGAATTACATATTCGAATGTGAAGTTTCTGAAAAACACCCTGGACTATGAAGTAGTTCGTGAAATGCTGATGAAGCAGCAAAAACCGTAAACGACCTTAACAGTCAAGAGTTTACGATGAAGTACAGTATGTTGGAAAAGCTCAGAAAAAGAAAAGGGTTGAAACTGGAAAACGGATTGAGCAAAATATGAAGGAGACCGTGGACAAATCATGAAAACTAAACCCGACTTCAAAGGATTCAAATGATTCAGTGCCTGCTGATATCGTTAGTAGGAACCCTACTCTTTATTCTAAACCTTTTCCAGATGATATTCTTCATCATCATCTTATCTTAGATATTATAAGATATCTTCATATTTTCCGTTATACACATTCTCCATATTTCTGGAGATATTTTCACAACTATTCCTATCTGGGATCATCTATCTCTCCGTAACATCTGCGAAACTGTGTTAGTTTCTAAATTCTGAAATCTTCGAATTTAAAATAGGAATGTTCTGAAGCGGTGTTGGGAACTGATGCATGAATTAGTATAATATAATGAAACTTGATCAACTCCATTATATTACAGTAAGTCATGTTGAGTTTCTAATTGAATGTGATAATTCACAGTACCATCATCATATGCCATGTTACACGGCTCTTACATTCTATCTAATCTCTAAACATATCAAGAAAATATTTTCTTGAAGATTCGGTCTTTCGTAGGATATTCTGGTAATTTGACAAGTCAAAATCGTGCCATTACCATTTCTTTCTAAGATCATTAGCTATGTTCATTCCAAATTTCATACATACGAATTCCGGACCATTACAAGAGATGCTTAAGTTGAAAAGGAGGAAAAGAAAAAGAATGAAGCTCTGGAATAAAATTTTTTTTAATCGCAGCAAATAGGAAAGAGCATTAAATGTGGGTGACAATGATTATAGAAAACAAAAGCAAGGACATCGAAGTATAAGGGAAGATATAAAACCTAACAACCACATAGAAACTACAAACCGTGTATATCAATACGTATTACAACGTAAAGACACGGGAGAATTAGAAACATTATAATTCTAAGGGAATCATAAAAGTGAATAGATTCTTCTAGCGGCAGATGAAAGAGAAGAATAAAAGATATGAAAGTTAGAAGTATAATAAGAATCAAGATTAGATGGAGCATATTAAGGAATGAGTAGATAAAAAAAAAAAAAGGTGTGGAGAATAAGGAAATGAATTGTGAATTTATAGTGAAATATCCGACAGAGAAAATCAAAACAGATTGCCACATTAAATTAAAGAAGATTCTTATCCCTAAAGAGCCAAATCTTGTTATATAAGATTTTCTTTAAATCCCTTAAATTCTGGAAATTAATCCTAATCATGTCATCGGTTAAAACAATTCCATATTCACTCATTTCATTCTTTTGTGATTTCTTCACTCGTGCGCTTCACATGATCGAATCGTTTTATCCATATCTTTCAATAATGATAAAACTCTATTATTACCTCATATTCGTCATGAAAACATTCCTATTGTTATTTATGACAACCTCTACCAAATTTCGGGGACGAAATTTCTTTAACGGGTGGGTACTGTAACGACCCGAAAATTTCCGACCAAATTTAAACCATAATCTTTATATGTTTCTGACACGATAAGCAAAATCTTTAATGTTGAGTCTAGAAAATTTTGAAATGATGTTCATATATTCAATTACCCTTTGACCATGCCTGACGATTCACGAACAACCACTTGTAAATAGATACATATATATTTAAATATTTAAATAATTAAATATCTATATACATATATATATATATATATATATATATATATATATATATATATATATATATATATATATATATATATATATATATAATAATTTGAATATAATTGTCATACTTTCATTATTATTATTGTTGTTAATATTAATATTAATATTAACATTTGTAATATTATTACTTCTTATTTAAAATATATATGTAATATGTATATATATATAAAATTTGATATGTTTAAGTTATATTATTATTACCATGATTATGATTATGATTATTATTATTATTATTATCAATATAAATAAATTATGTGAACACATATTTAACAGCTGTGAATGAAACAAATTCGTAATTTGTTGACATCCAAATTCAAATCTTGTCCTGATCTGCTAAACATCAAATTCCAAACGTAATTCAATCAAAATCCTGTATCAATCCACATCAACTTTATTCTTTTTATCCTCTTTATTTTCTCTTGTCTGCAATTCAGTTAAGGGTCGGTTTCAATTACCAAATACAAACAATAATACTCCTGTAATATAATTGATCAATTATAGTTTCCATTCCTTATATAACTTTTTAACATATGTATATATCATTACATGCATATAGAAGCATAAGAAACCATATTCTCTACTTCATCTTTCTTCTTCCCTTTGCCATTGACATCTTCCTCTCCTATCTTAATAACCGAGAACATCACTATCCTACAACCGATGGCCATCTCCAAATCACCATTCTCTAGCCGCCACACCCTTTCTACATTTTTTTCTTTTCGTGAATCTTAATAAAACCATCATGTCACTAGTGCTCGATCCAGTTATTGTTCGGCTGCAACTCCAAGTATCATCACCTATCTTCTCTTCATATACATACATACATATACACCGCATATTAAGTAGAAACTTAATCATCACGTTTGTGTGATTATGTTACCAACCCAGAACACCCATTTAAATCACCTCTCCCCCTCATCATCTTCCTCCCCCTCTATATTTCTTTTTCTTTTCTTCTTGAACGACAACCCAAATCAACAATCACCATCATACAACCATCATTAAGACTCAAGATCACCACAAAATTTCTATGATACTTGACCCAGATCACCTCATGTTCCACTGTTCGAACCAAATCATCAACCCATTGCATAGATGTAGCCTGTCTGCTTCCTGCATCTGTTTCAATTAACCACCACAGTCAATACCACCATTAAACCACCTACTATGAATTTTCTTTCAGCTTGAATTGCTATTATTCTTTCCCGATGACAAACCACTTAATTCCTTATCGCTATTACCTGTTTTCTACTCTCTCCGTTTTATTGGTTTCAATCGTGATGAGGAGGGAACGAAGTGCTACTGCAACGTTTCTGTTTCTTTTTCTAACCTTCTACCGATATCTTGTTACTTCTATTGATTGTTCCGGTTATATACAATAAAAATAATGATATTGTGGCAAAAAGATGGGATGAGGATGATATAATAAACGAATAATTTATGATGAGTTGTAACATGAAAGAATGATGATGATTGATTGAAATCTGGAGTCCCTACATGTGTTTTACTGTCGCAATTAATCTACTAAAATCACGGAATCTGTTTTGAACATAAAAATTGATTTGTTGGGCTTTTGATTTCAGAATTGGGCCGATAGCCTTAATATTTGTTGGGCCAAAAAGAAAACAAACGGGTTATATAGACTAGTTATCGGGATAAATCAGAAAAGCGAGACAGACTAGATGGTATAGAGTGTTGATTAGTTTAGAGAGGTCACGGGTTCGAGTCCCGTCTCGGGCGGTTTAATTCTTTTTAATACCACAAAGGTATAATTTATTATCATTACTATTTCTATTATTATTATTAGAAACTATCATTTTAATTATTATTAAAACTATCATTATTATTATTAGGATTGTTATTATTTTATTATTATTATTATTATTATTATTATTATTATTATTATTATTATTATTATTATTATTATTATTATTATTATTATTATTATTATTACCATTATTATTATTACTAACATTAAAAATGGTTTTTATTATTGTTATTATATAATTATCATTATAGATATTATTAATATTATCATTATCATTATTATTATTATCATTATTATTATTATTATTATTATTATTATTATTATTATTATTATTATTATTATTATTATTATTATTATTATTATTATTATTATTATTATTATTATTATATTATTATTATTATTATTATTATTATTATTATTATTATTATTATTATTATAACTAATTAATGATTTACAATATATATATATATATATACAACTATATGTACAAGAATTAATATACAAAGTAATATATATAAACTTTAAATAACAAATATATTACTAAATTAAATAAATAATATATATAAACTAGTTTGATGATTATTGCATGTTCATTATATGTATTAATAGATATACGATTGATATAGGTTCGTGAATCCGAGGCCAACCCTATAATTGATCAATGGTGTTATATGTATTTTTACTACAAAATACAGTATGGTGAGTATATAGATCCCTTTTAAAATCTAAATATTTTTGGGCTGAGAATACATGCGCTGTTTTTATAAATAATTTACGTTATGGACACAAGTGATCAAAAATAAATTCTATGTTGAGTTGTACCATGGCATATTTCTTTATACTTGGTAGCTAATATTTACGTGAGGAGCGTAAACGCGAATCCTGTTGATAGATCTATCGGGCCTGACAACCCCAACCGGGCTGGACGACCAGTTTTTAACGGTTGCACAGTACTTCGTTTCGTTACTACACTTGGTACGGTGTAGGGTTTATTTAAGAATATGCTGCTGTGATTTAAATGTTAAGTATGGTTACCAAGTGCTCAACGACTTTTCATACACGAGGAGTGTATTATATATAAACATGAAATCTTGTGGTCCATAGTTATTACGCTGCTAGTATCAAACTTATATATATCTCACCAACTTATTGTTAACGTTTAAAAGCATGTTATTCTCAGGTACAAATTAAGTCTTCCGCTGTGCATTAGCTCATTTTAAGGACATTACTTGGAGTCGATCATCGCAATGGAACCAGATGTTGATGATTTCGTCCAGGGGGATAAGGACGGGTCTTTACATGTGGTATCAGAGCGTTGGTCTTAGCGAACCAGGTCTTGCATTAGTGTGTCTGACTAGTAGTTGTTAGAATACATTAATGAGTCTGGACTTTGACCGTGTCTGTATGTCAAAAGTTTTGCTTATCATTTCTAGTCGGAAATTATCTGCTTCTTATCCTAGGGAAATGCCTGCTTATCATTCATAAGTCTAGACACGTCTTACTGCATTTAGTGCATCGATAGTGTTTAGAAAAAATTCATATCTCAGCATATCTGATAATTCTGCATTCGTAGACTTGCCTGACATATGCCGTAAATTCTTCTGTAGTCTACGAAATCTTTAGGATTATATATATATATATATATATATATATATATATATATATATATATATATATATATATATATATATCTAGATATTCTATATAGTTAGAATATCATTCGATATCTGAAATCATTTCACATCGACGAACCCTTTCATCCACCAAATTATTTGTTTGGTGATGAACCTGAAGCACTTACCGGCGAACCAGTTCAAGAAACCATTTTCTCTCTCATCTCTAGAGTATTTTATCATGATTATATACTATCCCATATTTCGAATCTTACTCAATCATTCGTCCCAACCACCAATCATCCCGGTATAATAGAAGAAGTTAACGAACTACGCGCTCGTGTGACGCCTTTGGAGAACATGGTGCGAAGATTACAAACACTAGCAGCAGCACCAACAGCATAATCCGTACCACCATCATCAACGCCGACAGTACCTTTATCACCCAAAATCACAACCGCATCATGAACCTCAACATCACAATCTGTACCTCGGATATCAACCTCACACGCTTCAATATCACCATCTGTACTTCAAGTATAATTTTCGTTCTACATATCGATTATCTTCGCTTTACGTATCATTTTACCCCATTTTTCCTCGTTCGACATGGCGATTATGTAATGTCTAAAGTTTTAGAGATTATGTAATCTAGTATTAACGATAAATCAGATGAGTTTTTGACTCATTAAATCCATGATTACTTCCGATGAAAATATATATGCAAGTATATTTTCATAAAGATTGTAATTAAAAAAAAAAAATTCTTTTGTACAAACTGTTAATGATGAAAATATTTTAACGGGTGGGTAGTACCAGAGGAATATTTAGAATTCACATTAATAAGTTACACTGTACATTCTTCGAATCTGATTCAACGATCATTTACTATCCTACTTACAACTACCAATATACGTATCCGTTCACCACAGAATAACCATTTCTATTCAAATTTCATATTTGGATTTTGACCTATCAGAATCCAACAAGTGGCATAACGAAGAAAACATTGGACAAAAATAAAAAAAAGAGTTAGAAACAAACGAATTAATTAATTGAAATTGTGATAGGATTACACGCTAACTGTTCCGGCTAACTGTTCCCAGCTAACTGATTAACATTTAATTTATCGCAATTTACATTCTCGCAATTTTATTTATTGTTATTTAATTTCTGCACTTTACATACCATCGGGACACATGTACAACAATACGTCGGATTAATTCTGAGACAACACGTTGTATAATGGGTCATGATATATATTTATTTATTTTACGCACTTTAAATAACGGGACACGTATACAAGGTTTCGACTTATCATATTGACCCATCTATATATATATTTCGGAACAACCATAGACACTCTATATGTGAAGGTGGGAGTTGGCTATACAGGGTCGGAGTTGATTCCAAAATATATATATACTTTGAGTTGTGATCGACACTGAGACCGGTATACGGGTAACGATACGTATTAATTAATTCGAATATTATATATTTAATTTATATATGAAATTATTGGACCATTGGACAATCGGACTATTGGACTGCTAACTTTGGACAATTAAAATGAATTAAAATGTTGATTATAACATATGAAACTAAACAATTCTTCAAGTTTGCCACTTGATTTTATCCTAAACCTCATTTGTACCTCGACAATTACCATCCGCGTTCAAATCTTTCATGATTCTTGAAAACACCTCGATCGAGAAGTTGAACCAGCCGCACCTCGTCTATGGAATAAAGATTCATGCATACAGTTATGCACCTGAAAATTTTTTGAAACCGAAGTTATAGTTAAAACGTATCCGCGTCGAATTCCTTATCATTCATTAGCAAAAACAACCTTACAATTCCTTTTCAAGAAGCTAATTTTGTCACAGCTCCACTTCGACTCTCCAGAAAGACTACTCTTATTATAACCTCGATATTTATACCTTGTCCTTTCGCCGTAGTTACCGGAGAACCTTTTATATTTCACAACATCATCAGCAGATGCACCAGCAACTCGTTATCCCTTTGGCGAAATCCGCAATCAGTATTTTTAAAATCTCGTAGAAATTCTCCCAGTTATACCGAAAACGTCTATCCCTAAGAATTACATATTCGAATGTGAAGTTTCTGAAAAACACCCTGGACTATGAAGTAGTTCGTGAAATGCTGATGAAGCAGCAAAAACCGTAAACGACCTTAACAGTCAAGAGTTTACGATGAAGTACAGTATGTTGGAAAAGCTCAGAAAAAGAAAAGGGTTGAAACTGGAAAACGGATTGAGCAAAATATGAAGGAGACCGTGGACAAATCATGAAAACTAAACCCGACTTCAAAGGATTCAAATGATTCAGTGCCTGCTGATATCGTTAGTAGGAACCCTACTCTTTATTCTAAACCTTTTCCAGATGATATTCTTCATCATCATCTTATCTTAGATATTATAAGATATCTTCATATTTTCCGTTATACACATTCTCCATATTTCTGGAGATATTTTCACAACTATTCCTATCTGGGATCATCTATCTCTCCGTAACATCTGCGAAACTGTGTTAGTTTCTAAATTCTGAAATCTTCGAATTTAAAATAGGAATGTTCTGAAGCGGTGTTGGGAACTGATGCATGAATTAGTATAATATAATGAAACTTGATCAACTCCATTATATTACAGTAAGTCATGTTGAGTTTCTAATTGAATGTGATAATTCATAGTACCATCATCATATGCCATGTTACACGGCTCTTACATTCTATCTAATCTCTAAACATATCAAGAAAATATTTTCTTGAAGATTCGGTCTTTCCTAGGATATTCTGGTAATTTGACAAGTCAAAATCGTGCCATTACCATTTCTTTCTAAGATCATTAGCTATGTTCATTCCAAATTTCATACATACGAATTCCGGACCATTACAAGAGATGCTTAAGTTGAAAAGGAGGAAAAGAAAAAGAATGAAGCTCCGGAATAAAATTTTTTTTAATCGCAGCAAATAGGAAAGAGCATTAAATGTGGGTGACAATGATTATAGAAAACAAAAGCAAGGACATCGAAGTATAAGGGAAGATATAAAACCGTGTATATCAATACGTATTACAACGTAAAGACACGGGAGAATTAGAAACATTATAATTCTAAGGGAATCATAAAAGTGAATAGATTCTTCTAGCGGCAGATGAAAGAGAAGAATAAAAGATATGAAAGTTAGAAGTATAATAAGAATCAAGATTAGATGGAGCATATTAAGGAATGAGTAGATAAAAAAAAAAAGGTGTGGAGAATAAGGAAATGAATTGTGAATTTATAGTGAAATATCCGACAGAGAAAATCAAAACAGATTGCCACATTAAATTAAAGAAGATTCTTATCCCTAAAGAGCCAAATCTTGTTATATAAGATTTTCTTTAAATCCCTTAAATTCTGGAAATTAATCCTAATCATGTCATCGGTTAAAACAATTCCATATTCACTCATTTCATTCTTTTGTGATAGCTTCACTCGTGCGCTTCACATGATCGAATCGTTTTATCCATATCTTTCAATAATGATAAAACTCTATTATTACCTCATATTCGTCATGAAAACATTCCTATTGTTATTTATGACAACCTCTACCAAATTTCGGGGACGAAATTTCTTTAATGGGTGGGTACTGTAACGACCCGAAAATTTCCGACCAAATTTAAACCATAATCTTTATATGTTTCTGACACGATAAGCAAAATCTTTAATGTTGAGTCTAGAAAATTTTGAAATGATGTTCATATATTCAATTACCCTTTGACCATGCCTGACGATTCACGAACAACCACTTGTAAATAGATACATATATATTTAAATATTTAAATAATTAAATATCTATATACATATATATATATATATATATATATATATATATATATATATATATATATATATATATATATATAATAATTTGAATATAATTGTCATACTTTCATTATTATTATTGTTGTTAATATTAATATTAATATTAACATTTGTAATATTATTACTTCTTATTTAAAATATATATGTATATATATATAAAATTTGATATATTTAAGTTATATTATTATTACCATGATTATGATTATTATTATTATTATTATTATCAATATAAATAAATTATGTGAACACATATTTAACAGCTGTGAATGAAACAAATTCATAATTTGTTGACATCCAAATTCAAATCTTTTCCTGATCTACTAAACATCAAATTCCAAACATAATTCAATCAAAATCCTGTATCAATCCACATCAACTTTATTCTTTTTATCCTCTTTATTTTCTCTTGTCTGCAATTCAGTTAAGGGTCGGTTTCAATTACCAAATACAAACAATAATACTCCTGTAATATAATTGATCAATTATAGTTTCCATTCCTTATATAACCTTTTAACATATGTATATATCATTACATGCATATAGAAGCATAAGAAACCATATTCTCTACTTCATCTTTCTTCTTCCCTTTGCCATTGACATCTTCCTCTCCTATCTTAATAACCGAGAACATCACTATCCTACAACCGATGGCCATCTCCAAATCACCATTCTCTAGCCGCCACACCCTTTCTACATTTTTTTTTCTTTTCGTGAATCTTAACAAAACCATCATGTCACTAGTGCTCGATCCAGTTATTGTTCGGCTGCAACTCCAAGTATCATCACCTATCTTCTCTTCATATACATACATACATATACACCGCATATTAAGTAGAAACTTAATCATCACGTTTGTGTGATTATGTTACCAACCCAGAACACCCATTTAAATCACCTCTCCCCCTCATCATCTTCCTCCCCCTCTATATTTCTTTTTCTTTTCTTCTTGAACGACAACCCAAATCAACAATCACCATCATATAACCATCATTAAGGCTCAAGATCACCACAAAATTTCTATGATACTTGACCCAGATCACCTCATGTTCCACTGTTCGAACCAAATCATCAACCCATTGCATAGATGTAGCCTGTCTGCTTCCTGCATCTGTTTCGATTAACCACCACAGTCAATACCACCATTAAACCACCTACTATGAATTTTCTTTCAGCTTGAATTGCTATTGTTCTTTCCCGATGACAAACCACTTAATTCCTTATCGCTATTACCTGTTTTCTACTCTCTCCGTTTTATTGGTTTCAATCGTGATGAGGAGGGAACGAAGTGCTACTGCAACGTTTCTATTTCTTTTTCTCACCTGCTACCGATATCTTGTTACTTCTATTGATTGTTCCAGTTATATACAATAAAAATAATGATATTGTGGCAAAAAGATGGGATGAGGATGATATAATAAACGAATAATTTATGATGAGTTGTAACATGAAAGAATGATGATGATTGATTGAAATCTGGAGTCCCTACATGTGTTTTACTGTCGCAATTAATCTACTAAAATCACGGAATCTGTTTTGAACATAAAAATCGATTTGTTGGGCTTTTGATTTCAGAATTGGGCCGATAGCCTTAATATTTGTTGGGCCAAAAAGAAAACAAACGGGTTATATAGACTAGTTATCGGGATAAATCAGAAAAGCAAGACAGACTAGATGGTATAGAGTGTTGATTAGTTTAGAGAGGTCACGGGTTCGAGTCCCGTCTCGGGCGGTTTAATTCTTTTTAATACCACAAAGGTATAATTTATTATCATTACTATTTCTATTATTATTATTAGAAACTATCATTTTAATTATTATTAAAACTATCATTATTATTATTAGGATTGTTATTATTTTATTATTATTATTATTATTATTATTATTATTATTATTATTATTATTATTATTATTATTATTATTACCATTATTATTATTACTAACATTAAAAATGGTTTTTATTATTGTTATTATATAATTATCATTATAGATATTATTAATATTATCATTATCATTATTATTATTATTATTATTATTATTATTATTATTATTATTATTATTATTATTATTATTATTATTATTATATTATTATTATTATTATTATTATTATTATTATTATTATTATTATTATTATTATTATTATAACTAATTAATGATTTACAATATATATATATATATATATACAACTATATGTACAAGAATTAATATACAAAGTAATATATATAAACTTTAAATAACAAATATATTACTAAATTAAATAAATAATATATATAAACTAGTTTGATGATTATTGCATGTTCATTATATGTATTAATAGATATACGATTGATATAGGTTCGTGAATCCGAGGCCAACCCTATAATTGATCAATGGTGTTATATGTATTTTTACTACAAAATACAGTATGGTGAGTATATAGATCCCTTTTAAAATCTAAATATTTTTGGGCTGAGAATACATGCGCTGTTTTTATAAATGATTTACGTTATGGACACAAGTGATCAAAAATAAATTCTATGTTGAGTTGTACCATGGCATATTTCTTTATACTTGGTAGCTAATATTTACGTGAGGAGCGTAAACGCGAATCCTGTTGATAGATCTATCGGGCCTGACAACCCCAACCGGGCTGGACGACCAGTTTTTAACGGTTGCACAGTACTTCGTTTCGTTACTACACTTGGTACGGTGTAGGGTTTATTTAAGAATATGCTGCTGTGATTTAAATATTAAGTATGGTTACCAAGTGCTCAACGACTTTTCATACACGAGGAGTGTATTATATATAAACATGAAATCTTGTGGTCCATAGTTATTACGCTGCTAGTATCAAACTTATATATATCTCACCAACTTATTGTTGACGTTTAAAAGCATGTTATTCTCAGGTACAAATTAAGTCTTCCGCTGTGCATTAGCTCATTTTAAGGACATTACTTGGAGTCGATCATCGCAATGGAACCAGATGTTGATGATTTCATCCAGGGGGATAAGGACGGGTCTTTACAGGCCACCATGCAAATTAGCTTATAAGACTAATGAATCAGATCCCCAGAAAGGATAATCTCTTTAAAGATCAAAAATCAGCTTTTAAAACTGATATTACTCAATCCTTGGGATTGACCATAAAGATTGAGAATTACAAACTCATGGAATTCGATGATATCTAAACTTGAGCTTGAACGAGAAAATATTTTGATCAAATTACAAGCCGATTTGTTTTCTGAACCCATTTTCAATACGTGCATTACCATTGAACGTAAAATCCTAGGAATTCACCTGGAATTCATTAGGTCACCTGAACCAAATCGGGTGTCAACCGTAAGAACGGTGGTTGCATAACATGGTCGAAGACAGGACCTTGTGCCAGACCGAAAAACTATAGGTTGATCTTTACTATTGCTCCTACAAAGGATAGTAATTGCATCCGACACGTTAGAGACCATAATCAAAAGCATGTCACCGGACATTGCCTTAACAGTTGCTTGTTCAACGCTTTCCTTTACAACCGGACGGTAGTTTATCGAAAGGTAATATACGGAGCAAGTAAACTGGACGTGTTGCTTTCCCAATACAAGGTTAGCAAGTGGGTGACACAAAACCGCAAGTTTTGAGCTAAAATTTTCAAATTTGAAACCCACAAAACCCACAAAAACATTTTGCAAACACTGGTGAAGGGTTATTCCGGAAAACTTATCTAGGGTAAAAGCTAGATTGAATTTTCAAAAGATCAAATGTTTTCATAAAGATCCAATTTCCTAAAGGATCTAAATTTTTACAGTCATGTGGGACTGTAAACCACAACGTTACTATCATTGTTCATACCTCCAAATCGAAATCACTGATGTACAAAGTGTGAAGAATAAAGAAGTGATTCTAGTATTTTTATTTCAAGATTATATTGCTTGAGGACAAGCGACGCTCAAGTGTGGGAATATTTGATAATGCTAAAAACGAACATATATTTCATAGCATTATCCCTCAAGAAAGACAAGCTTTTAGTTGCAATTGTTCTATTTACAAGTGATATTCGTTTAAATAATAAAAGGTGAAGACAAAAGACAGATTCGACGAATTGAAGATGCAAACGACCAAAAAGCTAAAAAGTACAAAGTACAATCAAAGTGGTTCAAATTATTGATGAGAAACGTCTAAAAATTATAAGAGTACGAGCCGCGAAACGCAAAGTACAAGATATTAAATAGTACGAAATGACGTTCGAAAATCCAGAACCGGGACCAGAGTCAACTTTCAACGCGCGATGCAACGGACTAAAAATTACAAGTCAACTATGCACATGAATATAATATAATATATAATTAATTCTTAAAATTATATATATATATTATATTATATATTAAAATCGTCGGCAAATAAAAAACAAAAGATCCTGAGCTGTAAAATGTTGCCATGCGATCGCATGGCCAGAAGGTACAAGATCCATGCGATCGCATGGATCACTGTAGCAGGCCACATTCTTTAAATAGCATGATTTCTGGCCGAATTTTAACACCTTTTCATCAATCTCTCTCTCACGATATATATATATATATATATATATATATATATATATATATATATATATATATATATATATATATATATATATATATATATATATATATATATATATATATATATATATATAATTTTAATTTTAATTTTAATTTAAGATTAATAATAATAAGGGTATGTTAGCGAATGTTGTAAGTGTGTAAGTCGAAATTTTGTCCGTGTAAAGCTACGCTATTATTAATCATTGTAAGTTATGTTCAACATTTTTAAATTAATGTCTCGTAGCTAAGTTATTATTATTCTTATTTAAATTGAAGTAATTGTGATGTTGGGCTAAATATTAAAGACGGGGTAATTGGGCTTTGTACCATAATTGGGGTTTGGATAAAAGAACGACATTTGTGGAAATTAGACTATGGGCTATTAATGGGCTTTATATTAACTAAATGATACCTCATTAATTTAATATATAGACTTATAATTTGACGTATTTATATATATCAACATACGCTTGACTGGGTACGCTGGGCGGGATATCTATAAATACTAATAATCGTTCATTTGACCAGACACGGGGATGGATTAATAATCAATAGACTTGTTGAAACAGGGGTGAATTACATACAAGAATAATTGGTGTAATTGTTAACAAAGTAATAAAACCTTGGATTACACGCAGTCGATAACCTGGTGTATTCATTAAACAAAGTATTAAGACCTTGTTACAGTTCGAATCCCCAATTAGTTGGAATATTTGACTTCGAGTATAAGGATAATTTGACGAAGACTCTCGCACTTTATATTTATGACTGATGGACTATTATGGACAAAACCGTATGGACATATCGAATAATCCAGGACAAAGGACAATTAACCCATGGTAATAAATTAAAATCAACACGTCGAACATCATGATTACGGAAGTTTAAATAAGCATAATTCTTTTATTTCATATTTTATCGCACTTTTATTTACTGTCATTTTATTTATTGCACTTTTAATTATCGTACTTTTTAATTATCGCAATTTTATTTATTGCATTTTAATTATTGTCATTTACTTTATGCTTTAAATTAAGTTATATTTATTTTTAATATTTTACATTAGGTTTTAACTGCGACTTAAGACATAAAATCGACAAACCGGTCATTAAACGGTAAAAACCCCCTTTTATAATAATAATACTACTTATATATATATATATATATATATATATATATATATATATATATATATATATATATATATATATATATATATATATATATATATATATATATGTACAAATATAGTTTTAAAAATATAGCGTTAAACTTGGCTAGCTCCCTGTGGAATGAACCGGACTTACTAAAAACTACACTACTGTACGATTAGTTACACTTCCTATAAGTGTTGTAGCAAGGTTTAGGTATATCCACTCTGTAAATAAATAAATAACTTGTGTAAAATTGTATCGTATTTAATAGTATTTCGTAGCAAAAATATAACTATTTCGTATAATCCTCTGTACACATCAGCGTTCTTTACATAAATGAACCCAAACAAGATCCCCTTCCTCAAAGACTAGCCGCTTCCTTCTTACATCAGCTTTGCGTTTGTAAACGGCATTTTGTGAACTGATTCGACGTTGGACATCCTTATGCAATGCTTTTAACTTTTTGGCCTGAGTAATAACATCTGCAGGCCCCTCTTTCAGAATTGGCTGAGGTAACAAATCAAGTGGGGTAAGTGGATTGGTGCCATAAACAACTTCAAATGGACTCCTTCCCGTCATACGGTTAACTAAACGATTAAAGGCAAATTCAGCTTGTGGAAGGATTAAGTCCCATTGCTTGGGATGGTCTCCAACTAAACTTCTCAACAAGTTACCCAAACTACGGTTGACGACTTCTGTTTGGCCGTCGGTTTGTGGATGGTGAGAGCTACAAAACTTCAATGTGGAACCGAATTGAGCCCATAACGTGCGCCAAAAATGACTAACGAACTTGACATCACGATCGAATGTTCACGACTTAGGAATTCCACGTAATTTAACAATCGCGGCGAAATATAATCTTGCAACTTGACTTGCATCAAACGTTTTATTACACGGAATAAAATGTGCCATCTTCGAAAAACGGTCAACAACAACCATGATAGAATCCTTATTGCATTGCGTTGTCGGTAAACCCAAAACAAAATCAAGAGAGATGTCCTCCCAAGGTCCATCTGGAACTTGCAAGGGGGTATATAATCCGGAGTTAGTCCCATGCTTTTTTGCCAAATGACAAACACGACAACGATTTACTATCCTTTTCACGTCTCGTACCATATGCGGCCAATAGAATTTATCATGTAGTAAAGCAAGTGCCTTGTTCATGCCAAAATGACCCCCCAAGCCACCACCATGGGTTTCCATTATGATAGCATCCCTTAAAGAACCTCTAGGAATGAAAATTCGCTTACTATTAAAGAGATACCCGTCATGTATAAAAAAATAAAATTTAAATGCACCTTGTGCACAACTTTCCCAGATATCACAAAAGTCACAGTCATCCATGTACATAGCTTTCCAGGCTTCAAACCCATGAACCTGCAATTGCATGGTGCAAACTAGAGAATGTCGTCGGCTAAGAGCATCCGCAGTCTGGTTATTTTTTCCAGCTTTGTGCTTAATAACAAAAGAAAAAGCTTGGAGCGCCTCTACCCAACGAGCATGTCGAGGGTAAAATTTATGCTACCCGTGAATGTATTTCAGTGATTCATGATCGGAGTACAAGATGAATTCAGATGGCACTAAGTAATGCCTCCAATTTTCGAGTGTGCGAACAATCGCATAAAATTCACGATCGTATGTGGAGTATCTCCTTGCGAGTTTCATTCAGTTTCTCACTAAAGTAAGCTACGGGGCGACTGTTTTGACTTAATACACCTCCGATTCCTACACCCGATGCATCACACTCCACCTAAAAAACTTCGTTAAAATTAGGTAAGGCGAGAATGAGATCTTGTGTTACCGTAGCCTTCAAGGTGTTGAATGCTACATCTGCCATTTCTGACCTTACAAATCGCCCATGTTTCATGCAATCGGTAACAGGTGCGATTATTGTACTAAAGTTCTTGATAAAACGCCTATAGAATGACGCCAATCCATGAAAGCTTCTGACTTCATGAATAGTAGTTGGCGTCGGCCAGCTTGTAATGGCCTGTATTTTGGAATCATCCATCTTGATACCTAATGTGTGCGAGGTGTACTACGAAATACTATTAATTTTATTACGAAATAATATTAATTACGATACAATTTTACACAAGTTATTTATTTATTTATAGAATGGGATATACCTAAACCTTGCTACAACACTTATAGGCAGTGTACCTAATCGTAGAGTAGTGTAGTTTTTAGAAAGTCCGGTTCGTTCCACAGGGATCTGCTGAGTTTAAAGCTATATTTTTAAACACTATATTTGTATATATATATATATATATATATATATATATATATATATATATATATATATATATATATATATATATATATATATAAGTAGTATTATTATTATTATAAAAGGGGGGTTTTACCGTTTAATGACCGGTTTGTCAATTTTAAAACTTAAGTCACAGTCAAAACCTAATGCAAAATATTAAACTTAATTTAAAGCGTAAAGTGAATGACGATAAATAAAAGTGCGATAATTAAAAGTACGATAAATAAAATGACAATAAATAAAATGACGGTAAATAAAAGTACGATGAGATATAAAATAAATGAATTTTGCTTATTTAAACTTCCGTAATCATGATGTTTGACGTGTTGATTTTAATTTATTACCATGAGTTGATTGTCCTTTTTCCTGGATTATTCGATATGTCCATCTGGTTTTGTCCATAATAGTCCATCGGTCATAATTATAAAGTGCGAGAGTCTTCGCCAAATTAACCTTATACCCGAAGTCAAATATTCCAACTAATTGGGGATTCAAACTGTAACAAGGTCTTAATACTTTGTTTAATGAATACACCAGGTTATCGACTGCGTGTAATCCAAGGTTTTAATACTTTGTTAACAATTACATCAATTACCCTTGAATGTAATCCACCCCTATTTTAAACAGTCCATTGACTATTAATCTATCCCCTTGTCCGGTCAAATGAACAATTATTAGTATTTATAAATATCCCGCCCACCGTACCCAGTCAAGCGTATGTGGTTACATATAAATACGTTAAGTTGTAATCTCTATATTAAATTAACAAGATATCATTTAGCTAATTAAATATATAGCCCATTAATAGCCCATAGTCCAATTTCCACAAGTGTCGGTCTTTTGTTCAAACTCCAATTATGGTCCAAAGCCCAATAACCCAGTCTTAATATTTAGTCCAACATCACGATTACTTCGACTTAAATAAGCATAATAATAACTTAGCTACGAGACATTAATGTAAAAAGGTTGAACATAACTTACAATGAGTAATAATCGCGTAGTGTTACACGGACAGAGTTTCGACTTACAAACCTTAAAACATTCACTACTATAACCTTATTATTATTATTATTATTATTATTATTAACTTAATATTAAAATTAAAATTATAAATAAAATTATAAATAAAATATAAATATATATATTTCTTTACAGAAGGAGGAAAGAAAGAAATGGTGTAAAGAATTCGTCTAATTCGTTGGCTATTTATAGAACATGACCAACTTTTTGGGGCCATGCGATCACATGGCCTGGGAGTGTTATTCCCATGCGATCGCATAGAGCCTGGCACCAGCTCACATTCATTTGTTTTTTTGTTTGCCGACACATTTAAATAATATAATTTTATATATATAATTTTATATAATTATATATATATTATATATTTTAATCATGTGGATAGTTGACTTGTAATTTTAGCTCCATTAACTTGCTCGTTGATGCTCGATTTACGTCTCGGTTCCGGATTTTTGAACGTCCTTTCGTACGCTTAGATATTTTGTATTTTGTGTTCCGCGGCTTGTACTCTTGTAATTTTTAGACGTTTCTCATCAATAATTTGAACCACTTGGATTGTACTTTGTACTTTTTAGCGTTTTGGTCATTTGCGCCTTCAAATAGTCGATTCTGTCTTTTGTCTTCACCTTTTATTATTTAAACGAATATCACTTGTAAATAGAGCAATTGCAACTAAAAGCTTGTCTTTCTAGAAGGATAATGCTATGAAATATATGTTCATTTTTAGCATTATCAAATATTCACATACTTAAGCGTTGCTTGTCCTCAAGCAAAATAGAACTTGAATATAACATTACTAGAATCACTTCTTTATTCTTCACACTTTATACATCAGTGATTTTGATACGGCGGTATGAACAATAATAGTAACGTTGTGGTTTACAGTCCCACATGACTATAAAAATATTTAATCTAGCTTTTACCCTAGATAAGTTTTCCAGAATAACCCTTCACCGGTGTTTGCAAAATGTTTTTGTGGGTTTTGTGGGTTTTAGATTTTAAAATTTTAGCTCAAAACTTATGGTTTTGTGTCACCCAATTGCTAACCTTGTATTAGAAAAGCAACACGTCCAGTATACTTGCTCCGTATATTACCTTTCGGTAAACTACCGTCCGATTGTATAGGAAAGCGTTGAACAAGCAACTGTAAAGGCAATGTCTAATGACATGCAGATGTTCATGGTCCACAACGTATCGGATGCAGTTACTATCCTTTGTAGCAGAAATAGTAAAGATCACCTTATAGTTTTTCGGTCTGGCACAAGGTCCTGTCTTCAACCATGCTATGCAACCACCGTTCTTATGGTTGACACCCGATTTGGTTCAGGTGACCTAATGAATTCCGGTGAATTCTTAGGATTTTTTGTTCAATGGTAATGAACGCATTGAAAATAGGTTTTCAGAAAACAAATCGGTTTGTAATTTTGATCAAAATATTTTCTCGTTCAAGCTCGAGTTTAGATATCATCGAATTCCATGAGTTTGTAATTCTCAATCTTTAAGGTCAATCTCAAGGATTGAGTAATATCAGTCTTAAAAGCTGATTTTTAATTTTTAAGGAGATTATCCTTTCTAGGGGTCTGATTCATTAGTCTTATCAAGCTAATTTGCACTGTGCCCTCCCCATTTTATGAGACAGATCCTCTCATGGATAGGATAAGTCTGACCACATGGCGACCCTGTTTGATGCTGAGGTCCGTGGATTTCCAGCTGATTTTTGAGAAAACTTTTCAAGGTTTTTCGTAGACTCTACAACTGGTCTGGACGACAACTTCCTGACCTAAATCAAGAAGCGCATGTCTTTTTCTCAGAAGACTTTACTTCCTTTTAAATTCCATTTATATTACAATAAACTGGGTAAAACTGATTAATATCGTCCAAAACAAAAGTATCTTTAATTATTTGTACAAAAATATGTGATATATGTTTTAAATAAATTGGTAAATTTTTCCCACACTTGGCTTTTATTTTTCTTTCTTTGCCTTTTTATTCTCTTCTATTCCAGTTTAAATGAATTCAAGCGTTTTAGGTTGTTTCTCAATTTATGTCCTTTTCGAGGTACCATTAATTTCGATGTTAACACCTAGTTTTATCGTTCATAAATATGTATAAACATGATTTTGAGTTCATTTAGTTGAAATTTTTTAAAATTTTTTACTAGAAGTGGGTAGTCAGTATATAAGATTAGGGCTGTTCTTTATTATCAGAGAGCACTAGATTATAATACAACTACTACTTTACTAGTATTTTAACGGTGGCTATTAAACCAAGTGTATAAGTCAAATGTTTAAAACCGAAAGAATTTAATCCCTTCCTACACTTAAGATCTTGCAATACCCTCATTTGCAAGAAATCAGTAACAATTTAAATTATTGAAGGTGATTAGCATAGAAAAATGATTAAATTTTACCAAAGTTTTCAAACATATTGTTGTTTGTTTGAATGATAAATGGTGCACTTCATTTGTTCATTCCTGTAGTTGTTATTTCACATATATTTTGCATCTTGTCGTTAAAATTAATAGCTTTTGCCAAACTTAATGCCGGTCTTTGAAAGTTCGCTGTTTTACCCTGTTGTGTACAATTCACAATATACATAAAATACAAATATATACATACATGGTAATTTGAAATGGGACTTAGTATCCCACTTTCAAATTATAAATATGAAATATTAGTAACACAATAATAAAAATGTTAAAAATTACATAAAATATCAAAATATTATATGTTTAAACATAAATAGATAAAAAATGATAAAAAGATGAGAAATCACCAATGGAACTGTACCAATCTGGATATGGATTCCATTTCATGTCATAGCTCGAGTTCCATGGCTGGTGATAGGTGTCCTGATAGGCTTGGTTGGGGTCGTACAGGTTAAAGGGTGGTCGTATATCAGGTTGATGTGGTGGATAGTATGCAGGTCGAGTCATAATGTAGTTTTGTGGTACCTGATATGATAGCTGGCTCATGATCTGGTGCTGATGAACGGCTCATCTATCATGCTGGCGTTGCCTGGATTGTTCTTACACATCCGCGGCTCTCCATTGCTCATACTAACGATGCCTAGCCTGGTTATTCATTTCCACCTCATCTATATGCTGATAAACATCAGCATAACTATCCCTAATGACATCCCTAATGTCATCTGCTTCCTCCATCTCCTCATCTGAACCCCTCTCTACCTGTGGATGGGTGCCCCGATATGGTATTGGCCTATTGTGACTCCGAGTTAGTACCTTTGCACCTTGATAAACTTGCAATCCTATACTCTTGGCTTGTTCCTGGACCACGATCATTGGACCCCCTTGTTCCCTATCTATACCTAAATACTCTCCAATGAGAGTAACAAAAATGCCTCCTCCTATTATTCCCCCCTCCTGTATACCTTCCACCATTTTCGACAAATAATAACCAACACAATAGGGGATATTAACAAAGCCTCTAGTGTCTCGAATGCACTTAAGGTAGAATAAATTGTTTAGGGTTATTTTCTCCTTGTTTCTACCTCTTTGTGTAATCGAGTTGGCTAAAAATCTATGAATTACGCAAAGCTCTGCCTTGTCAATATCTAAATAGGAGTGTCTACCACCCCGCGTAAACACAATATATTTTGACATTCGCCTCCATATGGCATTAGCGTCAAAAATTTTATCTACCCTCTCACCTTCATAAATTAAAGTTGTACAATCAGGTGATAATAATTCAGCGGGGGTGTAAATCTGTAAAGCTCTAGCCATGTCTATCATGGACATCCTGTACATCCTACCTCCAAGTAAAAATCTAAGAAAAGTCCTATCGTCTATCCTATCCACATCCTTATTAAATGCTATAGTACTCATTAATTCAACACACCATTCCTTATATACAGGCCTACGAATGGCAAACAAACATTCTCAGTTAGGAAAAGAAGAGTTCCCATACCTTTGGATTAGTAACAGCCTAACTGAGTTAGCTAGGTTGACTTCTTCCGAAGGTCTCCAATCTATTACCCTTGGTACTTCCACATTTTTGGTGCAAAGCTTAAATTTGTTACGTTGGTACTTTGGGTAATCTCTCCAGCTTCGCTCAAATCTAAGATTAGGATGTAATTCATGATCATGAACTCTTGAGTGTGCTATTAACTGGTGAGGCGGAAATTGTATGTAGGCAGTAAAAATTTGTGGTTCCGGTTCAAAATATGGTAGGTGTTGATTATGATGTTGTTGCTCTTGTTGTGGCTCAGGTGGTATCTCTGGCTGTGGTTCTTGTTCAGGTTGTCTAGACGATGATGCTCCGTCAGTATCGGTATTTCTCTGTAATACACATTAAACACAAAATTTGAGCATCCAAATATGCATTAGTGTTTGCAGAATAACAACTTAAAACAATTACAACAACATGTTTAATCCATATTAAAGTTATACTCATTTTCATATTTTTATCAATTCTACAATTTTTCAAATAAGCATATATGAAAATGTATACAAAGTTCATAAGCATTCAACTCAGATAACATGTTAAAATAACCATTACTAGCAATTAAACAAGTTTCAAATGGCATTCATATCAAAATATTCAAGTTCATGAATTTTAGACTTAAAAAGTCCACTTTGATGCTTAAAAATCATGTTCAGGATCAAAGTTTGGACCATTTAGCAACCTAAACATGTTACACTACTTAATTTAGCAATAATTCAGAACAAAAATCGGCCATAACTTATTTATATCAAAAAGCCCCAAATTGCTCAAGAACACCAACCCTAGATTTCTAAAAATTTTGAAGTTTAAGGCTTCAAATCATGACAAATAGCATCAATCTAGGTTATACAAGCATAATATATTAACAATTTAACTCTAATTAAGCTAGAAATTATCAAACTAGGATTATTGCAATTAATTGAAATTATCACTAAAATTTGGAAATTTAAGAATTTAGGGGTGAAATTTTTACCTTTTTACTCCCAAATTCGAAGAAAGGCGTGATTATAGCGGATTATAGCACGAAATTTGGTTGATTTTGATGAAAAATTGGTGAAATTTGAGATTGTTTTGAGAGTTGTTCGTATATGTGTGTGTGTAAAAGTGAGGAGACAGAAGCAGCACGCTGGAGTTTTGATATCTGTCCAGCATTTGGTCCCCATTCGATCGCATGGGTTCCAAGTGCAAACCCCATGCGATCGCATGGGGTGTGGTATTATATATATATATATATATATATATATATATATATATATATATATATATATATATATATATATATATATAACCTTTAACTTATGAAACAAAAATTGATTAAATTTAAAATTTTGTTTTCCTTGGTATTTAGAATGAGGTCGTTTCGGTACGTTCACCTAATTCGTCCCTCGACAAAATTTTAAAATTTTCCATTTCAAAGCGATCGTTTTAAAAGTAAAGATTTTTGGTTTTTTTTAATGTTTTTAGCATACTTTAAATCAATAAGATTAAAAATATTGATAACAAAATTTATCGCCCCGCCCTCGGGTAAAGCAATTTCGGTTCAACGACCTAGTCTTCAACTCACGATGAATTTTAGATATCAAATTTTTAACTAAATGAAATAAAGTAAATTTTTGTTTTTAAATTCACACCAAACTTAAATTTTAAAAGTGCATATTAATAAAAGTTCATATAAATATTATTAATATTTATATACATTAGTTTTACAAACTTATATTTAAAATAATATAATTATATATTACTTTTATAAATTTACAATAATATTAAATTAATATTTATTAATTTTAAAAATAAGGTAAAAATAAAATTAAAATCTTTTTGGTCTTTTAACCCACTTTAATCAATCAAATATTAACAAAAATATACGTCCCTCTTTTGGGTAAAGTAATTTTAGCTATATTACCTAATTTTACTCCTGACGAATTTCTAAAATTTTTTAAATTGATTGATTAAATATATTTATACCTTATGAATAAACGGTAAATTTCGCAGTGATGAATTAAATTTTTATCTGATATCAATAATTTCGGTTTATTATACCTAATTTTATTGAATATCAATTTAATACTTTATAGCGAACGATTCAGCGTTTATTATCAAAAGGTTAAAAGCAATAAATATAAATAAAATAAAAACTGTACATACTTACCTATGAGATAGAATTCTCAGAGACCTGCTTTAGTCGACTCATAGGAGAGTCGTTCGATTTGATTTTCCATTGCTACATAAGCGTAACCTCAATTTTTCAATAACTTTTCTTCTAAACATATGAACGGTCCTTCTCTGCATAAAGTAACGAACTCGGTATTGGAATGTGTTTGATTGTTTGAACCTTTCCCTTCGTGTGACCATTTTCCGCATTTATGACATCTTTCAAGGTGTCGTGCTCTTCTTTTTGTTGTGGATTTTGATTTTCCTTTACCAAAATGTATCTTATTATGATTGTTCCTGAGTTCTTTCCTCACATCGTCTATTTTGCCTCTTATGAATGATACCAGCTCACTCGGGAAGGTGTTATTATTACGTTTAGTAATCATAGTGTGTAGTAGTAGACCATGGTTCAAATCAAAGGAATTCTTCATCTCGTTAAACCTAAAAACATAAAATTTCAGAATGGAGGGAGAAGACTAGTTCTTTAGGGTCTGCTAGGGAAAGACCATTCGGATTTCATTTTTGAGAACTACACGAAAACATAAAATCTAACTCTAGACATCATTATATTATTTCTTAGAACATTTGAATCTCCCCACACTTAGTTAGCTGTGGTATCGAAATTGTGATTAACTTCATCGTTCATTTCAATTGGAACATCAACAACTTGCATATCTCTGACTTTTGCTTCAAGCCATTTGTTGATTTCCTCTGTAACATTCACAAATTTAACTAACATCACCTTTTCTTTAGGTGACAAATTGGATACTAATCGGTTGCATAACTTAAAGTTCCCCTTAATCCTAGCATCTTGAATCCGTTTATAAAGTTTCTTCGTTGAACTGTTAAAAACGGGTTCATCTAATTTTGTATCAACAACGGGGTTCTTTGTTATCGGGTCATCATTAGGTGTTTCTTCATCTTCCCCACACTTAGGCGTTTTTATTGGTTCAACTGTTTTGGTTGGTGGAGATTTAAACTTTCGGTTCACAAAGGTGACCGAATTGTCACCATCCCTAAGTGTCATTCTACCTTCTCTTACATCAAAGAACAACTCGATGGTTGCTAAAAATGAGCGACCTAAAATTAGAGGAGTATCAAGGTCATCCTCCATATTAATAACTATGAAATCTGCAACAAAGGTCAAACTTCCCACTTTAACAAGTAAATTGTTGGCTATTCCAACCGGGTGTTTAATGGTTAGGTTAAATGATTGAACACCTATGCTGGTTGGTCTTAATTTACCCACACCTAATCTTTTGTATAAGGAAAGAGGCATAACATTCGCACTTGCTCCTAAATCTACGAGCCCATTATACATAGCACCATCATTAAGCAAGCAATAAATGATAAATTCACCTGGTCTCCCACTTTAGTAAGTGGAGTTGGTTTGTTAACCTTTTTCGGGTGATCTTTTCTTTGTTCTTTCACTTCTACTTGAACTTCTTGTTCATATTTTTCTTCGTTTCTTGGAATGGGAGGTTTATATAGAAATTCTTCTTCTTCACTCCAATTTGAAATCTCTCCATCTTCCACTTTTGGTTTTTCACATGTCGTTGAAAACATATTTATGTTTTCATTATGAGGGTTTTCTTTGGTGGTGAAATTATGATTAACTTCATTGTCAACTTCCATCAGACCATGTATGTAATGTTTAACTCTGTGACCATTAACTTTAAATTCAATCCTATTTGAATTTATTAACTCTATTATTCCGTATGGGAAAACTCTTTTGACTATAAATGGTCCAGACCATCTTAATTTCAATTTTCCAGGAAATAGCTTGAATCGTGAATTGAAAAGAAGAACTCTGTCTCCTTCCTTAAATTCTTTTGAACTTCTGATTCTTTTATCATGCCATTTATTCGTTCTTTCCTTATAGATTAAAGAATTTTCATATGCATCATGTCTTAATTCTTCTAATTCGTTTAGTTGACTTAATCGTAGACGTCCAGCTTCATGCAAATCAAGATTACATGTCTTCAGAGCCCAAAATGCTTTGTGCTCAATTTTTACTAGAAGGTGACATGCTTTTCCGTAAACGAGTTTAAAAGGTGTGGTGCCAATTAAAGTTTTGTAGGCTGTTCTAAAAGCCCAAAGTGCATCCTCCAATTTCATGGACCATTCCTTCGGATTTGATCCTACGGTTTTTTCTAAAATACATTTTAATGCTCAGTTGGTATTTTCAACTTGTCCACTTGTTTGTGGATGATAAGCGGTTGAGATTTTATGAGTTACTCCATATATTTTGAGAACTTTCTCAAGTTGATTATTACAGAAATGAGTACCCCAATCACTTATTAAAGCTTTCGGTGTTCTGAACCTTACAAAAAGACGTTTTAAGAAGTTGACTACAACTCGTGCATCGTTAGTTGGGAGAGCTTGTGCTTCCGTCCATTTAGATACATAATCAATAGCAACGAGAATGTAGAGATTATTATGAGATTTTGGAAATGGACTCATAAAGTCAATACCTCAAACGTTAAAAACTTCACATACTTGAATGACATTTTGTGGCATTTCATCACGTTGACTTATTTTTCCGGCCCTTTGACATGCATCACAGGATTTACAAAGAAGGTGTGCATCCTTGAAAATTGTAGGCCAATAGAATCCAACATCGTAGACTTTCCTTGCTGTGAGTTGAGGCCCATAATGCCCTCCTGTTGGTCCTGTGTGACAATGATTTATGTAACATCCTCAATCGGGCCTAGCTGTAAGATTACTATTTTTGCCCTTAAGTTAGTAATGTGTTACTATATGCTTTTATTTTTATTTAATATTTATTATTATTTAATGATGTGGTTAGGACCAGTTTGTGACAAGAGTCACAGAACAGGTTTGTTTATTTAATTTGGACTTCGTTTGGGTTGCCAAATGTTGTACGAAAGATATCAGATAACTGATAAATACCCGTGTATCGCACAGTGTGGGAATTAAACCCAATTAAGTGACTAGTGCTGTCCACTTTCTTTCATTTTCCAGACTCTTCCCAAACCACACCCGTTCTTCATCTTCTCCACAAATCAAACCATAATCCTTAAACATTGATTTTGAGCTCAAATTGGTGTTAGAATCGTGTTTTTTATCGTTTACTGAGTCTATCAAGGTAAGTAACATGTGTTTTTGTGTTCAATTCGTTGTTAAATTCATAGTTTTGTGTGAATTTTGTAAAAAGCTTGAATTTGTGTCAAAACAAGCGATTTAAGAGTTGTTATGGTCAAATTGTTGTGGGTTTTTAGTCTATAACAAGTAGTGAACAAGTTGTGGTCAATTTTGGTGTTTAAAACCAGCTCTAGATCGAGATTTAAGGATTTCATCGTGAAGTCTGTAGCCTTTGTTCAGTTTCTGATGAAGATGAACACACTCAGCCGACTGTCGATCGACAGTCGACCGACTGATGGTTGAACCGGCCGATTGATGAAGACAACAGACCGACTATTGAGTGAACCGACCTTCGGCCGATTGATGTAATACCAAATGAATCGACCGACCGGGAAGGTCAGTCGACCGGTTGTGTCGACAGTCAACCGACTGTAAGAGTCAGTCGACCGACTGGTGTCCAGGGCAGAATATTTTACCTAAGTGTTGAGTTTTAGCCGTTATGCTGCCCGTTTGTATTTTGATGATATTGATGTAAATTTTTAAAATTTTTGAAAGTGCACAAGTGTTAAGCAAAAATTTTTAGCGGATACTTTTTCTGACAAAAATTTATATATTGTGTTATTTGATGTTAACGAATTGAAACTAACTTGTGTATATGTTTTTCTCAGGAGAAAAGGAGAAAGAGAAGGTTCAGTGATTAGATAGCTGAATACCTTCTCGTTTGCTGGTATTTGGTGAGTGGGACTAACTGGAGAATATATTATATAGAAGCATGTTATATTATGATTGTCATGCTTGTTAGATATACTTATTGTCGTGGTTAGTTAGTACTTGTGATGACTGCATGTTAGTTGATGCTTGTCTGCTGGAGCCCAGTGCGTCCCTATTGTGTGGTAGCCTCGGTAGGAGAGATCAACCTGCGGGTTGGGTTCCTCTGTGGTAGCCTAGACAACCGTGGTGTATATATATGTGAATGACGCGTCCGTCGCGTGTGGATTATGTATATACATAGGGTGGTGGAGGAACTTCTGGTAAGCTCCAGATCGATCAGCTGGTGGTTAATGGTTTGGCCGAGCCGCCAGAGTCTCTGTAGACGGCACTTGGGTGAAGTTTGTGTATTAGACTATTGTGACATGATTAGTATAACACTTATATATGCTATGGCCTATAGTTAGTCGTACTCACTTAGCTTCGTGCTAATTCCCCTCCATCTCCTCCCTGCAGGTTGATAGCTTTTGTAGATAGTGCTTTTTGGGAGAAGACGGGCATGGTGATGTTATGTTTGACAGGATTAACTCTGATGTGATCTTTTATAGTTTAAACTGTGTTCTTTTGAAAACAGATTGTAACTACATCTTCTCCGTATAAACATGTATTTTGTAATGACACGTGACACTGGTTGTCTTAGCAATAGTTAATGTTTATTTTGTAATTTATAAATAAATGCTTCCGCCATGTATTTAAAAAAAACATAACATGCTGGGGATGGGTTAAGTGAGTATTAGGACAGGATATGTGTTAGTTGTTAGTACTAACAGAATTTATACTAAGCTTTGGTGTGAGTGTTGTGGTAGTGCAGTAATGGCAGATAATCAAGCAACTGCTACTGGCCCTACTGTCCCTGGAACTGGTACTTTTAGAGCCCCTGACGAAGATGGACTTGTGTCTTCAGAAGAAGAAACCTCTCAAGAAGTAATAGAACTTCAAAGTCGGTTACTAGAAGATCAGGAGAAAATTAAGGAATTGGAACAAGAACGGGCGCAACAGAACTCTAATACCACTGCGTTAAACACAACTTTTCCTTCAAACCTTTATAATCAAGCCGGTGGCAGTTCTCAATCACAGTTTCCACAAAATACCTATCAAAACTATCAAATGCCATTTCCATTTAACCAGACTTTTCCTAATCAAATGATGTACCCATTTCAAGTCCCTGAGACAAGAAGGAAGTGTACCTATAAATAGTTTATGGACTGCAAACCTCCTGAGTACAGTAGACAAACAAACCCTACGATGACCCTCAATTGGCTAAGAGAAGTGGAGAGGGCGTTAGAAGCATGTTTTTGTGAGCCAGAATCCATGGTGTTATTTGCTAGTAGGATTCTCAAAGGTGAAGCAATGGAATGGTGGGACTCTATCACTGCATATTTACCTAAAGAACAGATCAGTCAGATTACTAGGGAACAATTTGCTGCTAAAGTTCGCGAGCAGTATTATTCTGAGTATGAGATAGAAAGATTGAAAACCGAGTTTCTGAGTATGAAGATGACAGAAAGTATGACGATTGATGAGGTTTTCAGAGATTTCACATCTAAGCTAAGGTTCGTTCAACAGTGGGTACCAACTGAGAAAGATAAGATACAGCATTTTATGCGGGTGATTAAGCCGGAGTACAGAACCGTTGCGAGATTTGCAACAACCTTGGCACAGGCTCATGAGATGGATAAAGTTACAGAAGGTGATATAATGGCAGCAAAAAGAGAAAGTTCGAGAAGTGGATCTTTTGGGGATAAATCAGAAGGTCAATCGGGTGGACAGTCAATTCAGCAGTCGAGTAAGCAATCCGGTTTTTGATGGTAAAAAGTCAGGCGGGTTTAAACAGAAAAGTATGTCTGGTATTAGTGGATCAGGTTCAAGTCAGTCTGGGTGGTGTAATGTTTGTAAGTCAACCCATACCGGCCCGTGTTCTCCAATGACCAGAAGGTGTTTGAAATTTGGAGTGTTCGGTCATGAATCAATAGCTTGTTCTTTTAAGTCTAATGTTTGTTGGAGTTGCCATCAAGAGGGGCATAGATCAGCAAATTGTCCATCTGCATCAAGATCCGGTTCTGGGGCAGGTTCAGGGACGAGGTCTGTAACTTCTGGGGGATCTTCTGCTTCTACTGCCGGCCAGAAGAGAAAGAATCCTCCAACAGTAGAGGCAAGGGCATTTCAGATGACGGTAGACGCTGCAACCGCTATCGATGACGTCATTACCGGTATGTTCTTGGTTAATTCCTTGCCAGCTCGTGTGTTATTTGATTCAGGAGCGAATCGTTCTTTTATGTCCTTAGGCTTTTGTGATTAGTTGAAGTTGCCTGTTAGGATGTAAGATGAGCATTTAGGAATAGAAGTAGCTGATGGTAAAATGGTTCCATGCACATCATCTGTGTCTAGAATTGCCATCGAAATTGATGGCCATTCCTTCCCTTTAACTTGTTTGTTGATGCCTATACCTAGCTTTGATGTAGTCATATGTATGAATTGGTTAAGAGCTAATAGGGCTAATATTAAGTGTGATAAGAATATGATTTCTTTCCGTTTGGCCGATGGATCCCGAGTGATAGCTAGGGGAGAGCGCAGTGGATTTAACTTTCCTATGGTTTCCCTAATGAAAGCTCAGAAGGCAATAACGAAAGAGTGTGATTCATTCTTAGCCTACGTGATTGATGTTAAGAAAGAGAAGAAGCAGGTGACCGATATTCCCGTTGTGTCAGAATTTCCTGAAGTATTTCCAGATGATTTACCAGGGTTACCTCCAGTACGTGAAGTAGAGTATAAAATTGATTTGGTTCCCGGTGCTACGCCAGTTGCAAAAGCTCCTTACAGATTAGCTCCATCAGAAATTCGAGAAACGATGTCTAAGATTCAGGCATTGTTAGATAAGGGGTTTATTCGACCAAGTTCTTCACCATGGGGTGCTCCTGTGTTGTTTGTGAAAAAGAAAGATGTGTCGCTTCGTATGTGTATAGATTACCGTGATTTGAATAAGTGAACAATAAAGAATAAGTATCCCTTACCGAGAATAGATGATTTATTCGATCAGTTACAGGGTGCTTCTTACTTTTCAAAGATTGATTTGTGTTCAGGGTATCATCAAGTACGTGTTGCAGAGAACGATATACCGAAAACAGCGTTCAGAACTAGATATGGTCATTATGAATTTTTAGTTATGCCATTTGGGTTAACAAATGCGCCAGCAGTGTTTATGGATTTAATGAACAGGGTGTGTTGCCAGTATCTTAACAAGTTTGTGATTGTCTTCATAGATGATATCTTAATATATTCGAAAACCGAGAAAAATCATGCTACGCATCTGAGGTTGGTGTTAGAGCTTCTGAAACAGGAACAGTTGTACGCTAAATTCTCCAAATGTGAATTTTGGTTGCGGGAAGTACAGTTTCTGGGTCATGTGATTTGTGAACAGGGTATTAAAGTAGATCAGTCTAAGATAGAGGCCGTAATGAATTGGGACTCACCGAAAATGCTGACAGAAATTAAGAGTTTTCTGGGTTTAGCAGGTTATTACCGCCGATTTATCAAAGACTTCTCTAAAATAGCAGGTCCGTTGAATAAGTTAACTAGAAAAGATGTAGCCTTTCGATGGACTGATGAACAAGAAAAGGCTTTTCAGACTCTCAAACAGTTGTTATGTCAAGCGCCGGTTTTAGCTTTACCAGAGGGAACAGAAGATTTTGTGGTCTACTGCGATGCATCATGTGCAGGTCTGGGTTGCGTTTTGATGCAGAGAAATAAAGTTATAGCGTATGCTTCATGACACGAAACTACCCGACTCACGATTTAGAGCTAACTGCAGTTGTGATTGCTTTGAAGCTTTGGAGACATTATTTGTATGGTACACATTGTGAAATCTATACAGATCATAAGAGCCTTCAATATATCTTTTCACAGAAAGAATTAAATATGCATCAACGTCGATGTTTAGAATTGATTAAAGACTACGATTACGAGATTAAGTACCATCCGGGTAAAGCAAATGTGGTCGCAGATGCTCTGAGTCGCAAGAAAACCATTGAAAATGTTAGATTTATGAGAATTGAAATAGTTTCAGACTTGATTGATTGATTGAAAGCCGTTCAGTTAGTAGCTTTGAATGACGAAAACCTAAAGACTGAACAAATGACTAAAAGAAAATTTGACCTATGCAATGATTCTAGAGGATTAAAGACCTATAATGACCGAATTTGGGTGCCTATGCTTGGAGATTTGAGGGATTTAATCCTTACTAAAGCGCATAAATCGAGATTATCAGTGCATCCAGGTAGTACAAAGATGTATAGAGACTTGAAAACATTGTATTGGTGGCCGACAATGAAGATAGATGTTGCAAATTTTGTTGAAAAATGTCATATTTGTGCGCAAGTTAAGGCAGAACATCAGAAACCGTATGGATCTCTAAGACAGTTAGAAATTCCTCAGTGGAAATGGGATCATATAACGATGGATTTTGTAACCAAGTTACCCCGAACCCAGAAAGGACTTGACATGATCTGGGTGATTGTGGATCGTTTAACAAAGAGTGCTCACTTTTTAGCTACTCGTGAAACAGCTTCGTTAAGTGATTTGGCAGAATTGTACTTGAAAGAGATCGTTAGTCGACATGGTATACCGTTGTCAATAGTTTCTGATAGAGATACTAGGTTTGTATGGAACTTCTGGAACAGTTTACAACAGAATTTGGGTACAGGTGTGAATCTAAGTAAAACATATCATCCACAGACAGACGGTCAGAGTGAATGGACGATTCAGACATTAGAAGACATGTTGAGAGTGTGTGTCTTAGAATATGGTGGTTCTTAGGATTCACATCTTCCATTGATAGAGTTTGCTTACAACAATTCATATCATTAGAGTATCGGAATGCCACCGTATGAAATGTTATATGGTCGAAAATGCAGAACTCCTACGTGTTGGTTAGAAGCAGGTGAGAAATAATTTGCAGGTCTCGAAATTGTTCAGACAACTGCAGAAAAGGTTGAAATTATGCGAAGCTCTGCCTTGTTGATGTGCGTAGAGGTGTATACAAAATAGTTATATTTTTACTACGAAAAACTATTTAATACAATACAATTTTACACAAGTTATTTATTTATTTATAGAATGGATATACCTAAACCTTGCTACAACACTTATAGGCAGTGTACCTAATCGTACAGTAGTGTAGTTTTTAGTAAGTCCGGTTCGTCCACAGGGAACTCGCCAAGTTTAACGCTATATTTTTAACTTATAATTGTAAATATACAAAAATATATATATAAGTAGTATTATTATTTTAAAAGGGGGTTTTTACTGTTTAATGACCGGTTTGTCGATTTTAAAACTTTAGTCGCAGTTAAAACCTAATGTAAAATATTAAAAATAACTTAATTTAAAGCGTAAAATAAATAACGATAATGAAATTGTGATAAATAAAAATGCGATAAAATAAAATTACGATAATTAAAAAATGCGATAATTAAAAGTGCAATTAAATACAATGACAATAATTAAAAGTGCGATAATTAGAAGTGCAATTAAATATGAAAATAAAGGAATTATGCTTATTTGAACTTCCGTAATCATGATGTTTGACGTGTTGATTTTAGTTTATTTCCATGGGTTAATTGTCCTTTGTCCTGGATTATTTAATATGTCCGTCTGGTTTTTGTCCATAACAGTCCATCAGTCATAAATATAAAGTGCGAGTGTCCTCGTCAAATTATCCTTATATTCGAAGTCAAATATTCCAACTAATTGGGGATTCGAATTGTAACAAGGTCTTAATACTTTGTTTAATGAATACACCAGGTTATCGACTGCGTGTAAACCAAGGTTTTAATACTTTGTTAACAATTACACCAATTACCCTTGAATGTAATCCACCCCTGTTTCAACAAGTCTATTAACTATTAATCCTGTTCCGTGTCCGGTAAAATGAACAATTATTGGTATTTATAGATATCCCGCCCACCGTGCCCAGTCAAGCGTATGTGGTTATATATAAATACATCAAATTATAAGTCTATATATTAAATTAACGAGGTATCGTTTAGTTAATATAAAACTCATTAATAGCCCGTAGTCTAATTTCTACAAGTGTCGTTCTTTTATCCAAACCCCAATTATGGTACAAAGCCCAATTACCCAATTTAAGTATTTAGCCCAACATCACGATTACTCCGGCATTAAATAAGCATAATAATAACTTAGCTACGAGACATTAATTTAAAAAGGTTGAACATAACTTACAATGATTAAAAATAGCGTAGTGTTACACGGACATAATTTTGACTTACACCCTTACAACATTCGCTAACATACCCTTATTATTAGAATTTAAAATTAAAATTAAAATTATAATATATATATATATTTTTACGTATGAGAGAAAGGAAAGAAAAACATGGTGTAATGTTGCTCAAAACTGCGAAATTTATAGGCATGTGGCCTGGTACCTACTGCCATGTGATCGCATGGATTTCTCTCATCCAGGCCATGCAATCGCATGACCTGCTTTTCCAGGTCACATGTCTTTGTTTACATTCTGCCGACGGTTTATAAATATATATATAATATATAAATAATTTTAAGAATTATTTAAATATTATATTATATTTATGTGCATAGTTGACTTGTAATTTTTAGTCCGTTGCGTCGAGCGTTGAGAGTTGACTCTGGTCCCGGTTCTGGATTTTCGAACGTCCTTGCGTACAATTTAATATCTTGTATTTTGCGTTTTGCGTCTTGTACTCTTGTAATTTTGAGACGTTTCTCATCAATAATTTGAACCACTTTGATTGTACTTTGTATTTTTGAGCTTTTTGGTTGTTTGCGTCTTCAATTCGTCGAATCTGTCTTTTGTCTTCACCTTTTATTATTTAAACGAATATTACTTGTAAATAGAACAATTGCAACTAAAAGCTTGTCTTTCTTGAGGGATAATGCTATGAAATATATGTTCGTTTTTAGCATTATCAAATATTCCCACACTTGAGCGTTGCTTGTCCTCAAGCAATATAGTCTTGAAATAAAAACATACTAGAATCACTTCTTTATTCTTCACACTTTGTACATCAGTGATTTCTATATGGCGGTATGAACAATGGTAGTAACGATGTGGTTTACAGTCCCACATGACTATGAAAATTTAGATCCTTTAGGAAATTGGATCTTTATGAAAATATTTGATCTTTTTGAAAATTAAATCTAGCTTTTACCCTAGATAAGTTTTCCGGAATAACCCTTCACCGGTGTTTGCAAATTGTTGTTGTGGGTTTTGTGGATTTCAGATTTGAAAATTTTAGCTCATAACTTGCGGTTTTGTGTCACCCACTTGCTAACTGATGTGTTGAAACAGTACCTTTATTTTATGAACGGCATTTGAGTTATTTTGTTACACGAATTGATTTATTGTATATGTGGTGTTTTAATGATTTTATGTTGATTTCTCACATATAGGCAACTAGTCCTATCCGCGTAGTTTAGTTTGTTGGTAAATCCGGTTCGTTCCACAGGGAGAATGGTGTTCAAGAGATTAAATTACCGATAGTTAATCTAGTAGAAAAGGAAAATAATAATAAAGAGATTTAATTAAAACTTGGAATTTAAACTAAAACCGTAACAGTACTGTATCTACACTTACACGTTTCGTGTAGGTATATACGCGATACGCGTATATTATTAATGATACGCGGTTCGTGTGACATTATACGCGATCCGCGTATGCTTTATACGATGTGACAAGCAGTTCTGGTACAATCTTAGTATTTTGATGAATATTTTTATATTTTAGTGCTATAAATAATACGTAAATAATAATAATAAATATTTTACGATATATATAAATGGGAGTGTTTACTTAAATGTGTCACCTCTAGATCCATGGATTGTTTTAAGTTTTAAGCTCGTATTAAAATGTTTAGTATAAAACTTATATTTTTCTTTCGAATAAATATAAAGTTTTGACTAACTAAATTAAATCTAATTTTCATTTGGTTTTATTTAGAAAGTTACTAGTTCCTAAGTATTTAAATTGAGAATCAATCCAGTTTTGACCTTCGCCAAAACCCAAAATCATAACGGTTTCCCTTTTACAATTTCACTTTTATGTAGCTAATGATATTACCAAACCACCGAACCTTATTCCTAATTTAGTGTTAGTAAATTATTCATGAGTTCGTCTAAATCACTTTTAAATGTTGAAGCTTAATTTATATAAATAAAAATAACTTTCGTTATTTTAATCTAACAAATTAAGTGACAGGGGTTAAATATCCACATACATAATAATGGTTCTTTTAATTAGGCTCAATGTTAAAAATACTAAAGTTACATTTTTACTTTTACAAAAGGTAACAATCTATTTCACTAGGGGCTCTACATCTAAGTGAACACTAGGGAAATTACTAACTAATCATGATAATGATACGGGAGTAAAAATAAAAATACATAAACATAAACATAATAATAAGTAACAATGACAATAAAAAAAAATG
The DNA here is from genome assembly GCF_046630445.1 of Rutidosis leptorrhynchoides. Taxonomy (NCBI): domain Eukaryota; kingdom Viridiplantae; phylum Streptophyta; class Magnoliopsida; order Asterales; family Asteraceae; genus Rutidosis; species Rutidosis leptorrhynchoides. The sequence continues at coordinate 48,163,343 of NC_092333.1, forward strand.
AAAGTAACAAACTTATAAAAGGTCTTCAATTTAATGATTACAAATGGTAGAAAATAGAAATGACAACACCCGTGCACACGAACAATAATACCCGTATAATATCGAAACTACCCTATTTGAACTTGGAAATAAATATGGAACGGAACAAATATTGAAAATAAAAATGATACGGAGTATAGGAAAATTAAATTTGGACAGTAGGTATTTTTGTTGTTGAGTAATATCCTACTCCTCCTACTCTATTCCTTCTGCCCCTCTTTCTTTTTTTGTTTTTGTTTTAAATAGTAGTATAGTAGTCCTTGTTCTTGATCTGTAATCCTTTTAAAATTGTAAAGTAAATCCATGTATGGTGTAAAGAACTGATCCAGCATAAAAGAATTATTTGTAGACTTAAAAGTTGGCCAACCCACGTGAACTCTAATCTGAATCTCATCCAAAACATACGCGTTTCGGGTAGATGTGTACGCGTTTCGCATAAGGTATATTCATGAAACTTGTAGATTTTTGAGTTACGGATGTCTGGACACCTGATTCGCCTTTTTTCGAGTCCGTATGATTTAGTTATGATTTTTTTCGTGCAGGCTTGCTGATTTCGTGATTTCGATCATTTTAACTTGTAGTCTTGAGGCGCGATGTTGTAGTCTTTTGTTACTCATTATAAATCTTCATTTTATCTTCATTTTGATCTTTATATCATTGAAAATCCATAATAGCATTTCATTCGACGCTTTGGACATTTTAACTAATTACAAACATGAAAACTACTCGAATACACATAAAATCATAACATTTGGGACTGATATTGCGACTGAAAATATGCATGAATTGAGCAATATCACTAACCTTGTATTGGAAAAGCAATACGTCCAGTATACTTGCTCCGTATATTACCTTTCGGTAAACTACCGTCCGGTTGTAAAGGAAAGCGTTGAATAAGCAACTGTTAAGGCAATGTCCCCTGACATGCTTTTAATTATGGTCTATAACGTGTCGGATGCAATTGCTATCCTTGGTAGGAGCAATAGTAAAGCTCACCTTATAGTTTTTCGGTCTGGCAAAAAGTCCTGTCGTTGACCATGCTATGCAACCACCGTTCTTACGGTTGACACCCGATTTGGTTCAGGTGACCTAATGAATTTTAGGTGAATTCCTAGGATTTTACGTTCAATGGTAATGAACGCATTAAAAATGGGTTTTTAGAAAACAAATTGGTTTGTAATTTTGATCAAAATATTTTCTCGTTCAAGCTCGAGTTTAGATATCATCGAATTCCATGAGTTTGTAATTCTCAATCTTTAAAAGTCAATCTCAAGGATTGAGTAATATCAGTCTTAAAAGCTGATTTTTGATCTTTTAAGGAGATTATCCTTTCTGGGGATCTGATTTATTAGTCTTATCAAGCTAATTTGCACGGTGCCCTCTCCATTTTACGAGACAGATCCTCTTATGGTTAGGATAAGTCTGACCACTTGGCGACCCTGTTTGATGCTGAGGTCCGTGGATTTCCAGTTGATTCTCGAGAAAACTTTTCAAGGTTTTTCGTAGACTCTACAACTGGTCTGGACGACAACTTCATGACCTAAATTAAGAAGCGTGTTTCTTTTTCGGAAGACTTTACTTCCTTTTAATGATGGAATTGATTCATCGTGTAGATCCATCTTTCTTTCAAATATATTATAATAAATCAGGTAAAACTGTTTAGTTTAGTTCAAAGCAAAAGTATCTTCAATTATTTGTACAAAAATATGTGATATATGTTCAAAATAACTTGGTAAATTTTTCCCACACTTGGCTTTTATTTTTCCTTTCTTTGCCTTTTTATTGTCCTCTATTCCATTTTAAATGAATTCTAACATTTTGGGTTGTTTCTCAATTTATGTCCTTTCAGAGGTAACAATAATTTTGGTGTTTAACACCTAGTTTTATAGCGCATAAATATGTATAAACATGATTTTGAGTTCATTTAATTGAAAATTTTGAAAATTTTTACTAGAATTGGGTAGTCAGTATATACGACTAGGGCTGTTCTTTATTATCAGAGAGCACTAGATTCTAATACAACTACTGCACTACTAGTATTTTTAATGGTAAGCAAGTGTATAAGTTAAAATTTTAAAAATTCGAGAGAATTTAATCCCTTCCCACACTTAAGATCTTGCAATGCCCTCATTTGCAAGAAATCAGTAACAATTTAAATTATTGAGGGTGATTAGCGTAGAAAAATGATTAAATTTTACTAAAGTTTCCAAACATATTGGCGTTTGTTTGTTGAATGATAAATGGTGCACATCATTTGTTCATTCCGTCTTGTTGTTACATCACATTTGTTTTTCGTTTTGTCGTCAAAATCAGTAGCTTTTGCTGAACTTAATGCCAGTCTTTGAAAATGCACTGTTTTACCCTGTTGTGTACAATTGACAATATACATACATACAAATAATAACATGAATGGTAATTTGAAATGGGACTTAAAATCCCACTTTCAAATCAAATATGAAATATTAGTACAAAATAATAAAAATGTTAAACAATACATTAATGTATCACAATATCATATGTTTAAACATAAATAAATAAAAATAATAAAAAGATAAAAATCATAAAAATCACCAACTGGAACTATATCAATCTGGATAGGGGTTCCAGTTCATGTCGTCGTTCGGGTTCCATGGTTGGTGACAGGTGTACAGGTAGGCCTGGTTAGGGTCGTAGAGAGTATATGGTGGTCTCATCTCGGGCTGGTGTAGAGGATAGTAAGCGGGTCGGGTCGGTACGTAGTGATCCTGAGGTGACAGTTGGATCATGATCTGACGCTGATGATAGTCCCATCTATCATGATGTCGTTGCCTGGAATGCTCGTAATCATTCTGGGCTTGCCACTGCTCCATCCGACTAAATCTCTCCCCGTTTGTCATATCTACCTCATCTACACGCTGGTAGATGTCAGTCATAGCCTCCCTAATGACATCCCTAATGTCATCCGCTTCCTCCATTTCCTCATCTGATCCTCTCTCTACCTGTGGATGACGACCTTCATAGGGTACTGCCTGGTTGCGTCTGCTCTTTAATACCTTAGCACCCTGATAGACCTTCAATCCTAAAGGCTCAACCTGTTCCCTACATTCCAAAAGTGGACCCCCTTGTTCCCTATCTACACCCAAATACTCTCCAATGAGAGTAACAAAAATACCTCCTCCTATTATTCCCCCTTCCTGTATCCCTTCCACCATCTTAGACAAATAAAAACCAACACAATAAGGGATATTAACAAAGCCTCTTGGGTATCGAATACACTTTAGGTAAAATAAATCATGTAAGGTCATTTTCTCCTTATTGTGACCTCTCTGTGTAATCGAGTTAGCCAAAAATCTATGAATTATACGAAGCTCGGCTTTGTTAATATGTAAGTAGGAGTGTTTTCCTCCCAATGTGAAAACATTATAATCTGACATACGCCTCCAGACGGGGTTCGCGTCAAAATTCCTATCTACCCTTTCACCACGATAAATCAAATTCATACAATTGGGTAGTAGTAATTCACAAGGAGTATATATCTGCAAAGCCCTGGCCATGTCCAGCATGGACATCCTGTACATCCTACGGCCAAGTATAAACCTAAGAAAACTTCTATCATCTAACCTATCTACATCTGCATTTAATGCTATAGTACTCATAAGCTCAATACACCATTCCTTATATAAAGGTCTACGAATGGTGAATAGACGTTCCCAATCATGAAAAGAAGAGCTGACATACCTTTAGATCAAATGTTGTCTAACTGAGTTAGCAAGTTGGACCCTTTCCAAAGGCTCCCAATCGATTACCCTTGGCACTTCTACATTTTTCGGTATCAGTTTGAATTTGTTACTTTGATATGTTGGGTAATCTCTCTAGCTTCTATCGAATCTCAGATTAGGATGCAATGTGTGTTCAGGAATCGTTGGGTATTCTACTGGCGGATGCATCAGAAATACTATGAAGGCATCAACAAATTGTAGCGGATCATAATATGGAACGTGTTCATCAGGTTGTTGTTGTGGTTCCTGTTGTTGCTCCGGGTCAGGTTCATATTGCATTTCTGGTTCAGGTTCTGGAGCAGGTTGCCTGGATGATGATGTTGCACCATCAGTATCTGTAAATCTCTGCAAAACACATTAGACACAAAATTTGTGCATCCAAATATGCATTAGTGTTAGCAAAATAACAAATTGAAACAATTACAATAACATGTTAAATCAAAATTAAACTTATACACATTTTCACAATTTTTTACAATTCTACACTTTTTCAAATAAGCATATATGAAAATGTTTACAAAGTTCATAAGAATTTAACTCAAATAACATGTTAAACAACCATTACTAGTAATTAAACAAGTTTCAAATGGCATTTACATCAATTTAATCAAGTTCATGAATTTTATACCTAAAAAGTCCACTTTAATTCTCAAAAATTATGTTTAGGATCAAAGTTTGGATCATTTAGCTACCTAAACATGTTACACTACTTAATTTAGCAATAATTCATGATAAAAATTGGCCATAACCTGTTTATATCCGAAAGTCCCAAATTGCTCAAGAACATTGTGATGACCCGGGAATTTCCAACCAAATTTAAACTTAATCTTTATATGAAATCGACATGATAAGCAAAAATTATTAAATCGAGTCTCAGAATTTTTGAACTGTTTACATAGATTCATTTACACCTTCGACCATTCCCGACGATTCACGAACAGTAGTTGTAAATAAATATGTAAATATATATATAAATAAATATATAATATTTTGAATCAATAAAATATACCTTAATCAAATTGAAATTTACAATATAAATGAATGAACAAAGTAACTAGATTATTAATAAAATGATTATATAAATATATAGATATATAGATATATATATATATATATATATATATATATATATATATATATATATATATATATATATATATATATAATACTATTATGAACCTATATAAGATAAATGATTCTATTAGCAATTATTATGTTGAAACATATACCTAAAATATATAAATGTTAAATATTCAATAGATGTATTTGTATAATATATGATATAATTATGAGGTATTACAAAATTAATAAATTGTAATATCAAATGTATTTAACTGTTAAATCTAATTGTTATATTATTATTGACACATTTGATTTATTATGTCATTATTATTATTAACATTATAATTATCAATGTTGATATCATTATTATTGTAACTAGTAATAAAAATTATAATTTTTTTTTTATTATGATAAGTATTAATATCATTATTAATTCTAATATTGTTTTATGATATTTTGATCTTTGATATTATTAATATTAATATTTTTTTATTTAATTACGAATAAATATATTATTATTATTATTATTATTATTATTATTATTATTATTATTATTATTATTATTATTATTATTATTATTATTATTATAATTAATCATAGTATTACTTATATAAAAAAATTTATATATGAAAAGAGGGAGCATATTCAGTGAACGTAATCTTTTAACTTTATCCAAATTTTGTTTTCTTTCCATCAATCTGTACTAATATCCAAAAATCCAAAATCAGATATATCCAAAATCATTTTTCCATCTTTTTCAACTTTTTATTTTTTTTCTGTACGAATTAATTCTGTGTCGATTTCTAAATCCCCTTAAATTCAATTAGTTCATTGATCTTAAATCATACAGCTTTTTCCACATTCATACTACTTTGCAATTATAGCAACAAAGTGAATTTAATCGAAATTAAAAAGGATTTCTTATTTATTTATTTTTCTGAAACAGCTCGACATCCCTGTTACATATATTTTTTTCTAAACTTTGAATTCGAATGATTTTCAAAAATGTGTAAATGCAGTTTGGTTAGGAATCTCCTATATAAACTATCTGCGAAGTTACAACCTCCAATTCTTTCTATCGATTCGTAATTTCGAAGTCAAAGTTTTAGTTTTTAAAAGTCAAAATTGTGTTCATCACAAAATTAGAAATTGTGTTAATGTTTATGTTGAAATTGACAATTTATAAAGTTTTTAAAGACGATTTAAAACACATTTTGTGTTGAAAGCATAATCTAAAAATGTTCTTAAGTGATCAATCAATTTTTTTTTTCATCTGCGTCGAGCAGCAGAAGTTTTTTTTTTAATTTTTTTTTATTTTTGTTTTTTCTTGTTAAAATTACAAACACAACTATATATATATATATATATATATATATATATATATATATATATATATATATATATATATATATATATATATATATATATATATATATATATATGGATGTTTATGTGTCTTAAATAAAAATAATTTCGTTGTTTTGATTTTAAAGAGCCATGATCGATGCTTTTGATTATTAGTGAGGAAGATGAAGTTGAAAATAAAAATAATTACGGGTTATAAATTTTCAAAGGGGTATGATTACAGAAAAATGAAAATGGTTCGATGGTCTTGGGTGTTTTCGGGATAGCAAGTGGTTGTGGGTTCGAGTCCCGGCTTGGGCGATTCAATATGTTTTTGGGCCTTTGAAGGTAGCCATTTATCAACTTTATTATTAATTATTATTATTATCATTATAGATTGTTATTGTTATTATTATTTTTGTACTTATTAATTATTATTATTATTACATGTATTATAATTGTTACTAGTATTATTATTAACATAAGTGTATATATAAAATTATCATTTATCATCATAATATTAGATACAAATATGAATATTATTATTATTGTCAGTATCATTATGATCAATATAATTAGATAATTATAAGTAGTAATATTAATAATATGAGTATCATCATTATTATATTATTAAAAATTATTATCCTAACTATTATTAGAAATAAAATTTGCTATAAATATTATTATTATTAGTATTGTTATTATCTTTATTATCAGATAAAATTTTCATTAATATTATTAATATTATTTTACCAAATAAACATTATGTATATAAAAACATTTATAAGTAATAATACATATAAGTATGTACTAATGATATTAATGACTTTTACATAAATATACATATATAACAAATTAATATCTATTTTATATACAATACTAATCAGATATATATATATATATATATATATATATATATATATATATTTATATATATTAATGTAACTATATAGATAATAAGAAATTTGAATATATACACATAACCTAACAACATTAATATTTCTATATATAAAATGAAAATATATATAATGAAACTTACTAATTTACTATATTTATAAATTACATCACAAATAATAATACATATATTTGTTCGATTACGATTATACGTTTTAATTTATATACAAATGATATAGGTTCATGAATCCGAGGCCAACCCTGCATTGTTAAGTTGTTCAATGTCGTCATATGTATTTTTACTACAAAATACAGTATGGTGAGTTTCATTTGCTTTCCCTTTTACTCTTTACATTTTTGGGGCTGAGAATACATGCAAATGTTTTATTAACTGTTTTACAATAATTATATGCGTGAGTTTCATTATTCCATTTTTAAATGCTTTCGCAATATATATTTTTGGGACTGAGAATACATGCGCTGTTTTTATAACTGTTTTACGAAATAGACACAAGTAATTGAAACTACATTATATGGTTGAATGATCGAAATCGAATATGCCCCTTTTTATTAAGTCTGGTAATCTAAGAATTAGGGAACAGACACCCTAATTGACGCGTACTCTAAAGATAGATCTATCGGGCCCAACAAGCCCCATCAAAGTACCGGATGCTTTAGTACTTCGAAATTTATATCATGTCCGAAGGAGGATCCCGGAATGATGGGGATATTCTTATATACATACTGTGAATGTCGGTTACCAGGTGTTCAATCCATATGAATGATATTTTTTGTCTCTATGCATGAGACGTATGTTTATGAGAAATGGAAATATGAAATCTTGTGGTCTATTAAAATTATGAAATGATTATTTATGATAAACTAATGAACTCACCAACCTTTTGGTTGACACTTGAAAGCATGTTTATTCTCAGCTACGAAAAAAATCTTCCGCTGTGCATTTGCTCATTTTAGAGATATTACTTGGAGTCATTCATGACATATTTCAAAAGATGTTGCATTCGAGTCATTTAGTTCATCAAGAATATTATCAAGTTATTTATAGTTTAGATATATTATGAAATGGTATGCATGTCTGTCAACTTACGATGAAATGAAAGTTGTCTTTTAAAAATGAATCCAATGTTTGTAAAATGTATCATATAGAGGTCAAGTACCTCGCGATGTAATCAACTATTGTGAATCGTTTATAATCGATGTGGACTTCGTCCGGATGGATTAGGACGGGTCTTCACAGTTGGTATCAGAGCGATGGTCTTAGCGAACCAGGTCTTGCATTAGTGTGTCTAACTGATAGTCGTTAGGTTGCATTAGTGAGTCTGGACTTCGACCGTGTCTGCATGTCAAAAGTTTTGCTTATCATTTTTGTCGGAAATCATCTGCTTATCTGATGTCGTAGGGGGTGTATACAAAATAGTATTATTTTTAGTGCAAAATACTATTAAATACGATACAATTTTACACAAGATATTTATTTATTTATAGAATGGATATACTTAAACCTTGCTACAACACTTATAGGCAGTGTTCCTAATCGTACAGTAGTGTAGTTTTTAGTAAGTCCGGTTCGTTCCACAGGGAAAATCTTTAAACAAAGCTTAACGCTATATTAGTTTACTTTTATAAAAATACAAATATATATATAAGTAATATTATTATTATAAAGGGGGGTTTTTACCGTTTAATGACCGGTTTGTCGATTTTAAAACGTTAGTCGCAGTTAAAACCAAATGTAAAATATTAAAAATAAATACAAGACTTAAATTAAGCATAAAGTAAATAACGATAATGAAATTGCGAATAGTAAAAGTGCGATAAAATAAACTTGCGATAATTAAAAAGTACGATAATTAAAAGTGCAATTAAATACAATAATAATAAAAATGCGATATTTAGAAGTGCAATTAAATATAAAATAAAGGAAATTAAATATGAAATAAAAGAATTATGCTTATTTAAACTTCCGTAATCATGATGTTTGACGTGTTGATTTTAGTTTTATGCCCATGGGCTAATTGTCCTTTGTCCTGGATTATTTAATATGTCCGTCTGGTTTTTGTCCATAACAGTCCATCAGTCATAAATATAAAGTGCGAGTGTCCTCGTCAAATTATCCTTATACCCGAAGTTAAATATTCCAACTAATTGGGGATTCGAATTGTAACAAGGTTTTAATACTTTGTTTAATGAATACACCAGGTTATCAACTGCGTGTAAACCAAGGTTTTACTACTTTGTTAGCAATTACACCAATTACCCTTGAATGTAATTTCACCCCTGTTTTAATTATTCTAGTGGCTATTAATCCATTCCCGTGTCCAGTTAAATGAACGATTATTCGTACATATAAATACCCCGCCCATCGTGTCCGATCGAGTGTATATGGTAATTTATAAGGACGCCCAATTGTAAATCTTTATATTAACATTAACAAACTATCATTTAGTTAAACAAATATAAAGTCCATTAATAGCTCATAGTCTAATTTCCACAAGTGTCGTTCTTTTGTTCAAACCTCAATTATGGTACAAAGCCCAATTACCCAATTTTAGTAATTAGCCCAACATCATGATTACTTCGGATTAAATAAGCATAATAATAACTTAGCTACGAGACATTAATATAAAAAGGTTGAACATAACTTACAATGATTAAAAATAGCGTAGCGTTACACGGACAGAATTTCGACTTACACCCTTACAATATTCGCTAACATACCCTTATTATTAGAATTATAATTAAAATTAAAATTAAAATATAAATTATATATATATATTTTACGTATATATGAGAGAAGAGAGAAAGATGGATATTTTGGTTCACCAAACTGCGAATTTATAGGAGATGTGGCCTGACTTTTCATGCCATGCGATCGCATGGACTTTCTTCTTCCTGGCCATGCGATCGCATGGCCAGCTGGGAGAGCTCACATGTTGCTTGTTTCCTTGTGCCGACGTTTTATAAATAATATAATATATTAAATAATTATAAGAATTATTTAAATATTATATTATATTTATGTGCATAGTTGACTTGTAATTTTTAGTCCGTTGCATCGAGCATTGAGAGTTGACTCCGGTCCCGGTTCCGGATTTTCGAACGTCCTTGAGTACAATTTTATATTTTGTACTTTGCGTTTTGAATCTTGTACTCTTGTAATTTCGAGACGTTTCTTATCAATAATTGGAACCTCTTTGATTGTCTTTTGTACTTTTGAGCTTTTTGGTCGTTTGCGTCTTCAATTCGTCGAATCTGTCTTTTGTCTTCACCTTTTATTATTTAAACGAATATCACTTGTAAATAGAATAATTGCAACTAAAAGCTTGTCTTTCTTGAGGAATAATGCTATGAAATATATGTTCGTTTTTAGCATTATCAAATATTCCCACACTTGAGCGTTGCTTGTCCTCAAGCAATATCGTCTTGAAATACTAAAATCACTTCTTTATTCTTCACACTTTGTAGATCAGTGATTTCTATACGGCGGTATAAACAATGATAGTAACGATAGAACCATGGTTAAAGGTGGGTGTGTCATCCATAGTTGCCTCGGGTTTAGGTCAACGACACTTGCAATCAAATAGCCGATTTACTTTCGGTTTCCAAAGCAAAGTGCACATTTGAAAGGCGGTTTACAGTCCCACATGACTATGAAAATGTAGATCCTTTTATGAAAATATTTGATCTTTTGACAATTCAATCTAGCTTTTACCCTAGATAAGTTTTCCGGAATAACCCTTCACCGGTGTTTGCAAAATATTTTTGTGGTTTTGGTGGGTTTCAGATTTGAAAATTTTTAGCTCAAAACTTGCGGTTTTGTGTCACCCACTTGCTAACCTTGTATTTGGAAAGCAACACGTCCAGTTTACTTGTCCCGTATATTACCTTTCGATAAACTACCGTCCGGTTGTAAAGGAAAGCGTTGAACAAGCAACTGTTAAGGCAATGTTCCCTGACATGCTTTTAATTATGGTCTATAACGTGTCGGATGCAATTACTATCCTTGGTAGGAGCAATAGTAAAGCTCACCCTTATGATTTTTCGGTCTGGCACAAGGTCCTGTCTTTGACCACTATGCAACCACCGTTCTTACGGTTGACACCCGATTTGGTTCAGGTGACCTAATAAATTCCAGGTGAATTCCTAGGATTTTACGTTCAATGGTAATGAACGCATCGAAAATGGGTTTTCAGAAAACAAATCGGTTTTAATTTGATCAAAATATTTTCTCGTTCAAGCTCGAGTTTAGATATCATCGAATTCCATGAGTTTGTAATTCTCAATCTTTAAGGTCAATCTCTAAGATTGAGTAATATCAGTCTTAAAAGCTGATTTTTAATTTTTAAGGAGATTATCCTTTCTGGGGATCTGATTCATTAGTCTTGTCCAGCTAATTTGCATGGTGCCCCCCATTGTACGAGATAAATCCTTCTCATGGTTAGGATAAATCTGACCACTTGGCGACCCTGTTTAATGCTGAGGTCCGTGGATTTCCTGCTGATTTTAGTGATGACTTTTCTAGATTTTTCGTCAACCTACAGCTGGTCTGGACGACAACTTCTTGACCTAAATCAAGAAGCGCGTGTCTTTTTCGGAAGACTTTACTTCCTTTTAATAATGGAATTGATTCATCGTGTAGATCCATCTCTTCTTTTCTTTCATCGGGTAAAATGGTTTAGTTTAGTCCAAAGCAAAAGTATTTTCAGTTATTTGTTACAGATATATGTGACATATGTTTAAGATAACTTGGTAAATTTTCCCACACTTGGCTTTTATTTTCCTTTTTTATCGTCCTCTATTCCATTTTAAATGAATTTCAACATTTTGGTTTGTTTCTCAATTTATGTCCTTTCCGAGTTAACAATAATTTCGATGTTAACACCTAGTTTTATCGTTCATAAATATGTATAAACATGATTTTGAGTTCATTTAATTGAAAATTTTGAAAATTTTTACTAGAATTGGGTAGTCAGTATATAAGACTAGGGCTGTTCTTTATTATCAGAGAGCACTAGATTCTAATACAACTACTACGTTACTAGTATTTTTAATGGTAACCAAGTGTATAAAGTAAAAATTTTTAAAATCCGAAAGATTTTAACCCCTTCCCACACTTAAGATCTTGCAATGCCCTCATTTGCAAGAAATCAGTAACAATTTAAATTATTGAGGGTGATTTGTGTGAAAATGATTAAATTTTACCAAAGTTTCCAAATATATTGGCGTTTGTTTGCTGAATGATAAATGGTGCACATCATTTGTTCATTCCGTCTGTTGTGACATCACATTTATTTGTCATCTTGTCGTCAAAATTAGTAGCTTTTGCTGAACTTAATGTCAGTCTTTGAAAATGCGCTGTTTTACCCTGTTTTGAACAATCGACAATATACATACATACAAGTATAATCATGCATGGCAATTTGAAATGGGACTTAATATCCCACTTTCAAATTCTAAATATGAAATATTAGTACACAATAATAATAAAATAATAAAAATTACACAAATTTATCCAATAACATAAGTTTAAACATGAAAAAGTCAAAAGATAAAAACATAAAAATCATAAAAATAACCAATTGGAGCTAAATTAGTCTGGATAGGGGTTCCAGTTCATCTCATCGGGTGGGTTCCATTGTTGGTTATAGGTGTTCTGATAGGCTTGGTCATAGTCATACCGGTTAAAGGGTGGTCGGATATCGGGGCTATGTGGCGGAAAATGAGCAGGTCGAGTAGGTACATAGTTATTTGGTACCAGATATGATAGCTGGCTCATGATTTGGTGCCGATGAACTAACCAGCTATCATGTTGGCGTCGCCTATAATCCTCGTATACTCGCTCGGAGTTCCACTGCTCATACATACTATGTCTTGCCGCGTTCGTCATTGCTTCCTCATCTATACGAACGTGGACGTCAAGAATAGCATCTCGAAAGACATCCCTAATGTCTTCCGCCTCCTCCATTTCCTCGTGTGAGCCTCTCTCTACCTGAGGATGAGATCCCTCATAGGGTACTGCCTGGTTACGTCTACTTTTCAATACCTTAGCACCCACATAAACTTTCAATCCTAAGGGCTCAACCTGTTCTCTACAAATCTGTAATGGACCCCCTTGGTTCCTATCAACACCTAAATACTCTCCAATGAGAGTAACAAAAATACCTCCTCCTATTATACTCCCGTCCTGCATTCCCTCTACCATTTTAGATAAATAAAAAGCAACACAGTAAGGGATATTGACAAAGCTTCTAGGATCCCGAATACACTTTAGGTAGAATAAATCATATAAGGTAATTTTTTCTTTATTATGACCTCTTTGTGTAATCGAGTTGGCCAAAAATCTATGAATAATACGAAGCTCGGCTCTGTCAATATGTGTATAGGAGTGTCCTCCTGCTCGTGTAAAAACATCAAAATGTGACATACGCCTCCAAATGGCGTCAGCGTCAAAGTTACTATCTACCCGTTCACCATAATGAATCAAGTTTGTACAATCGGGTAATAGCAACTCACCAGGAGTATATATCTGTAAGGCCCTGGCCATGTCCAGCATGGACATTCTGTACATCCTACCGCCAAGGATAAACCTAAGAAATCTTCTATCATCTATTCTAACTATATTTGTATCAAGTGATACAGTACTCATCAACTCAACACACCATTCCTTATATACAGGTCTACGAATGGTGAAAAGACGTTCCCAATCTGTAAAAGAAGAACTGCCATACCTTTGAACTAAAAGCTGTCTAACACGGTCAGCTAGATGGACCGTTTCCAAAGGGGCCCAATCAATTACCCTTGGCACCTCTACATTTTTTGTTACCAATTTGAATTTGTTCCTTTGATATGTCTCGTAATCTCTCCATCTTCTATCAAATCTCAGATTAGGATGTAGAGTGTGCTCAGGAATCGTTGGGAATTCTACTGGCGGCCTCATTGGGAATACTATGAATTCATCAACAAACTGTACCGGATCATAATAAGGTATGTGCTGATCAGGCTGTTGTTGTTCCTGTTGTGGTTCTTGTTCGTGTTGCATTTCTGGCTGTGGTTCTTGTGCTGGTCGTCTAGATGATGATGCTCCTGAACCTCCAGTATCGGCTCTCTGTAAAACACATTAAACACAAAAATTGTGCATCCAAATATGCATTAGTGTTAGCAAAATAACAACTTAAAACAATCACTATAACATGTTAAATCAAAATTAAACTTATACACATTTTCACAATTTTTCACAATTCTACACTTTTCAAATAAGCACATATGAAAATGTATACAAAATTCATAAGCATTTAACTCAAATAACATGTCAAAATATTCATTATTAATAATTAAACAAGTCTCAAATGGCAAATATATCAAATTAATCAAGTTCATGAATTTTGGACTTAAAAAGTCCACTTTAATCTCCAAAAATCATGTTTAGGATCATTGTTTGGATCATTTAACTATCTAAACATGTTACACTACTCAATTTAGCAATAATTCATGACAAAAATCGGCCATAACCTGTTTATGTCAAAAAGCCCCAAATTGCTCAAGAACACAAACCCTAGATTTCTAAAAATTTTGAAGTTTTTGGCTTCAAATCATGTTAAATAGCATCAATCTAGGTTATACATGCATAAAATACTAACAATTTATCACTAATTACACTAGAAATTAACAAAATTGCATTAGGAAAAAAATTGGTAATTATCACAAAAACTAGGAATTTATAGAGTTTAGGGGTGTAATTTTTACCAATTTGCTGAGGAATGAGAATCTAGGCATGATTAGAGCAAGAAAAATGACGAATTACGGTGGAAAAATGGCGAAAATTGGTGAATTTTTGGGTGAGTTTCGTGAATGTGTGTGTTGTGGTGAGGAAGGCAGAACAGGCTGCTGTATGTATCAGGTCTGGACTTCAGCTCCATGCGATCGCATGGAGTTGAAGTGTAAAACCCATGCGATCGCATGGGGGTCCGGGTACAGTGTTTTCAGGTTTTTTTTTTTTTTTTTTAATATAAAAAAGAAACTTATACTTTATAAAACTTATAATTATTTAAATTTTAAAAATTTTGTTTCCTTTAGGAGCGAGGGCGTTTCGGATCGTTGTCCTAGTCTGTCCCTCGACAAAATTTTAAAATTTGTCAAATCAAAGCGCTGTTTTTAAAAGTAAAGATTTTTGGGTTTTTTTTTTTAATGATGTTTTTTGCATACTTTAATTCAATAAGATTAAAAATAATGATAATAAAAGTTCTCGTCCCTCCCTCGGGTAAAGCAATTTCGGTTTAAAGACCTAGTCTTCAACTTACGACGAATTTTAAAAATCATATTTTTAACTTAATGAGATAAAGTAAATTTTTGTTTTTAAATTCACACAACTTAAATATAAAATTCAAAATTAATATTAAAAATTCACACCAAACTTAAAATTTGAAATGCATAAAATTAAAAATTCATATTTTAAAAATTAAAAATTCACACCAAACTTAATTTAAAAATTCAAATATTTACAATTTTAAAAATATTGTTTTTACAAAGTTTACAATATTAATTTAAGATTTAAATATTAATTTTAAAAACATGGTAAAAATAAAATTAAAAATCTTTTTGGCTTTTTATCCCACTTTAATCAATCAAATATTATCAAAAATATGCGCCCCTCTTTTCGGTAAAGTAATTTCGGTTCCAAGACCTAATTTAACTCATGACGAATTTTTGAAATATTTTGGGTTGATTGATTAAAGATATTTATACCTTAAGAATAAACGTTAAATTTCGCAGTGATGTAATAAATTTTTGAATGATATCAATAATTTCGGTCGCCAAACCTAATTTTATTCAATACCAATTTAATACTTTTTAGTGAACAAATTAGCGTTTATTATCAAAAGGTTAAAAATAAAAATAAAAATAAAAACTGTACATACATACCTGTGAAATAGATTTCTTAGTTATATGATCTATCCCATTCATAAGATAGTCGGTTTAATTGGTTTTCCATGGCTACATAGGCGTAACCTCGAGCATTCAGTGTCTTTTCTTCTAAACATATGAACGGTCCGTCTCTGCATAAAGTAACAAATTCGGTATTTGAATAGGTTTGATTATTTGAACATTTACCTCCATGTGACCATTTTCAGCATTTGTGACATCTTTCTAGGTGTCGTGCTCTTCTTTTCGCTGCGGATTTTGATTTTCCTTTATCAAATTGTAACTTATTATCTTCGCATCTGGATTCTTTTCTAACTCCGTCCATTCTTTCTCTGATTACTGATACTAATTCACTCGGGAGTATGTCATTATTACGTTTAGTGATCAAAGCGTGTAGCATTAGACCATGGTTTAGTTCACAGGCAGTCTTCATTTTGTAAAAACCTAAAAAAAATAAAAATTCAGAATGGGGGGAGAAGACTAGTTCTTTAGGGTCTGCTAGGGAAAGACCATTCGGGTTCCATTTTCGAGAACTACACGAAAACAGACAATCTAACTCTAACAGAAATACATATTATCCTTTAAAGACTTGATTCTCCCCACACTTAGTTAGCTGTGGTGTCGAAATTGTGATTAACTTCGTTGTCGACTTCCATTGGACCATGTATGTAATGTTTAACTCTGTGACCATTAACTTTAAATTCAATCCCATGTGAATTTATTAATTCTATCGTCCCGTATGGGAAAACTCTTTTGACTATGAATGGTCCAGACCATCTTGATTTCAATTTTCCAGGAAATAGCTTGAATCGTGAATTGAAAAGAAGAACTCTGTCTCCTTCTTTAAATTCTTTTGAACTTCTGATTCTTTTATCATGCCATTTCTTCGTTCTTTCCTTATAGATTAACGAATTTTCGTATGCTTCATGTCTTAATTCTTCTAATTCATTTAGTTGAATTAATCGTAGACGTCCGGCTTCATGTAAATCAAGATTACATGTTTTCAAAGCCCAAAATGCTTCGTGTTCAATTTCTACTGGAAGATGACATGCTTTTCCATAAACAAGTCTAAAAGGTGTGGTTCCAATTGGAGTTTTGTAGGCTGTTCTAAAAGCCCAGAGTGCATCCTCCAATTTAATGGACTATTCCTTCGGATTTGATCCTACGGTTTTCTCTAGAATACGTTTTAAAGCTCGGTTGGTATTTTCAACTTGTCCACTTGTTTGTGGATGATATGCGGTGGAGATTTTATGAGTTACTCCATATCTTTTAAGAACTTTCTCAAGTTGATTATTACAGAAATGAGTACCCCGATCACTTATTAAAGCTTTCGGTGTTCCAAACCTTGCAAAAAGACGTTTTAAAAAGTTGACTACAACTCGTGCATCGTTAGTTGGGAGAGCTTGTGCTTCCGCCCATTTAGATACATAATCAATGGCTACGAGTATATATAGATTATTATGAGATTTTGGAAATGGACCCATAAAGTCAATACCCCAAATGTCAAATACTTCACATACTTGGATGACATTTTGTGGCATTTCATCACGTTGACTTATTTTTCCGGCCCTTTGACAAGCATCACAGGATTTGCAAAGAAGGTGTGCGTCTTTGTAAATTGTAGGCCAATAGAATCCAGCATCATAAACTTTTCTTGCTGTTAGTTGAGGCCCATAATGCCCTCCTGTTGGTCCTGTGTGACAATGGTTTAAAATTTTACTAGCTTCATCTCCAAATACACATCGGCGTATTATTCCATCGGGACAACTTTTAAACAGATGTGGATCTTCCCAGAAATAGTGTTTTATATCACTGAAGAATTTCTTTCGTCTTTGGTACGATAATCCTTTTTCAAGGAATCCACAAACTAAGTAGTTTGCATAATCTGCAAACCATGGGATTTCTTTATCATCTATCTTCAATAGATATTCATCAGGAAAGTTGTCTTGTATGGCCGATTCATTCAGAACTTCTAATTCGGGATTTTCAAGACGAGAAAGATGATCAGCGGCGAGATTTTCTGCTCCTCTTTTATCTCGGATTTCAATATCAAACTCTTGTAAGAGTAAGATCCAACGTATTAATCTTGGTTTAGCATCTTGTTTCGAAAATAGGTATCTAAGAGCAGAATGGTCGGTATAGACCACCGTTTTTGCTAGAACGAGATATGATCGAAATTTGTCAAAAGCAAAGACAATAGCAAGGAGTTCTTTTTCAGTAGTTGTATAGTTCGTTTGTGCTCCTTGTAACGTCTTACTAGCATAATATATAAGTTGAAATCGTTTTTCAATCCTTTGTCCTAAAACGGCTCCCATTGCAAAATCACTTGCATCGCACATTAGTTCAAATGGTAGATTCCAAATTGGTGTTATCATGATCGGTGCATTAGTGAGTTTCTCTTTAAGAATATTAAAAGATTTGATACACTCATCTGAAAAGATGAATGGAGCATCCTTTTCTAGGAGTTTATTCATAGGAGTGGCAATTTTAGAAAAATCTTTTATGAAACGTCGGTAAAAACCGGCATGCCCTAGAAAACTCCTAACTCCTCTAACATTGGTGGGATGTGGAAGTTTAGCAATTACATCTACTTTAGCTCTATCCACTTCAATTCCTTCTTTTGAAATTTTATGTCCAAGAACGATGCCTTCTTTAACCATGAAATGGCATTTCTCCCAATTAAGTACTAGATTTGATTGTTCGCATCTAAGAAGCATTCGTTCCAGATTAACTAGACATGATTCAAATGTATCACCGAAGACTGAAAAGTCATCCATGAAAACTTCCATGCATTCTTCTATCATGTCATGAAAAATTGCCATCATACACCTTTGAAAGGTTGTAGGGGCGTTACAAAGTCCAAATGGCATGCGTTTGTAAGCAAAAGTACCATAAGGGCACGTGAATGTGGTTTTCTCTTGGTCCTCGGGTGCTATTGGAATTTGAAAATATCCGGAAAATCCATCTAGAAGACAATAGTAACTATTTCCGGCTAATCTTTCTAACATTTGATCTATGAAAGGTAAGGGAAAGTGATCTTTTCTGGTGGCGTCATTTAATTTTCTATAATCAATACACACACGCCATCCTGTTACAGTCCTAGTAGGAATAAGCTCATTTTTCTCATTTGTAATGACAGTCATGCCACCCTTCTTAGGCACGCATTGAACTGGGCTTACCCATGGACTATCAGAGATTGGATAAATTAAACCTGCATCTAGCAGTTTAATAATCTCTTTCTTAACTACATCTTGCATATTAGGATTTAGTCTTCGTTGGCGTTGCACATACGTTTTATGACCTTCTTCCATAAGGATTTTATGTGTGCAATACGAAGGACTTATTCCTTTAATATCATGAATCTTCCATGCAATGGCTGGTTTATGAGCTTTCAACACAGAAATAAGTTGTGATTTCTCATTTTCAGTAAGAGAAGATGATATTATTACAGGTAATTCAGATTCACCATGTAAATAAGCGTATTCCAAATGGTTTGGAAGTGGCTTTAACTCTAATTTCGGAGGTTCTTCTATCGATGATTTGTATCGATATCTGTCTTCTTCTTTTAGCATTTGAATTTCTTCTGTTGTTGGTTCATATCCATTAGCTATAAGTGTAGCTAACATTTCAGCTTCATCAATTGGTTCATTACCTTCTCCTAAAGAACATTCTCCTGTTCCTTGTAATTCTGGAAATTCTTCTAATAATTCTGCATGTGCATCTATAGTTTGAATATAATAACATGTATCATCTGCAGATTGTGGTTGTTGCATTGCTCTATCAACTGAAAAGGTAACACTCTCATCCTCTATACTTAGGGTCAGTTTCTTACCGAACACGTCTATCATTGCTTTAGCCGTGTTTAAGAATGGTCTTCCTAATATGAGAGGAACTTGAGAATCTTCTTCCATGTCCAGAACAACAAAATCTACTGGAAATACTAAAGTACCAACTTTAACTAGCATGTTCTCCATTATCCCTCTAGGATATTTTATTGATCTATCGGCTAGTTGTATGCTTATTCTGGTTGGTTTCAATTCTCCAAGGTCTAGTTTAGTGTATAGTGAATACGGCATTAGATTTATACTAGCACCTAAGTCTGCCAATGCTTCTATTGAACTAAGACTACCCAGAAAACATGGAATTGTGAAACTTTCTGGATCAGATAGTTTTTCTGGTATCTTATTCAACAGCACTGCTGAACAATTAGCATTCATAGTAACAGCCGAGAGTTCTTCCATTTTCTTTCTATTTGAGATTAGATCTTTCAAGAATTTAGCATATCTAGGCATTCCTGAAATCACATCAATGAAAGGAAGATTTACATTTATCTGTTTAAACATATCCAAGAATTTGGATTGCTCGGCTTCAAGTTTTTCTTTCTTCATTTTACTTGGGTAAGGAAGTGGTGGTTGGTATGGTTTAACATAAGGTTTATCCTTAACTGTGTTATCTTCATTAACCTTCTCAACTACCGGTTCTTTTTCCTTATCTTGATCAGGTTGTGGTTCTTGTGGAGTAGGAATAGCTTTATCAGAAGTTACAGGTATTTCAGGTGGTTTAAGTGTTGTACCACTTCTTATGGTAATGGCTTTAGCTGTTTCATTCCGGGGGTTAGCATTTGTATCACTAGGTAGACTTCCCGGTTTTCTTTCACCTATTAACCTTGCTAGGTTACTTACTTCTTGTTCCAGATTTTGAATAGAAGCTTGTTGATTTCTAAATGCTTGAGCATTTTGTTCATTGGTTTGTTTCTGAGATGTGAAAAATTGCGTTTGAGTTTCAACTAGCTTTGTCATCATATCTTCTAAATTCGGCTTTTTATCATCGGTTTATTGTGGTGGTTTGTTTTGAAAATTAGGTCTTTGCTGATTGTAATTGTTATTAGATACTTGTTGATTGGTAGGACCTTGTTGGTTGTTGTATGGAATATTTCGGTTATAATTCTGGTTTTGATTGTAAATCGGTCTTGGCGGTTGATAATTATTCTGATAATTATTTCCAGGCCTTTGGTTTATGTATGAAATATTCTCTCTTTGTTCCATTGTTAATTCAATACTGAGACAATCTTTTGTCAAATGTGGTCCTCCACACTGCTCACAACTAATTCGTATTGAGTGAATATCTTTAGTCATCTTTTCCATTCGTCTCTCCACAGCATCTATCTTTGCGGAAATGGAATCTAAGTCATGGCTAGAATCGGCTCTAGCTGCTTTAGATGATCTAACGATGTCTTTTTCTTGGTGCCACTCATGTGAGTGGGAAGCAGTGTTATCAATAATTTTGTAAGCATCAGTTTCGGTTTTCTTCATAATAGAACCACCAGCTGCTATATCTATGTCTTTCCTTGTAGTGATGTCGCATCCTTGGTAGAATATTTGTACTATTTGACAAGTGTCTAAACCATGTTGCGGACATCCTCTTAACAACTTTCCATATCTTGTCCACGCCTCATATAGAGTTTCATTTGGTTTCTGTGTAAACGTAACAATTTCTGCTTGAAGTCTTACGGCTTTAGATGCAGGAAAGAATTGTTTAAGAAATTTGTCAACTAAAACATCCCATGTATCGATCGCCCCTTCAGGTAACGATTCCAACCAATCTTTGGCTTCTCCCTTTAAAGTCCAGGGAAATAACATGAGATATATCTGTTCATCCTCTACTTCTGAGATTTTAAATAGTGTGCAGATCCTATTAAAGGTACGTAGATGTTTATTTGGATCTTCCTTCGGCGCACCACTAAATTGGCATTGATTAGTCACCATGTGTAGAATTTGTCCTTTGATTTCATAATCTGGCGCATTAATGTCTGGATGAGTAATTGCGTGACCTTGGCCAGTGCGTTTAGCTCTCATTCGGTCTTCCATACTTAAAGGTTCCAGATTCTCCATAATTGAATTTGTTGAATCGGTATCACTAGATGATTCTGATTTAATGGTTCGTTCCTCAACAATCTCTGTTTGAATAATTGGTGGCTCCGGAGGAAAGTTTAATAGTTCAGGATCTATGAACCGTTCCTGAATATTCTCCGGATTCTCAATTGTGAGGTTGGGTTCAAAAAATGGATTATCGGAAATTTAAACTGAAGTACTTGGTCTACTGGATGACGATTCTAAAGAAAAATCAACGGCGGTTATATTTGCTAAATGTCTTGATCTAGTTACAGGTGGTGAACGTACAAAAGGTGGTGAACGTCTTGCTCGGTGCATTCACTGAATATCCTATTAGTTTTAAAAAGGAAAGAAAAATTATAATAAGTTATTCAATTAATAGACTTTTCTGATTTTGCCCACGTTTCGAATAGCCAAAAGATGCAGCAGAGGGGCAGGATTCGTTTGGTCTCAATATAATTGAGGACTGTTTGGCTCCAATAACCCGATCCACGTACAAATCCAACTATTACTACGAACCAGAAAATTTTGATGTCTATCAATTTAACCACTTAAAATAAATTTTCGTAATTTTAAGAAATTTAGATAAGAAGTAGAATAAAAATCTATGTCCTAAAACTAGAATAGCGAGAAATAAGAAAGAAAAAGAGTTCGTCGAAAAAAGAAAAAAAAAGTTGAAAAATAAAAAGTGACGGAAAAATAAAAGAAACTTATAAAAACTTAAAAGTACTTTGACTAACCTAACCTTATTACTACAACTAACTTAAAATTATAATCGTAAATTGAAATTACTAATTGGAATGATAATTGATACATAGTAAAAGGTGTCTAAAAATATTAAAACTTACAGGAAAAACTGAATCCCAAATGGAAATAACTTAAAAAGAAACTAAAACTTAAAAAGGCGTCGCAAAATTCTAGAGTACCTAAATCTTAGTCTAAAGAAAAAGCACTTAAGGGATTTTACGGCAAAGCCTAAAAATCTAGAAGTAAAAATAATTATGGCAAAAACTATGAATTAAAACTAAATATGAGCTAAAAATACAAAAGTTACGCTAAAACGATTAAAAAGGGACAAAATATAAAAATATATAAAAAGTTGTAAAAAGTACAATTTTTATAAAAATATTATTTTTATATTATTTATTTTATAAAACTATTAATTTTATAATTTAATAAAAACTAAAATAAAACTAAATATAACAAATTAATAATAATAAAAACTAAACTAATAATAAAAAAAATAATACCCTAATTAGGGTTTTAATTATATAATAATAATAATAATTTCGTAATTATTGCAGCAGGAAGTCAAATCTGGCGTGTCAGATGGGCTCATGCGATCGCATGAGTCCTCAGTTGCCCAGCCATGCGATCGCATGGGCTAGGGTTTCGGGCCATAGAGTGGGCTGCTACAGTACAGGCCGAATTAATTATTATTATTATTAATTTTTTTTTTTTGCTGTAAAATATAAAATATATTTATTAATTAATTAAAACTTATATTTTTACAAACTAAAAAAAAATGGAAATAAAGAAACTTTATAAAATTTAAATATTTATCAAACTCCTAAAAATATTTATATTTTTGTTTTTCTTTTTATATTTTTGAATATTTAAAACGTATTTTTATAAAAACGAATTTTAATAAAAGTAAACTAAAAATCTTTTTT
Organism: Rutidosis leptorrhynchoides; assembly: GCF_046630445.1. Lineage (NCBI taxonomy): Eukaryota > Viridiplantae > Streptophyta > Magnoliopsida > Asterales > Asteraceae > Rutidosis > Rutidosis leptorrhynchoides. The sequence goes on from NC_092333.1 coordinate 48,186,944, forward strand.
TTTATATATAGCGTTGCGCTTCCGGTTTTTAAGACGATCCCCGGCAGCGGCGCCAAAAATACTTGATGTCGTAGGGGGTGTATACAAAATAGTATTATTTTTAGTGCAAAATACTATTAAATACGATACAATTTTACACAAGATATTTATTTATTTATAGAATGGATATACTTAAACCTTGCTACAACACTTATAGGCAGTGTTCCTAATCGTACAGTAGTGTAGTTTTTAGTAAGTCCGGTTCTTTCCACAGGGAAAATCTTTAAACAAAGCTTAACGCTATATTAGTTTACTTTTATAAAAATACAAATATATATATAAGTAATATTATTATTATAAAGGGGGGTTTTTACCGTTTAATGACCGGTTTGTCGATTTTAAAACTTTAGTCGCAGTTAAAACCAAATGTAAAATATTAAAAATAAATACAAGACTTAAATTAAGCATAAAGTAAATAACGATAATGAAATTGCGAATAATAAAAGTGCGATAAAATAAACTTGCGATAATTAAAAAGTACGATAATTAAAAGTGCAATTAAATACAATAATAATAAAAATGCGATATTTAGAAGTGCAATTAAATATAAAATAAAGGAAATTAAATATGAAATAAAAGAATTATGCTTATTTAAACTTCCGTAATCATGATGTTTGACGTGTTGATTTTAGTTTTATGCCCATGGGCTAATTGTCCTTTGTCCTGGATTATTTAATATGTCCGTCTGGTTTTTGTCCATAACAGTCCATCAGTCATAAATATAAAGTGCGAGTGTCCTCGTCAAATTATCCTTATACCCGAAGTTAAATATTCCAACTAATTGGGGATTCGAATTGTAACAAGGTTTTAATACTTTGTTTAATGAATACACCAGGTTATCAACTGCGTGTAAACCAAGGTTTTACTACTTTGTTAGCAATTACACCAATTATCCTTGAATGTAATTTCACCCCTGTTTTAATTATTCTAGTGGCTATTAATCCATTCCCGTGTCCGGTTAAATGAACGATTATTCGTACATATAAATACCCCGCCCATCGTGTCCGATCGAGTGTATATGGTAATTTATAAGGATGCCTAATTGTAAATCTTTATATTAACATTAACAAACTATCATTTAGTTAAACAAATATAAAGTCCATTAATAGCTCATAGTCTAATTTCCACAAGTGTCGTTCTTTTGTTCAAACTCCAATTATGGTACAAAGCCCAATTACCCAATTTTAGTAATTAGCCCAACATCATGATTACTTCAGATTAAATAAGCATAATAATAACTTAGCTACGAGACATTAATATAAAAAGGTTGAACATAACTTACAATGATTAAAAATAGCGTAGCGTTACACGGACAGAATTTCGACTTACACCCTTACAATATTCGCTAACATACCCTTATTATTAGAATTATAATTAAAATTAAAATTAAAATATAAATTATATATATATATTTTACGTATATATGAGAGAAGAGAGAAAGATGGATATTTTGGTTCACCAAACTGCGAATTTATAGGAGATGTGGCCTGACTTTTCATGCCATGCGATCGCATGGACTTTCTTCTTCCTGGCCATGCGATCGCATGGCCAGCTGGGAGAGCTCACATGTTGCTTGTTTCCTTGTGCCGACGTTTTATAAATAATATAATATATTAAATAATTATAAGAATTATTTAAATATTATATTATATTTATGTGCATAGTTGACTTGTAATTTTTAGTCCGTTGCGTCGAGCATTGAGAGTTGACTCCGGTCCCGGTTCCGGATTTTCGAACGTCCTTGCGTACAATTTTATATTTTGTACTTTGCGTTTTGAATCTTGTACTCTTGTAATTTCGAGACGTTTCTTATCAATAATTGGAACCTCTTTGATTGTCTTTTGTACTTTTGAGCTTTTTGGTCGTTTGCGTCTTCAATTCGTCGAATCTGTCTTTTGTCTTCACCTTTTATTATTTAAACGAATATCACTTGTAAATAGAATAATTGCAACTAAAAGCTTGTCTTTCTTGAGGAATAATGCTATGAAATATATGTTCGTTTTTAGCATTATCATTATCATCCTTAGGAAATTACCTGCTCATTATCCTTAGTCTAGACACGTTTTATTGCATTGACTGCATGAATAGTGTATAGATAAAATTCATATCTTAGCGTATCTGACAATTCATATCTTAGCTTATCTGTTACTGTAGACCTTGCCTGTAGACCTTGCTTGATATCTCTCGTAAATTTCTCCGTAATTTAAGGGATCCTGGTACTATATATATCTATGAATATTATGCATTGAGAATACATCCAAATATCAATTGCTGTCACTAAACTCTTTCTTTTCTGTGATCGCGTAAGATGGCCTCTACGAATCGACCACGTTCCTCTAACAACCCAAGTTTTAACAATCCATGCCTCAACATCTCATTCTGTACCTCGAGTATAATCATCGTTCTACGAATCATTATACATCATTTATCTTCGTTCGATATGGCGATTATGTAATCTCTAAGGTTTTAGATATTATATATTCTTGTTCTAACGGTAAAGCAAATGAGTTTAATATCATATTGACTCATTAAATCCATGATTACATCTGAAGAAAATATATATGAATATATATTTTTCATAACGATTGTAATTAAAAATTCTTTTGTACAAACTGTTAATGATGAAAATATTTTAACGGGTAGGTAATACCCGAGGAATATTTAGATTTCACATTAATAAGTTACGTTGTACATTCTTCGAATTAGATTCAATAGTCATTTACTATTCTACTTACATCCACCGATATGCAAATCCGTTCACCACAGAATAATCATATTCATCCAATTTCATATTGGGATTTTAATTTATCAGAATCCAACAAATGGCATAATGAAGAAAACATTTGACAAAATAAAATTTTTTAGAAACAAACAAATTAACTATGAGAAATTATGTTAAGAATCCACGCTAACTATTCCTAGCTAATTGTTTCTAGCTAACTGATTACATTTTATATTATCGCAATTTAATTATCGCAATTTACATTCTCGCAATTTTAATTATCGTCATTTAATTTCTGTTATTTACTTTACGCACTTTATTTATCGTCATTTAATTTCTGTTATTTATTTTACAAACTTTAAATATCGTGACACGTGTACAAAGTTTTGACATATTATATCGACGCATATATATATATTATTTGGAATAACCATAGACACTCTATATGCAGTAATGATCGAGTTCTCTATACAGGGTTGAGGTTGATTCTATAATAATATATATACTTTGAGTTGTGATCGAGTCTGAGACGTATACGGGTCACGATACGTATTAATTAATTCGAATATTATACATTAAAATATATATGAATATGAATTATTGGACTGTCAACTGTGGACTATCGACTGTGGACTATCAAGATTGGACAATTAAAAATGAATTAAAATATTGATTATAACATATGAAACTAAACAATTCTTCAAGTTTACCACTTGATTTCATCTTAAACCTCATTAGTATCATGACGATTACAATCTGTGTTCAAACCTTTCATGATTCTTGAACACATCTCAAACGAGAGGATGAACCAACCACACTTCATCTACGGGAGAAAAGATTGATGCATTTAGTTATACATCTGAAAAACTCTCGAAAACTGAGTAAACGTTTAACACATAGTTGTGTTAATTCCTTTAGTGTCATTATTACCCAAAATAACTTGGTAATTCCTTTCCAAATTAGCCAATTTTGTCACAGCTCCAACAAGTCAACTTCGACTTTTCATTCGGATTATCTTATTATAACCCTGATATGTAAGTTTACCTTTCGTCATCGTTACCGGAGAATTCTTTTATATTCCACCATATTATCAGTCGACGTACCAGCAACCTCGTTGTTTTTTGGCTTAAATCTCTCTGACAAATCATTATATTTATTCATTGAAACCCTATCATATACTCATCCGTATTTTGTAACGAGAACTGCCATACCAATTACCGGGAATCAGCAATCAGTACTTTGAAAACTCACATCATATCTACATCAACAGTTATATGTATGACATTTATCTCTTAGAATTATGATCTCTCATTCTAAAATTCTGAAAAGCACTCAGCCACAAATCAATACTATGAATGTTGAAAAAGTTGAATGAAGCAGCAGAAATCATAGAAAACCGTAAACGACCTTAATCATCGGAAGTTTGATGATAAAGAATAGTATGTTGGAAAAGCTCAGAAAAGTTGGAACTGGAAAATGGATTGAGCTAACCATGAAGGGGACCAAGGACAAATACAAGGACCAAACCCTATATTCAAAGAATCCATGTAATTATGAATCCGATGAAATCTTTAGAGAATATCCTGCTCCGAAGTCATGTTAAAATCTTGCGGAAAATCTTTTTCTTATCAACTTTCGAACTTAGAAATTCCAAAATATCATCATAAATATCTTCGATACTTCTGAAGATATTTTCATAAATATTCTCGTCCGAAATTATATACCTCTTCGTGCTATCTGTATTACATTATATTGAAAACTGTTTTAGTTTTCAATATTCTGTAACATCTAAGTATAAATTATGAATGAATTCTGGAGAAGTGTTGAGAATTGAAGCATGAGTTAGTATAATATAATGACACTTGATCAACGTGATTATATTACAGTAAGTCATGTTGAGTTTCTATTGGGACATGATGATTCACAGATCATAACGTCATCATGTGTCATGCTACATAACTCTTTCATTCTACTTAACTTCTGAACATATCAAGAAAGTATATTCTTGATAGTTCTATTCTTAGTGATTCTAGTAATTTGACAAATCAAATCGTGCTATAACGTTCTTTCTTGTTTAGAACATTAAATTCATTCGAAACTCCATATATGCGAATTCTGGACCATTACCAGAGATGTCCAATCGTAAAAAGAAGAAACGAAGGGACAAAGCTCCAAAAGAAAGAGAAAATTGGAGTATAAATCACAGCAAAATAGGAGAGAGCATTAACTGTGGATGACAATGATTATAGAAAACGTAAGCAGGGATTTCGAAATATAAGAGAAAATATAAAGCCCAATAACAACACGGAGATTACAAACCGCGGATATTAATATGAATAGAAATATAAAAACACAGTATAATTAAGAATAATATCACCCCAAGGTAATAGTAGAAGTAAACAGATTCTTCTGGTGGAAGATTAAAAAGAAGGATGACAGAAATGATAATTAGAAAAATATCAGGGAATAGAACGGGATTAAGCATTTTCACGATTTTTTGAATGTATGAACTAAGAAAGAAAGTATAGGAATGGTGAGGATAATGGAACGGAAGCATTTAATTTATAGTAGAAATATCAGACAGAGTAATCGAGGCAGATCATCGTATTTAATTGTAGAGATCTTAATTTCCTTACTCGCCGAAGAATCAAATCTTTTAGATTTCAAAGATTTTCTTTAAATCCCTTGAATTCCGGAATTCAACCAATACAACATCAAAAGTTAAGACGCACCCTATTCTCTAAATTCAACCCTGGCTACGTCAAAAGCTATGACGAATCTTTACTTCTTTATTTCGCTCTTTTGTGATAACTTCACTCGTACTCTTCGAGTAATTGAATTATCTTATCCATATTACTCAACAGTAATAAACTCTATTTATCAACTCATATTCGTCATGAAAACATTTTTATTGTTAGCCATGACCACCTCAGTCAAATTTCGGGACGAAATTTCTTTAACGGGTAGGTACTGTGATGACCCGGGAATTTCCAACCAAATTTAAACTTAATCTTTATATGAAATCAACATGATAAGCAAAAATTATTAAATCGAGTCTCAGAATTTTTGAACTGTTTACATAGATTCATTTACACCTTCGACCATTCCCGACGATTCACGAACAGTAGTTGTAAATAAATATGTAAATATATATATAAATAAATATATAATATTTTGAATCAATAAAATATACCTTAATCAAATTGAAATTTACAATATAAATGAATGATCAAAGTAACTAGATTATTAATAAAATGATTATATAAATATATAGATATATAGATATATATAATACTATTATGAACCTATATAAGATAAATGATTCTATTAGCAATTATTATGTTGAAACATATACCTAAAATATATAAATGTTAAATATTCAATAGATGTATTTGTATAATATATGATATAATTATGAGGTATTACAAAATTAATAAATTGTAATATCAAATGTATTTAACTGTTAAATCTAATTGTTATATTATTATTGACACATTTGATTTATTATGTCATTATTATTATTAACATTATAATTATCAATGTTGATATCATTATTATTGTAACTAGTAATAAAAATTATAAATTTTTTTTTTTGTTATTATGATAAGTATTAATATCATTATTAATTCTAATATTGTTTTATGATATTTTGATCTTTGATATTATTAATATTAATATTTTTTTTAATTACGAATAAATGTATTATTATTATTATTTTTATTATTATTATTATTATTATTATTATTATTATTATTATTATTATTATTATTATTATTATTATTAGAATTATCATTATTATTATAATTATAATTAATCATAGTATTACTTATATAAAAAAAATTTATATATGAAAATAGGGAGCATATTCAGTGAACGTAATCTTTTAACGTTATCCAAATTTTGTTTTCTTTCCATCAATCTGTACTAATATTCGAAAATCCAAAATCAGATATATCCAAAATCAGTTTTCCATTTTTTTCAACTTTTTATATTTTTTCTGTACGAATTAATTCTGTGTCGATTTTTAAATCCCCTTAAATTCAATTAGTTCATTGATCTTAAATCATACAGCTTTTTCCACATTCATACTACTTTGCAATTATAGCAACAAAGTGTAAATGCAGTTTGGTTAGGAATCTCCTTTAGCAACAAAGTGTAAAGGATTTCTTATTTATTTATTTTTCTGAAACAGCTCGACATCCCTGTTACATATATTTTTTTTCTAAACTTCGAATTCGAATGATTTTCAAAAATGTGTAAATGCAGTTTGGTTAGGAATCTCCTATATAAACTATCTGCGAAGTTACAACCTCCAATTCCTTTTATCGATTCGTAATTTCGAAGTCAAAGTTTTAGTTTTTAAAAGTCAAAATTGTGTTCATCACAAAATTAGAAATTGTGTTAATGTTTCTGTTGAAATTGACAGTTTTTAAAGTTTTTAAAGACGATTTAAAACACATTTTGTGTTGAAAGCATAATCTAAAAATGTTCTTAAGTGATCAATCAAATTTTTTTTTCATCTGCGTCGAGCAGCAGAAGTTTTTTTTTATTTTCGTTTTTTCTTTTTAAAATTACAAACACAACTATATATATATATATATATATATATATATATATATATATATATATATATATATATATATATATATATATATATATATATATATATATATATATATATATATATGTGTCTTAAATAAAAATAATTTCGTTGTTTTGATTTTAAAGAGCCATGATCGACGCTTTTGATTATTAGTGAGGAAGATGAAGTTGAAAATAAAAATAATTACGGGTTATAAATTTTCAAAGGGGTATGATTACAGAAAAATGAAAATGGTTCGATGGTCTTGGGTGTTGTCGGGATAGCAAGTGGTTGTGGGTTCGAATCCCGGCTTGGGCGATTCAATATTTTTTTGGGCCTTTGAAGGTAGCCATTTATCAACTTTATTATTAATTATTATTATTATCATTATAGATTGTTATTTTTATTATTATTTTTGTACTTATTAATTATTGTTATTATTACATGTATTATAATTGTTACTAGTATTATTATTAACATAAGTGTATATATAAAATTATCATTTATCATCATAATATTAGATACAAATATGAATATTATTATTATTGTCAGTATCATTATGATCAATATAATTAGATAATTATAAGTAGTAATATTAATAATATGAGTATCATTATTATTATATTATTAAAAATTATTATCCTAACTATTATTAGAAATAAAATTTGCTATAAATATTATTATTATTAGTATTGTTATTATCTTTATTATCAGATACAATTTTCATTAATATTATTAATATTATTTTACCAAATAAACATTATGTATATAAAAACATTTATAAGTAATAATACATATAAGTATGTACTAATGATATTAATGACTTTTACATAAATATACATATATAACAAATTAATATAAATTTTATATACAATACTAATCTGATATATATATATATATATATATATATATATATATATATATATATATATATATATATATATATATATATATATATATATATATATATATATATAATAAGAAATTTGAATATATACACATAACCTAACAACATTAATATTTCTATATATAAAATGAAAATATATATAATGAAACTTACTAATTTACTATATTTATAAATTACATCACAAATAATAATACATATATTTGTTCGATTACGATTATACATTTTAATTTATATACAAATGATATAGGTTCGTGAATTCGAGGCCAACCCTGCATTGTTCAGTTGTTCAATGTCGTCATATGTATTTTTACTACAAAATACAGTATGGTGAGTTTCATTTGCTTTCCCTTTTACTCTTTACATTTTTGGGGCTGAGAATACATGCAAATGTTTTATTAACTGTTTTACAATAATTATATGCGTGAGTTTCATTATTCCCATTTTAAATGCTTTCGCAATATATATTTTTGGGACTGAGAATACATGCACTGTTTTTATAACTGTTTTACGAAATAGACACAAGTAATTGAAACTACATTATATGGTTGAATGATCGAAATCGAATATGCCCCTTTTTATTAAGTCTGGTAATCTAAGAATTAGGAAACAGACACCCTAATTGACGCGAACTCTAAAGATAGATCTATAGGGCCCAACAAGCCCCATCCAAAGTACCGGATGCTTTAGTACTTCGAAATTTATATCATGTCCGAAGGAGGATCCCGGAATGATGGGGATATTCTTATATACATACTATGAATGTCGGTTACCAGGTGTTCAATCCATATGAATGATATTTTTTGTCTCTATGCATGGGACGTATGTTTATGAGAAATGGAAATATAAAATCTTGTGGTCTATTAAAATTATGAAATGATTATTTATGATAAACTAATGAACTCACCAACCTTTTGGTTGACACTTGAAAGTATGTTTATTCTCAGGTACGAAAGAAATCTTCTGCTGTGCATTTGCTCATTTTAGATATATTACTTGGAGTCATTCATGACATATTTCAAAAGATGTTGCATTCGAGTCATTGAGTTCATCAAGAATATTATCAAGTTATTTATAGTTTAGATATATTCTGAAATAGTATGCATGTCTGTCAACTTACGATGAAATGAAAGTTGTCTTTTAAAAATGAATGCAATGTTTGTAAAATGTATCATATAGAGGTCAAGTACCTCGCAATGTAATCAACTGTTGTGAATCGTTTATAATCGATGTAGACTTCGTCCGGATGGATTAGGATGGGTCTTCACAAACACAAACCCTAGATTCCTAAAAATTTTGAAGTTTTTGGCTTCAAATCATGTTAAATAGCATCAATCTAGGTTATACATGCATAAAATACTAACAATTTAACTCTAATTACACTAGAAATTAACAAAATCAAATTAGGTAAATTATAGCTCAAGAATACTAAAAATCAAATTTAAAGAGGTTTAGGGGTGAAATTTTTACCTTCTTTGAAAAGCTTCTGAACAATTTCATGATTAGAGCGAGAAATTTGACGAATTATGGTGAAAAATTGTGAATTTTAGAGGTGATTTTTGGATTATTTTTGTGTATATGTGTGTGTGTTGTGGTGAAGACAGACTCATCTGTCTATATGATCTGCCCAGATATTCTGCCTCATGCGATCGCATGAGGTTACATGCCAAACCCCATGCGATCGCATGGGGGTCTGTATTTTTTTTTTTTTAAACCTTTACTAATAAAACATATATATTAAAAATTAAAATTTTGTTTTTAGGATGAGGGCATTTCGGATCGTTGTCCTAGTCCGTCCCTCGATAAAATTTTAAAATTTGTCATTTTTTTAAGCGCAGTTTTAAAGCAAAGATTTTTGAGTTTTTTTTATATGTTTTTGGCATACTTTAATTCAATAAGATTAAAAATAATGATAATAAAAATTCTCGTCCCTCCCTTGGGTAGAGCAATTTCGGTTCAACGACCTACTTTTCAACTCATGACGAATTTTAAAAATCATATTTTTAACTTAGCGAAATAAAGTAAATTTTTGTTTTTAAATTCACACCAAACTTAAATTTAAATTGCATAAAATTAAAAATTCATATTATTAAAATTTTAAAAATTCACACCAAATTTATATTATATTTTTGTTTTTATACATACAAACTTATATTAAAAATATTAATTTTTTTTATATTTACAAACTTAAATATATTAATTTAAAAAGTTTACAATAATAATTTAATATTAATGTATTAATTTTAAAAACAAAGTAAAATTAAAAATTAAAAATCTTTTTGGTCTTTTATGCCACTTTAATCAATCAAATATTATCAAAAATACACGCTCCTCTTTTCGGTAAAGTAATTTCGGCTATATTACCTAGTTTTACTCCTGACGAATTTCTGAAATATTTTGGGTTGATTGATTAAAGATATTTATACCTTAAGAATAAACGGTAAATTTCGCAGTGATGTAATAAATTTTTGTATGATATCATTAATTTCGGTCGCAAAACCTTATTTTATTGAGTATCAATTTAATACTTTATAGCAAACAATTTAGCGTTTAATGTCAAAAGGTTAAAAACAATAAAATAAAAATAAAAATAAAAACTGTACATACTTACCTGTTAGATAGAATTCTCAGTGACCTGCTTTAGCCCACTCATAAGATAGTCGGACGAATTGGTTTTCCATAGCTACATAGGCGTAACCTCGAGCATTCAATGATTTTTCTTTGAAACATATGAACGGTCCTTCTCTGCATAAAGTAACGAACTCGGTATTGGAATATGTCTGATTCGTCGAGCATTTTCCTTCGTGTGACCATTTTCCGCATTTGTGACATCTTTCAAGGTGTCGTGCTCTTCTTTTCGCTGCGGATTTTGATTTTATTTTACCAAAATGTAACTTATTATGATCGTTTCTGAGTTCTTTTCTTACTCCATTCATTTTGGCTCTTATTACTGATACCAGGTCACTCGGGAGTGTGTCATTATTACGTTTAGTGATCAAAGCGTGTAGCATTAGACCATGGTTTAGTTCACAGGAATTCTTCATCTCGTAAAACCTAAAAAAAATAAAAATTCAGAATGGGGGGAGAAGACTAGTTCTTTAGGGTCTGCTAGGGAAAGACCATTCGGATTCCATTCTCGAGAACTACATGAAAACAGAATATCTAACTCTAACAGAAATACGTATTACCCTTAAAAGACTCGAATCTCCCCACACTTAGTTAGCTGTGGTGTCGAAATTGTGATTAACTTCGTTTTCAATTTCCATCGGTCCATGTATGTAATGTTTAATAACTCTGTGACCATTAACTTTAAATTCAATCGCATTTGAATTTATTAACTCTATTGTTCCGTATGGGAAAACACTTTTGACGATGAATGGTCCAGACCATCTTGATTTCAATTTTCCAGGAAATAGCTTGAATCGTGAATTAAAAAGAAGAACTTTGTCTCCTTCTTTAAATTCTTTTGAACTTCTAATTCTTTTATCATGCTATTTCTTCGTTCTTTCCTTATAGATTAACGAATTTTTGTATGCTTCAAGTCTTAATTCTTCTAATTCGTTTAGTTGACTTAACCGTAGACGTCCAGCTTCATGTAAATCAAGATTACATGTCTTCAAAGCCCAAAATGCTTTGTGTTCAATTTCTACTGGAAGATGACATGCTTTTCCGTAAACGAGTCTAAAAGGTGTGGTTCCAATTGGAGTTTTGTAGGCTGTTCTAAAAGCCCAGAGTGCATCCTCCAATTTCATGGACCATTCCTTCGGATTTGATCCTACGGTTTTCTCTAGAATACGTTTTAATGCTCGGTTGGTATTTTCGACTTGTCCACTTGTTTGTGGATGATAAGCAGTGGAGATTTTATGAGTTACTCCATATCTTTTGAGAACTTTCTAAAGTTGATTATTACAAAAATGAGTACCCCGATCACTTATTAAAGCTTACAGTGTTCCAAACCTGGCAAAAAGACGTTTTAAAAAGTTGACTACAACTCGTGCATCGTTAGTCGGGAGAGCTTATGCTTCCGCCCATTTAGATACATAATCAATGGCAACGAGAATTTAGAGATTATTATGAGATTTTGGAAATGGACCCATAAAGTCAATACTCCAAATGTCAAATACTTCACATACTTGAATGACATTTTGTGGCATTTCATCACGTTGACTTATTTTTCTGGCCCATTTGACAAGCATCACAGGATTTACAAATAAGGTGTGCGTCTTTGAAAATTGTAGGCCAATAGAATCCAGCATCGTAAACTTTTCTTGCTGTGAGTTGAGGCCCATAATGCCCTCCTGTTGGTCCTGTGTGACAATGGTTTAAAATTTGACTAGCTTCATCTCCGAATACACATCGGCGTATTATTCCATCGGGACAATTTTTAAACAAATGTAGATCTTCCCAGAAATAGTGTTTTATATCACTAAAGAATTTCTTTCGTTTTTGGTACGACAACCCTTTTTCAAGAAATCTACATACTAAGTAGTTTGCATAGTCTGCAAATCATGGAATTTCATTATAATCTATCTTCAATAGATATTCATCAGGAAAGTTATCTTGTATGGCCGATTCATTTAGAACTTCTAATTCAGAATTTTCAAGACGAGAAAGATGATCAGCTGCGAGATTTTCTGCTCCCTTTTTATCTCGGATTTCAATATCGAACTCTTGTAAGAGTAAGATCCAATGGATTAATCTTGTTTTAGCATCTTGTTTCGAAAATAGGTATCTAAGAGCAGAATGGTCAGTATAGACCACCGTTTTAGCTAGAACGCGATATGAACGAAATTTGTCAAAAGCAAAGACAATAGCAAGGAGTTCTTTTTCAGTAGTTATGTAATTCGTTTTTGCTCCTTGTAACGTCTTACTAGCATAATATATAGGTTGAAATCATTTTTCAATCCTTTGTCCTAAAACGGCTCCCATTGCAAAATCACTTGCATCGCACATTAGTTCAAACGGTAGATTCCAATTTGGAGTTATCATGATCGGCGCATTAGTGAGTTTTCTTTAAGAATATTAAAAGATTTGATGCATTCATCCGAAAAGATGAATGGAGCATCCTTTTCTAGGAGTTTATTCATAGGAGTGGCAATTTTAGAAAAATCTTTTATGAAACGTCGGTAAAAACCGGCATGCCCTAAAAAACTCCTAACTCCTCTAACATTAGTGGGATGTGGAAGTTTAGCAATTACATCTACTTTAGCTCTATCCACTTCAATTCCTTCCTTTGAAATTTTATGACCAAGAACGATGCCTTCTTTAATCATGAAATGGCATTTCTCCCAATTAAGAACTAGATTTGATTGTTCGCATCTAATAAGCATTCGTTCAAGATTAACTAGACATGATTCAAAAGTATCACCAAAGACTGAAAAGTCATCCATGAAAACTTCCATGCATTCTTCTATGATGTCGTGAAAAATCACCATCATGCACCTTTGAAAGGTTGCAGGGGCGTTGCAAAGTCCAAATGGCATGCGTTTGTAAGCAAAAGTACCATAAGGGCATGTGAACGTGGTTTTCTCTTGGTCCTCGGGTGCTATTGGAATTTGAAAATATCCAGAAAAACCATCAAGAAAACAATAGTAACTATTTCCAGCTAATCTTTCCAACATTTGATCAATGAGAGGTAATGGAAAGTGGTGTTTTCTGGTGGCGTCATTTAATTTTCTATAATCAATACAAACACGCCATCCTGTTACAGTCCTAGTAGGAATAAGCTCATTTTTCTCATTTGTGATGACAGTCATGCCACCCTTCTTAGGCACGCATTGAACTGGGCTTACCCATAGACTATCAGAAATTGGATAAATTAAACCTGCATCTAGCAGTTTAATAATTTCTTTCTTAACAACATCTTGCATATTAGGATTTAGTCTTCGTTGACGTTGCACATACGTTTTATAACCTTCTTCCATAAGGATTTTATGTGTGTAATACGAAGGACTTATTCCTTTAATATCATGAATTTTCCATGCAATAGCTGGTTTATGAGCTCTTAGCACAGAAATGAGTTGAGATTTTTCATTTTCAGTAAGAGAAGACGATATTATTACAGGTAATTCAGATTCACCATGTAAATAAGCATATTCCAAATGGTTTGGAATTGGCTTTAACTCTAATTTCGGTGGTTCTTCTATCGATGATTTATATCGATATCTGTCTTCTTTTTTTAGCATTTGAATTTCTTCTGTTGTTGGTTCATATCCATTAGCCATAAGTGTAGCTAACATTTCAGCTTCATCAATTGGTTCAGTTCCTTCTCCTAAAGAACATTCTCCTGTTCCTTGTAATTCTGGAAATTCTTCTAACAATTCTGCATGTGAATCTATAGTTTGAATATAATAACATGTATCATCTGCAAATTGTGGTTGTTGCATGGCTCTATCAACTGAAAAGGTAACACTCTCGTCCTCTATACTTAGGGTCAGTTTCTTACCGAACACGTCTATTATTGCTTTAGCCGTGTTTAAGAATGGTCTTCCTAATATGAGAGGAACTCGAGAATCTTCTTCCATGTCCAAAATAACAAAATCTACTAGAAATACTACAAACTTTAACTAGCATTCTCCATTATTCCTCTAGGATATTTTACTGATCGATCGGCTAGTTGTATACTTATTCGTGTTGGTTTCAATTTTTCAAGGTCTAGTTTAGCGTATAGTGAATACGGCATTAAATTTATACTAGCACCTAAGTCTGCCAATGCTTCTATTGAACTAAGACTACCCAGAAAACATGGAATTGTGAAACTTCCTGGATCTGATAATTTTTCTGGTATCTTATTCAATAACACTGCAGAACAATTAGCATTCATAGTAACAGCCGAGAGGTCTTCCATTTTCTTTGTATTTGTGATTAGATCTTTCAGAAATTTAGCATATCTAGGCATTCCTGAAATCACATCAATGAAAGGAAGATTTACTTTTATTTTTTTAAACATATCCAAGAATTTGGATTGCTCGGCTTCAAGTCTCTTTTTTCTCATTTTACTCGGGTAAGGAAGTGGTGGTTGATATGGTTTAACATAAGGTTTAGCTTTAACTGTGTTATCTTCATTAACCTTCTCAACTACCGGTTCTTTTTCCTTATCTTGCTCAGATTGTGGTTCTTGTGAAGTAGGAATAGAGTCATCAGAAATTACAGGTATTTCGGGTAGTTTAAGTGTAACACCACTTCTTGTGGTAATGGATTTAGCTGTTTCATTCCGGGGGTTAGCATTTGTATTACTAGGTAGACTTCCCGGTTTTCTTTCACCTATCAACCTTGCTAGGTTGCTTACTTCTTGTTCCAGATTTTGAATAGAAGCTTGTTGATTTCTAAATGCTTGAGCATTTTGTTCATTGGTTTGTTTCTGAGATGTGAAAAACTGCGTTTGAGATTCAACTAGCTTCGACATCATATCTTCTAAATTTGGCTTTTTATCATCGGTTTGTGGTGGTTTATTTTTAAAAATTGGTCTTTGCTGATTGTAAGTATTATTGGATACTTGTTGATTACTAGGACCTTGTTGGTTGTTTTATGGAACATTTCAGTTATAATTCTGATTTTGATTGTAGAATGGTCTTGGCGGTTGATAATTATTCTGATAATTATTTCCAGGCCTTTGGTTTATGTATGAAACATTCTCTCTTTGTTCCATTGTTAGTTCAATACTGAGACAATCTTTTGTCAAATGTGGTCCTCCACACTGCTCACAACTAATTCTTATTGAGTGGATATCTTTAGTCATCTTTTCCATTCGTCTCTCGACAGCATCTATCTTTGCAGAAATGGAATCGAAGTCATGGCTAGAATCGGCTCTAGCTGCTTTAGATGATCTAACGATATCTTTTTCTTGATGCCACTCATGTGAGTGGGAAGCAGTGTTATCAATAATTTTGTAAGCGTCAGTTGCGGTTTTCTTCATAATGGAACCACCAGCTACTATATCGATGTCTTTTCTTGTAGTGATGTCGCATCCTTGGTAGAATATTTGTACTATTTGACAAGTGTCTAAACCATGTTGCAGACATCCTCTCAATAACTTTCCAAATCTTGTCCACGCCTCATATAGAGTTTCATTTGGCTTTTGCGTGAATGTAACAATTTCTCCTTGAAGTCTTACGGCTTTAGATGCCGGAAAGAATTGTTTAAGAAAATTTTCTACTAAAACGTCCCATGTATCAATCGCCCATTTAGGTAACGATTCTAACCAATCTTTGGCTTCTCCCTTTAAAGTCCAGGGAAATAACATGAGATATATTTGTTCATCCTCCACTTCTCTGATTTTGAATAAAGTACAGATCCTATTAAAGGTACGAAGATGTTCATTTGGATCTTCTTTCGGTGCACCACTAAATTGGCATTGATTAGTTACCATGTGTAGAATTTGTCCTTTGATTTCATAATCTGGCGCATTAATGTCTGGTTGAGTAATTATGTGACCTTGGCCAGTGCGTTTAGCTCTCATTCGGTCTTCCATACTTAGAGGTTCCAGATTTTTCATGATTGAATTTGTTGAATCTGAATCACTAGAGTATTCTGATTTAATGGGTTGTTCCTCGACAATCTCCGTTTGAATGATTGGTGGTTTCGGAGGAAAGATTAGTGGTTCAGGATCTCTGAATTGTCCCTGAATATCCTCCGGATTCTCAATTGTGAGGTCGGGTTCAAAAAATGGATTATCGGAAATTTGAATTGGAGTACTTGGTTGACTGGATGGCGATTCTAAAGAAAAATCAACGGTGACAATATTGGCTAGATGTCTTGATCGAGTTACAGGTGGGGAACGTATAAAAGGTGGTGAACGTTTTGCTCGGTGCATTCACTGAATATCCTATTAGTTATAAAAATAAAAATTATATAAGTTATCAAATTAATAGACTTTTTTACTTTTGCCCACGTTTCGAATAGCCAATAGATGCAGCAGGGAGCCAGAACCCTTTAAATCGGAAGCTCACAACTCAGCCACTAACAAATCCAACTATTACTACGAAACAGAAAATTTGGATGTCTATCAATTTAACCACTTAAAATAATTTTTCGTTGAAGTTTAAAGAAATTTTAGATAAGAAATAGAAAATTCTATGTCCTAAAAACTAGAGAGGCGAATAATAAGAAAGAAAAAGAGCGAGTCGGAAAACGTTGAAAAATAAAAGGTTCAAAAATAATAAAAAGAACGTAGCGCGTCAAAACTTAAAAGTCTAAAAACTAAGAATTAAAAGTTGCGTCTAAAAATATTAAAGCTTAAAAGGAATTCTATATCCAAAACAGTATAAACTTAAAAAGGTACTAAAATATTAAAACGGCGTTGCAAAATTCTAAAGCACCTAAATCTTAGTCTAAAGAAAAAGTACTTAAGGGATTTTACGGCAAAGCCTAAAAATCTAGAAATAAAAATAACTATGGCAAAAACTATGACTTAAAACTAATTATGAGTGAAAAATACAAATATTACGCTAAAACGAATAAAAAGATACAAAATATAAAAATAAACTTAAAGTTGTAAAAAGTACAATTTTTATAAAAATATTATTTTTATATTATTTATTTTATAAAACTATTAATTTTATAATTTATTAAAACTAATTAAACTAAATAATACAAATTAATTAAAAACTAAAAATAAATAATTAAAAACATTAACCCTAATTTAGGGTTTTAATTAAATAATAATAATAATTACCCCGTAATTAATGCAGTACCAGTTCACATGGGACGTGTCAGATCACTTCATGCGGCCGCATGAAATTTTGCCTTCGGGTTCATGCGATCGCATGAAGTAGGGTTTCGGGCCAAATGCTGGGCTGCAACAGTGATCGGGCCGAGTACTTTTTATATTTTTCTTTCTTTTTTCTGTTTTGCTGTTTTTAAAATAAATAAATATTTATATAAAATAATAAAATACTTATATTTAAAAACTAAAATAAAAATAAAAATACTTTTTTAACTTTATATATTTTAAACAAATTCTTAAAAATAAATATATAGATATTTTTCTTTTATATTTTTGTATATTTTTTTTATATTTTTTAAAAACGTATATTTTTAATAAAAACTTAATAAAACCCTAATAAAATATTTTTTATATATATATATATAGCGTTGCGCTTCCGGCGTTTAAGCAAGAAGTCCCCGGCAGCGGCGCCAAAAATACTTGATGTGCGTAGAGGTGTATACAAAATAGTTATATTTTTACTACGAAAAACTATTTAATACGATACAATTTTACACAAGTTATTTATTTATTTATAGAATGGATATACCTAAACCTTGCTACAACACTTATAGGCAGTGTACCTAATCGTACAGTAGTGTAGTTTTTAGTAAATCCAGTTCGTCCACACGGAACTCGCCAAGTTTAACGCTATATTTTTAACTTATAATTGTAAAAATACAAAAATATATATAAGTAGTATTATTATTATAAAAGGGGGTTTTTACCGTTTAATAACCGGTTTATAGATTTTAAAACTTTAGTCGCAGTTAAAACCTAATGTAAAATATTAAAAATAACTTAATTTAAAGCGTAAAATAAATAACGATAATGAAATTGCGATAAACAAAAATGCGATAAAATAAAATTACGATAATTAAAAAATGCGATAATTAAAAGTGCAATTAAATACAATGACAATAATTAAAAGTGCGATAATTAGAAGTGCAATTAAATATGAAAATAAAGGAATTATGCTTATTTAAACTTCCGTAATCATGATGTTTGACTTGTTGATTTTAGTTTATTTCCATGGGTTAATTGTCCTTTGTCCTGGATTATTTAATATGTCCGTCTGGTTTTTGTCCATAACAGTTCATCAGTCATAAATATAAAGTGCGAGTGTCCTCGTCAAATTATCCTTATATCCGAAGTCAAATATTCCAACTAATTGGGATTCGAATTGTAACAAGGTCTTAATACTTTGTTTAATGAATACACCAGGTTATCGACTGCGTGTAAACCAAGGTTTTAATACTTTGTTAACAATTACATCAATTACCCTTGAATGTAATCCACCCCTATTTCAACAAGTCTATTAACTATTAATCCAGTTCTGTGTCCGATAAAATGAACAATTATTGGTATTTATAGATATCCCGCCCATCGTGCCCAGTCAAGCGTATGTGGTTATATATAAATACGTCAAATTATAAGTCTATATATTAAATTAACGAGGTATCGTTTAGTTAATATAAAACCCATTAATAGCCCATAGTCTAATTTCTACAAGTGTCGTTCTTTTATCCAAACCCCAATTATGGTACAAAGCCCAATTACCCAATTTAAGTATTTAGCCCAACATCACGATTACTCTGGCATTAAATAAACATAATGTAGTGACCCGAACTTTTCCATGTTTATATATATTAATTGAGATTGATATTTACATGATTAAATGTTTCCAACATGTTAAGCAATCAAACTTGTTAAGACTTGATTAATTGAAATATGTTTCATATAGACAATTGACCACCCAAGTTGACCGGCGATTCACGAACGTTAAAACTTATAAAAATGACATGACGATATATATATGGATATACATATGGTTAACATGAGATTATGATAAGTAAGTGTCTCCATACGTATATTAACAATGAGTTATATACATATAAACAAGACTACTAACTTAAGGATTTCGAAACGAGACATATATGTAACGATTATCGTTGTAACGACATTTAAATGTATATATATCATATTAAGATATATTAATATATCATAATATCATGATAATATAATAATTTAACATCTCATTAGATATAATAAACAATGGGTTAACAACATTAATTGAGATCGTTAACTTAAAGGTTTCAAAACAACACTTACATGTAACGACTAACGATGACTTAACGACTCAGTTAAAATGTATATACATGTAGTGTATTTAGATGTATTAAAATACTTTTGGAAGACTTCAAGACATATATCAAAACACTCATACTTAACGAAAATGGTTACAGTTACTTTTCCATTCTTTTCTTTCATCAAGAATTCTAGTCGTATTCTTACCCGTATTATACACAGCTTCAAAACGTACTTACTATGAGTATATACCAATAGGAACTAGCATGAGATTCCACTTTTGATTATGTCATGTATGACTAATCAATTTTAACTTCTACCATGAGCTAGTCAACTAACTAGAACTCCTTTTAACCCCACTCACCACTCACCAATTACCACTCATCATTCACTCCATTTCACTTCCAATTCTCTTTCTAATTCTCTCTAAACACACACACACTATTATGAACGTATTTTTTCAGTAGTTAATCATCATCTTCATCAAAAATCACTTCAAGAATCAAGCTATAATCATCATAGGAAGAACACTTCAAGAACACTTCAAAAATCCCTTCAAGTTTACTAATTTACTTCCAAGCTTTCTAATCCATTCCAAGTAATCATCTAAGATCAAGAAACCTTTGTTATATACAGTAGGTTATCTTTCTTATTCAAGGTAATATTCATATTCAAACTTTGATTCAATTTCTATAACTATAAACTATCTTAATTCGAGTAAAAATCTTACTTGAACTTGTTTTTGTGTCATGATCCTACTTCAAGAACTTTCAAGCCATCCAAGATCCTTTGAAGCTAGATCATTTCTTGTCACTTCCAGTAGGTTTACCTACTAAACTTGAGGTAGTAATGATGTTCATAACATCATTCGATTCATATATATAAAACTATCTTATTCGAAGGTTTAAACTCGTAATCACTAGAACATAGTTTAGTTAATTCTAAACTTGTTCGCAAACAAAAGTTAATCCTTCTAACTTGACTTTTAAAATTAACTAAACACATGTTCTATATCTATATGATATGCTAACTTAATGATTTAAAACCTGGAAACACGAAAAACACCGTAAAACCGGATTTACGCCGTCGTAGTAACACCGCGGGCTGTTTTGGGTTGGTTAATTAAAAACTATGATAAACTTTGATTTAAAAGTTGTTATTCTGAGAAAATGATTTTTATTATGAACATGAAACTATATCCAAAAATTATGGTTAAACTCAAAGTGGAAGTATGTTTTCTAAAATGGTCATCTAGACGTCGTTCTTTCGACTGAAATGACTACCTTTACAAAAACGACTTGTAACTTATTTTTCCGACTATAAACCTATACTTATTCTATTTAGATTCATAAAATATAGTTCAATATGAAACCATAGCAATTTGATTCACTCAAAACGGATTTAAAATGAAGAAGTTATGGGTAAAACAAGATTGGATAATTTTTCTCATTTTAGCTACGTGAAAATTGGTAACAAATCTATTCCAACCATAACTTAATCAACTTGTATTGTATATTATGTAATCTTGAGATACCATAGACACGTATACAATGTTTCGACCTATCATGTCGACACATCTATATATATTTCGGAACAACCATAGACACTCTATATGTGAATGTTGGAGTTAGCTATACAGGGTTGAGGTTGATTCCAAAATATATATAGTTTGAGTTGTGATCAATACTGAGATACGTATACACTGGGTCGTGGATTGATTTAAGATAATATTTATCGATTTATTTCTGTACATCTAACTGTGGACAACTAGTTGTAGGTTACTAACGAGGACAGCTGACTTAATAAACTTAAAACATCAAAATATATTAAAAGTGTTGTAAATATATTTTAAACATACTTTGATATATATGTATATATTGTTATAGGTTCGTGAATCAACCAGTGGCCAAGTCTTACTTCCCGACGAAGTAAAAATCTGTGAAAGTGAGTTATAGTCCCACTTTTAAAATCTAATATTTTTGGGATGAGATTACATGCAGGTTTTATAAATGATTTACAAAATAGACACAAATACGGGAAACTACATTCTATGGTTGAATTATCGAAATCGAATATGCCCCTTTTTATTAAGTCTGGTAATCTAAGAATTAGGGAACAGACACCCTAATTGACGCGAATCCTAAAGATAGATCTATTGGGCTTAACAAACCCCATCCAAAGTACCGGATGCTTTAGTACTTCGAAATTTATATCATATCCGAAGGGTGTCCCGAAATGATGGGGATATTCTTATATATGCATCTTGTTAATGTCGGTTACCAGGTGTTCACCATATGAATGATTTTTATCTCTATGTATGGGATGTATATTGAAATATGAAATCTTGTGGTCTATTGTTACAATTTGATATATATAGGTTAAGCCTATAACTCACCAACATTTTTGTTGACGTTTAAAGCATGTTTATTCTCAGGTGAATACTAAGAGCTTCCGCTGTTGCATACTAAAATAAGGACAAGATTTGGAGTCAATGTTTGTATGATACTGTGTAAAAACTGCATTCAAGAAACTGATTTCGATGTAACATATTTGTATTGTAAACCATTATGTAATGGTCGTGTGTAAACAGGATATTTTAGATTATCATTATTTGATAATCTACGTAAAGCTTTTTAAACCTTTATTTATGAAATAAAGGTTATGGTTTGTTTTAAAAATGAATGCAGTCTTTGAAAAACGTCTCATATAGAGGTCAAAAACCTCACAACGAAATCAATTAATATGGAACGTTTTTAATCAATAAGAACGGGACATTTCAGTTGGTATCCGAGCGTTGGTCTTAGAGAACCAGAAAATTTGCATTAGTGTGTCTTATCGATTTTGTTAGGATGCATTAGTGAGTCTGGACTTCGACCGTGTTTTCTTTAAAAATGATTGCTTAACATTTTTGTTGGAAACTATATATTTTTAACATATGAATATTATGTGATATATTAATCTCTTAACGTGTTTGATATTATGTGATAGATGTCTACCTCTAGAACTAGTCCCATTGACTCACCTAATAATAATGAAGAGTCAAATGTAAATTGGAATGATTCGTGGACTGATTCACAAGTTCCCGAAGAGGAACCGGAAGAAGAGTCGGAACCGGAAGAAGAATCGAAACCGGAAGAAGAATCGGAACCGGAAGAAGAAATAGAACCGGTGGGGGAAATAATAAAACGGTTAAGTAAAAGAGAATCCTCAACCAACCGACCAAGGTTAATTATGGTCAATGGTGTTTCCGCCAAGGAAGCAAAATATTGGGAGGATTACCAATTCTCCGATGAATCGGATTCCGACGAGAATTCCGATGATGTTATAGAAATTACCCCAACTGAATTTAAAAAGGCAAAAGAAAATAATAAGGGAAAGGGCATAAAAATAGAGAAATCTAATTCCAACCCCGATGAACTTTATATGTATCGTCAATCCCCGAAGTCCTTAAGTTGTAACAATGACCCGGGAACCTCTAAACCACCAGGTTTTTCTAAACCAATGTGGACAACGACGGCTCGTATTAGGGGAACATCGTATATCCCTAGAAACTTGGCAAAACGAACCAAAACCGAACAAGAAGAAACGAGCGAGTTGGAATAAGATAGTTGTATTCGTGTGGTGTAATATATGTAATATAGTGTGCTTATGCTTTATGATATATGTAAAAATTGCTTGTATTAATAAGTATTTTTTTTATGAATCTAACTCTTGTCTATTTTACAGTATAAAAACACAAAATGGATAGACAACCCAATATTTTAAGAGACCTACCCGGAGACATGATTGATGAAATCTTGTGTAGAGTCGGTCAGAATTCTTCGGCACAACTATTTAAGGCGAGATCAGTTTGTAAGACATTCGAAGAACGTTCCAAGAATGCCTTGGTTTATAAAAGACTTTCGTTCGAAAGATGGGGGATATCACATTGGGAAATCCATAAGTTACGATGTGTTTACTTTGACGCATATATTGCGGGGAACCCAAATGCTATTTTACGCAATGGGTTAAGAAATTATTTTGACTCAATATATCCGAATATTGGACATCGTGATTTAGAAAAAGCGGCTAACATGCAACATAAAGAAGCATGTTATGCTTACGGATTAGTAATGTTCGCTTCTCACCAAAGTGAGAACAAGAACATCGGGCTACAACTATTAAACAAAACGTTCCCACAAGTGACGGAGTCGGTAATTGGGGTAAGAAATGAGGTTTTTAGGTTATTACGAGACTGTTGGTCATTACGTAACCCTCGTCCCTTTGACGACGTTACAACACGCTGTCTTATCAACGGCCATAACGGTTATGTTCCACAAGACCAAGGATGGGAAGTAGTCTTAGTAAAACCAGAATGCATGACTTGTTTCTGGACGTATGAATTACGGGTCTTTATTGCCTTTGCTGAACGACTTGTGTACTAGCTAGAATTATCTTCACAACTATCTTGTATCAAAGTTATTGTGTGCTATATTTCATGCTTTATGTAAAATAAGCGGTATTGTAAGTTTGTAAACTATTGTATAAAAGTTTGAACGCGAAATATTATTATAAACAGTTTTTCATATAGAATTGTAGTAGTTAAATTGTATATTAGCTACTAAGTATGAACTTAACGGGTAGGTACTACCCGAATTTAAACTTATAAAATGCTAATATGAAGAAAAAGCTTTTATAAATGAGTTCATATTATGCTACGAAATACTATTAACTACTCTTAATATTCTGTATGATTAACTTGTTCCATTTGACTATTTTGAAGGAAATGGCACCGACTACTCGACACACCGTGAATATGAATGAAGAAAAATTCTGTACTTTTCTAGCTTCAAATATAGCCGCAGTACAGGCTGCACTACATACCAACAATAACCTTGGATCTTGCAGTACAGGAAATCGTGGAGGATGCACCTACAAAGAATTCACTGCCTGCAAACCTTTGGAATTTGATGGAACCGAAGGACCGATCGGATTGAAACGGTGGACCGAGAAGGTCGAATCGGTGTTTGCCATAAGTAAGTGTACTGAAGAGGACAAAGTGAAGTACGCTACGCATACCTTCACAGGTTCTGCGTTAACATGGTGGAA
The DNA here is from genome assembly GCF_046630445.1 of Rutidosis leptorrhynchoides. Lineage (NCBI taxonomy): Eukaryota > Viridiplantae > Streptophyta > Magnoliopsida > Asterales > Asteraceae > Rutidosis > Rutidosis leptorrhynchoides. The sequence goes on from NC_092333.1 coordinate 48,212,070, forward strand.
TACCTATCTAGAGCAAGTGGGACAAGATGATGCGTACGCACTACCGTGGTCAGCATTCAAGCACTTGATGAACGAGAAGTACCGTCCCAGATCTGAGGTCAATAAGCTCAAGACAGAACTTAGAGGGTTACGAACCCAAGGATTTGATATTACCACGTACGAAAGACGATTCACAGAATTGTGTCTATTGTGTCCGGGAGCATTCGAAGATGAGGAAGAGAAGATCGACGCGTTTGTGAAAGGATTACCAGAAAGAATCCAAGAAGATATAAGTTCACACGAGCCCGCCTCCATACAACAGGCATGTAGAATGGCTCACAAACTAGTGAACCAGATTGAAGAAAGAATTAAAGAACAGACTGCTGAAGAGGCCAATGTGAAGCAAGTCAAAAGAAAGTGGGAGGAAAACGGTGATAAGAATCACCAATACAACAACAACAGCAATTACAACAATAATCGCAACAATTATCCCAACAATTATCCCAACAATCGCAACACCAATCGCAACTACAACAAACGGCCCAACAACAACAACAACAACAACAACAACAACAACAACAACAACAACAACAGCAACTACAACAATCATCCCAACAACAATAATAACCGCAACAACAACAACAATCAGAAGTAGCTATGCCAAAGGTGTGAAAAGTATCACTCGGGGTTCTGCACCAAATTTTGCAACAAGTGTAAAAGAAATGGTCATAGCGTGGCAAAGTGTGAGGTCTACGGACCAGGGGTTAATAGAACGAAAGGAACAAATGGTGTCGAAACGAGTAATGGCGGAGCAAGTAGTGTCAGAGCAAGTTATGCCAATGTAGTTTGTTATAAATGTGGAAAACCGGGCCACATTATTAGAAATTGCCCGAACCAGGAGAACACGAATGGATAAGGCCGCGGAAGAGTTTTCAATATTAATACGGCAGAGGCACAGGAAGACCCGGAGCTTGTTACGGGTACGTTTCTTATTGACAATAAATCTGCTTACGTTTTATTTGATTCGGGTGCGGATAGAAGCTATATGAGTAGAGATTTTTGTGCTAAATTAAGTTGTCCATTGATGCCTTTGGATAGTAAATTTTTACTCGAATTAGCAAATGGTAAATTAATTTCAGCAGATAATATGTGTCGGAATCGAGAAATTAAACTGGTTAGCGAAACATTTAAGATTGATTTGATACCAGTAGAGTTAGGGAGTTTTGATGTGATAATCAGTATGGACTGGTTGAAAGAAGTGAAAGCAGAGATCGTTTGTTACAAAAATGCAATTCGCATTATACGAGAAAAAGGAAAACCCTTAATGGTGTACGGAGAAAAGGGCAACACGAAGCTACATCTTATAAGTAATTTGAAGGTACAAAAACTAATAAGAAAAGGTTGCTATGCTGTTCTAGCACACGTCGAGAAAGTACAAACTGAAGAAAAGAGTATCAATGATGTTCCCATTGCAAAAGAATTTCCCGATGTATTTCTGAAAGAATTACCGGGATTACCCCCACAGCGATCAGTTGAATTTCAAATAGATCTTGTACCAGGAGCTGCACCAATAGCTCGTGCTCCTTACAGACTCGCACCCAGCGAGATGAAAGAACTGCAAAGCCAATTACAAGAACTTTTAGAGCGTGGTTTCATTCGACCAAGCACATCACCGTGGGGAGCTCCTGTTTTGTTTGTCAAGAAGAAAGATGATACATTCAGGTTGTGTATCGACTACCGAGAGTTGAAGAAACTTACCATCAAGAACCGCTACCCACTACCGAGAATCGACGACTTATTTGATCAACTACAAGGCTCGTCTGTTTATTCAAAGATTGACTTACGTTCCGGGTATCATCAAATGCGGGTGAAAGAAGATGATATTCCAAAGACTGCTTTCAGAACACGTTACGGTCATTATGAGTTTATGGTCATGCCATTTAGTTTAACTAATGCACCAGCTGTGTTCATGGACCTTATGAACCGAGTGTGTGGACCATACCTTGACAAGTTTGTCATTGTTTTCATTGATGACATACTTATTTACTCAAAGAATGACCAAGAACACGGTGAACATTTGAGAAAGGTGTTAGAAGTATTGAGGAAGGAAGAATTGTACGCTAAGTTTTCAAAGTGTGCATTTTCATTGGAAGAAGTTCAATTCCTCGGTCACATAGTGAACAAAGAAGGTATTAAGGTGGATCCGGCAAAGATAGAAACTATTGAAAAGTGGGAAACCCCGAAAACTCCGAAACACATACGCCAGTTTTTAGGACTAGCCGGTTACTACAGAAGGTTCATCCAAGACTTTTCCAGAATAGCAAAACCCTTGACTGCATTAACGCATAAAGGGAGGAAATTTGAATGGAATGATGAACAAGAGAAAGCGTTTCAGTTATTGAAGAAAAAGCTAACTACGGCACCTATATTGTCATTGCCTGAAGGGAATGATGATTTTGTGATTTATTGTGACGCATCAAAGCCAGGTCTCGGTTGTGTATTAATGCAACGAACGAAGGTGATTGCTTATGCGTCTAGACAATTGAAGATTCACGAACAAAATTATACGACGCATGATTTAGAATTAGGAGCGATTGTTTTTGCATTAAAGACTTGGAGGTACTACTTATATGGGGTCAAAAGTATTATATATACCGACCACAAAAGTCTTCAACACATATTTAATCAGAAACAACTGAATATGAGGCAGCGTAGGTGGATTGAATTATTGAATGATTACGACTTTGAGATTCGTTACCACCCGGGGAAGGCAAATGTGGTAGCCGATGCCTTGAGCAGGAAGGACAGAGAACCCATTCGAGTAAAATCTATGAATATAATGATTCATAATAACTTTACTACTCAAATAAAGGAGGCGCAACAAGGAGTTTTAAAAGAGGGAAATTTAAAGGATGAAATACCCAAAGGATCGGAGAAACATCTTAATATTCGGGAAGACGGAACCTGTTATAGGGCTGAAAGGATTTGGGTACCAAAATTTGGAGATATGAGAGAAATGGTACTTAGAGAAGCTCATAAAACCAGATACTCAATACATCCGGGAACGGGGAAGATGTACAAGGATCTCAAGAAACATTTTTGGTGGCCGGGTATGAAAGCCGATGTTGCTAAATACGTAGGAGAATGTTTGACGTGTTCTAAGGTCAAAGCTGAGCATCAGAAACCATCAGGTCTACTTCAACAACCCGAAATCCCAGAATGGAAATGGGAAAACATTACCATGGACTTCATCACTAAATTGCCAAGGACTGCAAGTGGTTTTTATACTATTTGGGTAATAGTTGATCGTCTCACCAAATCAGCACATTTCCTGCCAATAAGAGAAGATGACAAGATGGAGAAGTTAGCACGACTGTATTTGAAGGAAGTCGTCTCTAGACATGGAATACCAATCTCTATTATCTCTGATAGGGATGGCAGATTTATTTCAAGATTCTGGCAGACATTACAGCAAGCATTGGGAACTCGTCTAGACATGAGTACTGCCTATCGTCCACAAACTGATGGGCAGAGCAAAAGGACGATACAAACGCTTGAAGACATGCTACGAGCATGTGTTATTGATTTCGAAAACAGTTGGGATCGACATCTACCATTAGCAGAATTTTCCTACAACAACAGCTACCATTCAAGCATTGAGATGGCGCCGTTTGAAGCACTTTATGGTAGAAAGTGCAGGTCTCCGATTTGTTGGAGTGAAGTGGGGGATAGACAGATTACGGGTCCGGAGATTATACAAGAAACTACCGAGAAGATCATCCAAATTCAACAACGGTTGAAAACCGCCCAAAGTCGACAAAAGAGCTACGCTGACATTAAAAGAAAAGATATAGAATTTGAAATTGGAGAGATGGTCATGCTTAAAGTTGAACCTTGGAAAGGCGTTGTTCGATTTGGTAAACGAGGGAAATTAAATCCAAGGTATATTGGACCATTCAAGATTATTGATCGTGTCGGACCAGTAGCTTACCGACTTGAGTTACCTCAACAACTCGCGGCTGTACATAACACTTTCCACGTCTCGAATTTGAAGAAATGTTTTGCTAAAGAAGATCTCACTATTCCGTTAGATGAAATCCAAATCAACGAAAAACTCCAATTCATCGAAGAACCCGTCGAAATAATGGATCGTGAGGTTAAAAGACTTAAGCAAAACAAGATACCAATTGTTAAGGTTTGATGGAATGCTCGTAGAGGACCCGAGTTCACCTGGGAGCGTGAAGATCAGATGAAGAAGAAATACCCGCATCTATTTCCAGAAGATTCGTCAACACCTTCAACAGCTTAAAATTTCGGGACGAAATTTATTTAACGGGTAGGTACTGTAGTGACCCGAACTTTTCCATGTTTATATATATTAATTGAGATTGATATTTACATGATTAAATGTTTCCAACATGTTAAGCAATCAAACTTGTTAAGACTTGATTAATTGAAGTATGTTTCATATAGACAATTGACCACCCAAGTTGACCGGCGATTCACGAACGTTAAAACTTATAAAAACGACATGACGATATATATATATATGGATATACATATGGTTAACATGAGATTATTATAAGTAAGTATCTCCATACGTATATTAACAATGAGTTATATACATATAAACAAGACTACTAACTTAAGGATTTCGAAACGAGACATATATGTAACGATTATCGTTGTAACGACATTTAAATGTATATATATATCATATTAAGATATATTAATATATCATAATATCATGATAATATAATAATTTAACATCTCATTAGATATAATAAACAATGGGTTAACAACATTAATTGAGATCGTTAACTTAAAGGTTTCAAAACAATACTTACATGTAACGACTAACGATGACTTAACGACTCAGTTAAAATGTATATACATGTAGTGTATTTAGATGTATTAAAATACTTTTGGAAGACTTCAAGACATATATAAAAACACTCATACTTAACGAAAATGGTTACAGTTACTTTTCCATTCTTTTCTTTCATCAAGAATTCTAGTCGTATTCTTACCCGTATTATACACAGCTTCAAAACGTACTTACTATGAGTATATACCAATAGGAACTAGCATGGGATTCCACTCTTGATTATGTCATGTATGACTAATCAATTTTAACTTCTACCATGAGCTAGTCAACTAACTAGAACTCCTTTTAACCCCACTCACCACTCACCAATTACCACTCATCATTCACTCCATTTCACTTCCAATTCTCTTTCTAATTCTCTCTCAACACACACACACTATTATGAACGTATTTTTACAGTAGTTAATCATCATCTTCATCAAAAATCACTTCAAGAATCAAGCTATAATCATCATAGGAAGAACACTTCAAGAACACTTCAAAAATCCCTTCAATTTTACTAATTTACTTCCAAGCTTTCTAATCCATTCCAAGTAATCATCTAAGATCAAGAAACCTTTGTTATATACAGTAGGTTATCTTTCTTATTCAAGGTAATATTCATATTCAAACTTTGATTCAATTTCTATAACTATAAACTATCTTAATTCGAGTAAAAATCTTACTTGAACTTGTTTTTGTGTCATGATCCTACTTCAAGAACTTTCAAGCCATCCAAGATCCTTTGAAGCTAGATCATTTCTTGTCACTTCCAGTAGGTTTACCTACTAAACTTGAGGTAGTAATGATGTTCATAACATCATTCGATTCATATATATAAAACTATCTTATTCGAAGGTTTAAACTCGTAATCACTAGAACATAGTTTAGTTAATTCTAAACTTGTTCGCAAACAAAAGTTAATCCTTCTAACTTGACTTTTAAAATTAACTAAACACATGTTCTATATCTATATGATATGCTAACTTAATGATTTAAAACCTGGAAACACGAAAAACACCGTAAAACCGGATTTACGCCGTCGTAGTAACACCGCGGGCTGTTTTGGGTTGGTTAATTAAAAACTATGATAACTTTGATTTAAAAGTTGTTATTCTGAGAAAATTATTTTTATTATGAACATGAAACTATATCCAAAAATTATGGTTAAACTCAAAGTGGAAGTATGTTTTCTAAAATGGTCATCTAGACGTCGTTCTTTCGACTGAAATGACTACCTTTACAAAAATGACTTGTAACTTATTTTTCCGACTATAAACCTATACTTATTCTGTTTAGATTCATAAAATAGAGTTCAATATGAAACCATAGCAATTTGATTCACTCAAAACGGATTTAAAATGAAGAAGTTATGGGTAAAACAAGATTGGATAATTTTTCTCATTTTAGCTACGTGAAAATTGGTAACAAATCTATTCCAACCATAACTTAATCAACTTGTATTGTATATTATGTAATCTTGAGATACCATAGACACGTATACAATGTTTCGACCTATCATGTCGACACATCTATATATATTTCAGAACAACCATAGACACTCTATATGTGAATGTTGGAGTTAGCTATACGGGGTTGAGGTTGATTCCAAAATATATATAGTTTGAGTTGTGATCAATACTGAGATACGTATACACTGGGTCGTGGATTGATTCAAGATAATATTTATCAATTTATTTCTGTACATCTAACTGTGGACAACTAGTTGTAGGTTACTAACGAGGACAGCTGACTTAATAAACTTAAAACATCAAAATATATTAAAAGTGTTGTAAATATATTTTAAACATACTTTGATATATATGTATATATTGTTATAGGTTCGTGAATCAACCAGTGGCCAAGTCTTACTTCCCGACGAAGTAAAAATCTGTGAAAGTGAGTTATAGTCCCACTTTTAAAATCTAATATTTTTGGGATGAGAATACATGCAGGTTTTATAAATGATTTACAAAATAGACACAAGTACGTGAAACTACATTCTATGGTTGAATTATCGAAATCGAATATGCCCCTTTTTATTAAGTCTGGTAATCTAAGAATTAGGGAACAGACACCCTAATTGACGCGAATCCTAAAGATAGATCTATTGGGCTTAACAAACCCCATCCAAAGTACCGGATGCTTTAGTACTTCGAAATTTATATCATATCCGAAGGGTGTCCCGGAATGATGGGGATATTCTTATATATGCATCTTGTTAATGTCGGTTACCAGGTGTTCACCATATGAATGATTTTTATCTCTTTGTATGGGATGTATATTGAAATATGAAATCTTGTGGTCTATTGTTACAATTTGATATATATAGGTTAAACCTATAACTCACCAACATTTTTGTTGACGTTTAAAGCATGTTTATTCTCAGGTGAATACTAAGAGCTTCCGCTGTTGCATACTAAAATAAGGACAAGATTTGGAGTCAATGTTTGTATGATACTGTGTAAAAACTGCATTCAAGAAACTAATTTCGATGTAACATATTTGTATTGTAAACCATTATGTAATGGTCGTGTGTAAACAGGATATTTTAGATTATCATTATTTGATAATCTACGTAAAGCTTTTTAAACCTTTATTTATGAAATAAAGGTTATGGTTTGTTTTAAAAATGAATGCAGTCTTTGAAAAACGTCTCATATAGAGGTCAAAACCTCGCAACGAAATCAATTAATATGGAACGTTTTTAATCAATAAGAACGGGACATTTCACATAATAATAACATAGCTACGAGACATTAATTTAAAAAGGTTGAACATAACTTACAATGATTAAAAATAGCGTAGCATTACACGGACAGAATTTTGACTAACACCCTTACAACATTCGCTAACATACCCTTATTATTAGAATTTAAAATTAAAATTATAATATATATATATATTTTTACGTATGAGAGAAAGGAAAGAAAAAGATGGTGTAATATATATATATATTTTTACGCATGTGGCCTGGTACCTACTGCCATGCGATCGCATGGATTTCTCTCATCCAGGCCATGCGATCGCATGGCCTGCTTTTCCAGGTCACATGTCTTTGTTTGCATTCTGCCGACGGTTTATAAATATATATATAATATATAAATAATTTTAAGAATTATTTAAATATTATATTATATTTATATGCATAGTTGACTTGTAATTTTTAGTCCGTTACGTCGAGCGTTGAGAGTTGACTCTGGTCCCGGTTTCGGATTTTCGAACGTCCTTGCGTACAATTTAATATCTTGTATTTTGTGTTTTGCGTCTTGTACTCTTGTAATTTTGAGACGTTTCTCATCAATAATTTGAACCACTTTGATTGTACTTTGTATTTTTGAGCTTTTTGGTTGTTTGCGTCTTCAATTCGTCGAATCTGTCTTTTGTCTTCACCTTTTATTATTTAAATGAATATTACTTGTAAATAGAACAATTGCAACTAAAAGCTAGTCTTTCTTGAGGGATAATGCTATGAAATATATGTTCGTTTTTAGCATTATCACTTGTCAATATCTAAATAGGAGTGTCTACCACCCCGCGTAAACACAATATATTTTGACATTCGCCTCCATATGGCATTAGCGTCAAAATTTTTATCTACCCTCTCACCTTCATAAATTAAAGTTGTACAATCAGGTGATAATAATTCAGCGGGGGTGTAAATCTGTAAAGCTCTAGCCATGTCTATCATGGACATCCTGTACATCCTACCTCCAAGTAAAAATCTAAGAAAAGTCCTATTGTCTATAATATCTACATCCTTATTAAATGCTATAGTACTCATTAATTCAACACACCATTCCTTATATACAGGCCTACGAATGGTAAACAAAAGTTTCCAGTCAGGAAAATAAGAGTTCCCATACCTTTGGATTAGTAACAGCCTAACTGAGTTAGCTAGGTTGACTTCTTCCAAAGGTCTCCAATCTATTACCCTTGGTACTTCCACATTTTTGGTGCAAAGCTTAAATTTGTTACGTTGGTACTTTGGGTAATCTCTCCAGCTTCGCTCAAATCTAAGATTGGGATGTAATTCATGATCATGAACTCTTGAGTGTACTATTAACTGGTGAGGCGGAAATTGTATGTAGGCAGTAAAAATTTGTGGTTCCGGTTCAAAATATGGTAGGTGTTGATTATGATGTTGTTGCTCTTGTTGTGGCTCAGGTGGTATCTCTCGCTGTGGTTCTTGTTCAGGTTGTCTAGACGATGATGCTCCGTCAGTATCGGTATTTCTCTCTAAAACACATTAAACACAAAATTTGTGCATCCAAATATGCATTAGTATTTGCAGAATAACAACTTAAAACAATTACAACAACATGTTTAATCCATATTAAAGTTATACTCATTTTCATATTTTTATCAATTCTACAATTTTTCAAATAAGCATATATGAAAATGTATACAAAGTTCATAAGCATTCAACTCAAATAACATGTTAAAATAACCATTACTAGCAATTAAACAAGTTTCAAATGGCATTCATATCAAAATAATCAAGTTCATGAATTTTAGACTTAAAAAGTACACTTTAATGCTCAAAAATCATGTTCAGGATCAAAGTTTGGACCATTTAGCAACCTAAACATGTTACACTACTTAATTTAGCAATAATTCACAACAAAAATCGGCCATAACTTGGTTATATCAAAAAGCCCCAAATTGCTCAAGAACACAAACCCTAGATTTCTAAAAATTTTGAAGTTTAAGGCTTCAAATCATGGCAAATAGCATCAACCTAGGTTATACAAGCATAATATATTAACAATTTAACTCTAATTAAGCTAGAAATTATCAAACTAGGATTATTGCAATTAATTGAAATTATCACTAAAATTTGGAAATTTAAAAATTTAGGGGTGAAATTTTTACCTTTTTACTCCCAAATTCGAAGAAAGGCGTGATTATAGCACGAAATTTGGTTGATTTTGATGAAAAATTAGTGAAATTTGAGATTGTTTTGAGAGTTGTTCGTGTATGTGTGTGTGTAAAAGTGAGGAGACATAAGCAGCACGCTGGAGTTTTTGATATCTGTCCAGCATTTGGTCCCCATTAGATCGCATGGGTTCCAAGTGCAAACCCCATGCGATCGCATGGGGTGTGGTATTATATATATATATATATATATATATATATATATATATATATATATATATATATATATATATATATATATATATATATATATATAACCTTTAACTTATGAAACAAAAATTGATTAAATTTAAAATAGGTCATTTCGGTACGTTCACCTAATTCGTCCCTCGACAAAATTTTAAAATTTTCCATTTCAAAGCGATCGTTTTAAAAGTAAAGATTTTTGGTTTTTTTTTAATGTTTTTAGCATACTTTAAATTAATAAGATTAAAAATATTGATAACAAAATTTGTCGCCCCGCCCTCGGGTAAAGCAATTTCGGTTCAACGACCTAGTCTTCAACTCACGATGAATTTTAGATATCAAATTTTTAACTAAATGAAATAAAGTAAATTTTTGTTTTTAAATTCACACCAAACTTAAATTTTAAAAGTGCATATTAATAAAAGTTCATATAAATATTATTAATATTTATATACATTAGTTTTACAAACTTATATTTAAAATAATATAATTATATATTACTTTTATAAATTTACAATAATATTAAATTAATATTTATTAATTTTAAAAACAAGGTAAAAATAAAATTAAAATCTTTTTGGTCTTTTAACCCACTTTAATCAATCAAATATTAAAAAAAATATACGTCCCTCTTTTGGGTAAAGTAATTTTGGTTATATTACCTAATTTTACTCCTGAAGAATTTCTGAAATATTTTAAATTGATTGATTAAATATATTTATACCTTATGAATAAACGGTAAATTTCGCAGTGATGAATTAAATTTTTATCTGATATTAATAATTTCGGTTTATTATACCTAATTTTATTGAATATCAATTTAATACTTTATAGCGAACGATTCAACGTTTATTATCAAAAGGTTAAAAGCAATAAATATAAATAAAATAAAAACTGTACATACTTACCTATGAGATAGAATTCTCAGAGACCTGCTTTAGTCGACTCATAGGAGAGTCGTTCAATTTGATTTTCCATTGCTACATAAGCGTAACCTTGATTTTTCAATAACTTTTCTTCTAAACATATGAACGATCCTTCTCTGCATAAAGTAACGAACTAGGTATTGGAATGTGTTTGATTGTTTGAACATTTCCCTTCGTGTGACCATTTTCCGCATTTATGACATCTTTTAAGGTGTCGTGCTCTTCTTTTTGTTGCAGATTTTGATTTTCCTTTACCAAAATGTATCTTATTATGATTGTTCCTGAGTTCTTTCCTCACATCGTCTATTTTGCCTCTTATGAATGATACCAGCTCACTCGGGAAGGTGTTATTATTACGTTTAGTAATCATAGCATGTAGTAGTAGACCATGGTTCAAATCAAAAGAATTCTTCATCTCGTTAAACCTAAAAACATAAAAATTCAGAATGGAGGGAGAAGACTAGTTCTTTAGAGTCTGCTAGGGAAAGACCATTCGGATTTCATTTTCGAGAACTACACGAAAACAGAAAATCTAACTCTAGACAACATTATATTATTTCTTAGAACATTTGAATCTCCCCACACTTAGTTAGCTGTGGTATCGAAATTGTGATTAACTTCATCGTTCATTTCAATTGGAACATCAACAACTTGCATATCTCTGACTTTTGCTTCAAGCCATTTGTTGATTTCCTATGTAACATTCACAAATTTAACTAACATCGCCTTTTCTTTAGGCGATAAATTGGATACTAATCGGTTGCATAACTTAAAGTTCCCCTTAATCCTAGCATCTTGAATCCGTTTATAAAGTTTCTTCGTTGAACTGTTAAAAACGGGTTCATCTAATTTTGTATCAACAACGGGGTTCTTTGTTATCGGGTCATCATTAGGTGTTTCTTCATCTTCCCCACACTTAGGCATTTTTATTGGTTCAACTATTTTGGTTGGTGGAGATTTAAACTTTCGGTTCACAAAGGTGACCGAATTGTCACCATCCCTAAGTGTCATTCTACCTTCTCTTACATCAAAGAACGCCTCGGTGGTTGCTAAAAATGGGCGACCTAAAATTAGAGGAGTATCAAGGTCTTCCTCCATATTAATAACTATGAAATCTGCAACAAAGGTCAAACTTCCCACTTTAACAAGTAAATTGTTGGCTATTTCAACCGGGTGTTTAATGGTTAGGTCAAATGATTGAACACCTATGCTGGTTGGTCTTAATTTACCCATACCTAATCTTTTGTATAAGGAAAGAGGCATAACATTCGCACTTGCTCCTAAATCTACGAGCCCATTATACATAGCACCATCATTAAGCAAGCAAGAAATGATAAATTCACCTGGGTCTCCCACTTTAGTAAGTGGAGTTGATTTGTTAACCTTTTCTGGGTGATCTTTTCTTGGTTCTTTCACTTCTACTTGAACTTCTTGTTCATATTTTTCTTCGTTTCTTGGAATGGGAGGTTTATATAGAAATTCTTCCTCTTCACTCCAATTTGAAATCTCTCCATCTTCCACTTTTGGTTTTTCACATGTCGTTGAAAACATATTTATGTTTTCATTCTGAGGGTTTTCTTTGGTGGTGAAATTATGATTAACTTCATTGTCAACTTTCATCGGACCATGTATGTAATGTTTAACTCTGTGACCATTAACTTTAAATTCAATCCCATTTGAATTTATTAACTCTATTGTTCCGTATGGGAAAACTCTTTTGACTATAAATGGTCCAGACCATCTTAATTTCAATTTTCCAGGAAATAGCTTGAATCGTAAATTGAAAAGAAGAACTCTGTCTCCTTCCTTAAATTCTTTTGAACTTCTAATTCTTTTATCATGCCATTTATTCGTTCTTTCCTTATAGATTAACGAATTTTCATATGCATCATGTCTTAATTCTTCTAATTCATTTAGTTGACTTAATCGTAGACGTCCAGCTTCATGCAAATCAAGATTACATGTCTTCAGAGCCCAAAATGCTTTGTGCTCAATTTCTACTAGAAGGTGACATGCTTTTCCGTAAACGAGTTTAAAAGTGTGGTGCCAATTCGAGTTTTGTAGGCTGTTCTAAAAGCCCAAAGTGCATCCTCCAATTTCATGGACCATTCCTTCGGATTTGATCCTAAGATTTTTTCTAAAATACGTTTTAATGCTCGGTTGGTATTTTCAACTTGTCCACTTGTTTGTGGATGATAAGCGGTTGAGATTTTATGAGTTACTCCATATATTTTGAGAACTTTCTCAAGTTGATTATTACAGAAATGAGTACCCCGATCACTTATTAAAGCTTTCGGTGTTCTGAACCTTACAAAAAGACGTTTTAAGAAGTTGACTACAACTCGTGCATCGTTAGTTGGGAGAGCTTGTGCTTCCGTCCATTTAGATACATAATCAATAGCAACGAGAATGTAGAGATTATTATGAGATTTTGGAAATGGACTCATAAAGTCAATACCTCAAACGTTAAAAACTTCACATACTTGAATGACATTTTGTGGCATTTCATCACGTTGACTTATTTTTCCGGCCCTTTGACATGCAACACATGATTTACGAAGAAGGTGTGCATCCTTGAAAATTGTAGGCCAATAGAATCCAGCATCGTAGACTTTCCTTGCTGTGAGTTGAGGCCCATAATGCCCTCCTGTTGGTCCTGTGTGACAATGGTTTATGTAACATCCTCAATCGGGCCTAGCTGTAAGATTACTATTTTTGCCCTTAAGTTAGTAATGTGTTACTATATGCTTTTATTTTTATTTAATATTTATTATTATTTAATGATGTGGTTAGGACCAGTTTGTGACAAGAGTCACAGAACAGGTTTGTTTATTTAATTTGGACTTCGTTTGGGTTGCCAAATGTTGTACGAAAGATATCAGATAACTGATAAATACCCGTGTATCGCACAGTGTGAGAATTAAACCCAATTAAGTGACTAGTGCTGTCCACTTTCTTTCATTTTCCAGACTCTTCCCAAACCACACCCGTTCTTCATCTTCTCCACAAATCAAACCCTAATCCTTAAACATTGATTTTGAGCTCAAATTGGTGTTAGAATCGTGTTTGTTATCATTTACTGAGTCTATCAAGATAAGTAACATGTGTTTTTGTGTTCAATTCGTTGTTAAATTCATAGTTTTGTGTGAGTTTTGTAAAGAGCTTGAATTTATGTCAAAACAAGTGATTTAAGTGTTGTTATGGTCAAATTGTTGTGGGTTTTGAGTCTATAACAAGTAGTGAACAAGTTGTGGTCGATTTTGGTGTTTAAAACGAGCTGTAGATCGAGATTTGAGGATTTCATCGTGAAGTCCGTAGCCTTTGTTCAGTTTCTGATGAAGATGAACACACTCGGCCGACTGTCGGCCGACTGATGGTTGAACCGGCCGATTGACGAAGACAACCGATCGACTGTTGAGTGAACCGACCGACTGAGATTTACCTTCGGCCGATTGATGTAATACCAAATGAATCGACCGACTGGGAAGGTCAGTCGATCGGTTGTGTCGACAGTCGACCGACTGTAAGAGTCAGTCGACCGACTGAGTGTCCAGGGCGGAATATTTTACCTAAGTGTTAAGTTTTAGCCGTTATGCTGCCCGTTTGTATTTTGATGATATTGATGTAAATTTTGAAAAATTTTGAAAGTGCACAAGTGTTAAGCAAAAAATTTTAGCGGATACTTTTTCTGACAAAAATTTATATATTGTGTTATTTGATGTTAACGAACAGAAACTAACTTGTGTATATGTTTTTCTCATGAGAAAAGGAGAAAGAGAAGGTTTAGTGATTAGATAGCTGAATACCTTCTCGTTTGCTGGTATTTGGTGAGTGGTACTAACTGGAGAATATAGTATATAGAAGCATGTTATATTATGATTGCCATGCTTGTTAGATATACTTATTGTCGTGGTTAGTTAGTACTTGTGTGGTAGCCTCGGTAGGAGAGATCAACATGCGGGTTGGGTTCCTCTGTGGCAGCCTAAGCAACCATGGTGTATATATATGTGAATTACGAGTCTGTCGCGTGTGGATTATGTATATACATACGGTGGTGGAGGAACTTCTGGTAAGCCCCAGTCCGATTAGCTGGTGGTTAATGGTTTGGCTGAGCCGCCAGAGTCTCTGTAGACAGCACTTGGGTGAAGTTTGTGTGTTAGACTATTGTGACATGATTAGTATAACACTTATGTATGCTATGGCATCTAGTTAGTCGTACTCACTTAGCTTCATGCTAATTCCCCTCCATCTCCTCCCTGCAGGTTGATAGCTTTTGTAGATAGTGCGTTTTGGGAGAAGACGGGCATGGTGCTGTTATGTTTGACATGATTAACTCTGATGTGATCTTTTATAGTTTAAACTGTGTTCTTTTGAAAACAGATTGTAACTACATCTTCTCCGTATAAACATGTATTTTGTAATGACACGTGACACTGGTTGTCTTAGCAATAGTTAATGTTTATTTTGTAATTAATAAATAATTGCTTCCGCCACGTATTTAAAAAAAACATAACATGCTGGGGATGGGTTAAGTGAGTATTAGGACAGGATATGTGTTAGTTGTTAGTACTAACAGAATTTATACTAAGCTTTGGTGTGAGTGTTGTGGTAGTGCAGTAATGGTAGATAATCAAGCAACCGCTACTGGCAATACTGTCCCTGGAACTGGTACTTTTAGAGCCACTGACGAAGATGGACTTGTGTCTTCAGAAGAAGAAACCTCTCAAGAAGTAATAGAACTTCAAAGTCGGTTACTAGAAGCTCAGGAGAAAATTAAGGAATTGGAACAAGAACGGGTGCAATGGAACCCTAATACCACTGCGTTAAACACAACTTTTCCTTCAAACTTTTATAATCAAGCCGGTGGCAGTTCTCAATCACAGTTTCCACAAAATACCTATCAAAACTATCAAATGCCATTTCCGTTTAACCAGACTTTTCCTAATCAAATGATGTACCCATTTCAAGTCCCTGAGACAAGAAGGAAGTGTACCTATAAACAGTTTATGGAGTGCAAACCTTCTAAGTACAGCGGACAAACAAACCCTACGATGACCCTCAATTGGCTAAGAGAAGTGGAGAGGGCGTTAGAAGCATGTTTTTGTGAGCCAGAATCCATGGTGTTATTTGCTAGTAGGCTTCTCAAAGGTGAAGCAATGGAATGGTGGGACTCTATCACTGCATATTTACCTAAAGAACAGATCAGTCAGATTACATGGGAACAATTTGCTGCTAAAGTTCGCGAGCAGTATTGTTCTGAGTATGAGATAGAAAGATTGAAAACCGAGTTTCTGAGTATGAAGATGACAGAAAGCATGACGATTGATGAGGTTTTCAGAGATTTTACATCTAAGCTAAGGTTCGTTCAACAGTGGGTACCAACTGAGAAAGATAAGATTCAGCATTTTATGCGGGTGATTAAGCCGGAGTACAGAACCATTGTGAGATTTGCAACAACCTTGGCGCAGGCTCATGAGATGGCTAAAGTTACATAAGGTGATATAATGGCAGCAAAAAGAGAAAATTCGAGAAGTGGATCTTTTGGGGGTAAATCAGAAGGTCAATCGGGTGGACAGTCAATTCAGCAGTCGAGTAAGTAATCCGGTTTTCGTGGTAAAAAGGTAACCGAGTTTAAACAGAAAAGTAAGTCTGGTATTAGTGGATCAGGTTCAAGTCAGTCTGGGTTGTGTAATGTTTGTAAGTCAACCCATACCGGCCCGTGTTCTCCAATGACCAGAAGGTGTTTGAAATGTGGAGTGTTAGGTCATGAATCAATAGCTTGTTCTTTTAAGTCTAATGTTTGTTGGAGTTGCCATCAAGAGGGGCATAGATCAGCAAATTGTCCATCTGCATCAAGATCCGGTTCTGAGATAGGGTCAGGGGCGAGGTCTGTAACTTTTGGGGGATCTTCTGCTTCTACTGCCGAGCAGAAGAGAAAGAATCCTTCAACAGTAGAGGCAAGGGCATTTCAGATGACGGTAGATGCTGCAACCGCTATCGATGACATCATTACTGGTATGTTCTTGGTTAATTCCTTGCCAGCTTGTGTGTCATTTGATTCAGGAGCGAATCGTTCTTTTATGTCCTTAGGCTTTTGTGATAAGTTGAAGTTGCCTGTTAGGATGTAAGATGAGCATTTAGGAATAGAAGTAGCTGATGGTAAAATGGTTCCATGCACATCATCTGTGTCTGGAATTGCCATCGAAATTGACGGCCATTCCTTCCCTTTAACTTGTTTGTTGAAGCCTATACCTAGCTTTGATGTAGTCATAGGTATGAATTGGTTAAGAGCTAATAGGGCTAATATTAAGTGTGATAAGAATATGATTTCCTTCCGTTTGACCGATGGATCCGGAGTGATAGCTAGGGGAGAGCGCAGTGGATTTTACTTTCATATGGTTTCCCTAATGAAAGCTCAGAAGGCAATAACGAAAGGGTGTGATTCATTCTTAGCCTACGTGATTGATGTTAAGAAAGAGAAGAAGCAGGTGACCGATATTCTCGTTGTGTCAGAATTTCCCGAAGTATTTCCAGATGATTTACCAGGGTTACCTCCAGTACGTGAAGTAGAGTATAAAATTGATTTGGTTCCCAGTGCTACGCCAGTTGCAAAAGCTCCTTACAGATTAGCTCCATCAGAAATCCGAGAAATGATGTCTAAGATTCAGGAATTGTTAGATAAGGGGTTTATTCGACCAAGTTCTTCACCATGGGGTGCTCCTGTGTTGTTTGTGAAAAAGAAAGATGGGTCGCTTCGTATGTGTATAGATTACCGTGATTTGAATAAGTGAACAATAAAGAATAAGTATCCCTTACCGAGAATAGATGATTTATTCGATCAGTTACAGGGTGCTTCTTACTTTTCAAAGATTGATTTACGTTCAGGGTATCATCAAGTACATGTTGCAGAGAACGATATACCGAAAACAGCGTTCAGAACTAGATATGGTCATTATGAATTTTTAGTTATGCCATTTGGGTTAACAAACGCGCCAGCAGTGTTTATGGAATTAATGAACAGGGTGTGTCGCCAGTATCTTGACAAGTTTGTGATTGTCTTCATAGATGATATCTTAATATATTCAAAAACTGAGAAAGATCATGCTACGCATCTGAGGTTGGTGTTAGAGCTTCTGAAACAGGAACAGTTGTACACTAAATTCTCCAAATGTAAATTTTGGTTGCGGGAAGTACAGTTTCTGGGTCATGTGATTTGTGAACAGGGTATTAAAGTAGATCAGTCTAAGATAGAGGCCGTAATGAATTGGAACTCACCAAAAACGACGATAGAAATTAAGAGTTTTCTGGGTTTAGCAGGTTATTACCGCCGATTTATCAAAGACTTCTCTAAAATAGCAGGTCCGTTGAATAAGTTAACTAGAAAAGATGTAGCCTTTCGATGGACTGATGAACAAGAAAAGGCTTTTCAGACTCTCAAACAGTTGTTATGTCAGGTGCCAGTTTTAGCTTTACCAGAGGGAACAGAAGATTTTATGGTCTACTGCGATGCGTCATGTGCAGGTCTGGGTTGCGTTTTGATGCAGAGAAATAAAGTTATAGCGTATGCTTCACTACAGTTGAAGAATCATGAACGAAACTACCCTACTCACGATTTAGAGCTAACTGCAGTTGTGTTTGCTTTGAAGCTTTGGAGACATTATTTGTATGGTACACAATGTGAAATCTATACAGATCATAAGAGACTTCAATATATCTTTTCGCAGAAAGAATTAAATATGCATCAACGTCGATGTTTAGAATTGATTAAAGACTACAATTGCGAGATTAAGTACCATCCGCGTAAAGCAAATGTGGTCGCAGATGCTCTGAGTTGCAAGAAAACCATCGAAAATGTTAGATTTATGAGAATTGAAATAGTTTAAGACTTGATTGATAGATTGAAAGCTGTTCAGTTAGTAGCTTTGAATGACGAAAACCTAAAGACTGAACAAATGACAAAAAGAAAATTTGACCTATGCAATGATTCTAGAGGATTAAAGACCTATAATGACCGAATTTGGGTGCCTATGCTTGGAGATTTGAGGGATTTAATCCTTACTGAAGCGCATAAATCGAGATTATCAGTGCATCCAGGTAGTACAAAGATGTATAGAGACTTGAAAACATTGTATTGGTGGCCGACAATGAAGACAGATGTTGCAAATTTTGTTGAAAAATGTCATATTTGTGCACAAGTTAAGGCAGAACATCAGAAGCCGTATGGATCTCTAAGACAGTTAGAAATTCCTCAGTGGAAATGGGATCATATAACGATGGATTTTGTAACCAAGTTACCCCGAACCTAGAAAGGACACGACATGATCTGGGTGATTGTGGATCGTTTAACAAAGAGTGCTCACTTTTTAGCTACTCGTGAAACAGCTTCGTTAAGTGATTTGGCAGAATTGTACTTGAAAGAGATCGTTAGTCAACATGGTATACCGTTGTCAATAGTTTCCGATAGAGATACTAGGTTTGTATCGAACTTCTGGAATAGTTTACAATAGAATTTGGGTACACGTGTGAATCTAAGTACAGCATATCATCCACAGACAGACGGTCAGAGTGAACGAACGATTCAGACATTAGAAGACATGTTGAGAGTGTGTGTCTTAGAATATGGTGATTTTTGGGATTCACATGTTCCATTGATAGAGTTTGCTTACAACAATTCATATCATTCGAGTATCGGAATGCCACCGTATGAAATGTTGTATGGTCGAAAATGCAGAACTCCTATGTGTTGGTTAGAAGCAGGTGAGAAACAATTTGCAGGTCCCGAAATTGTTCAGATAACTGTAAAAAAGGTTGAAATTGCACGTGAGAAGTTAAAAGTAGCCAGAGACCGACAAAAGATGTATGCTGATCCGCGCAGATGTCCTGTGACATTTAATGTAGGTGATCGTGTTTATCTGAAAGTTTCGCCATGGAAAGGGGTGATCAGATTTGGTAAACGTGGTAAACTAGCACCGAGGTCTATTGGGCCATTTCCGATCAAAGAAATTTTGAATGATCAGACTGTTGTTTTAGATCTTCTATCAGAGTTAGCAGGAATACACAACACGTTCAACGTGTGCTATCTGAGAAAGTGCAAAGTGGATGATGAAAGTCAGATTCTTCCGTTGAAGGATTTGAAAGTTGATTTGACTAAGAAATTAGTGAAAGAACCGGTTAGAATAGTGGACAAGAAAGTCACAAAGTTAAGAAAGAAACAGATTCCAATGGTGTTAGTGGAATGGCGGCACAGTTTAGGTTCTAACTTGACGTAGGAAACCAAGGAGTTAATGAGAGCGCGCTATCCCCAGTTGTTTGACCTTGACCAGATTCCGAGGACAGAATCTTCTTAAGGGGGTAGATTTGTAACATCCTCAATCGGGCCTAGCTGTAAGATTACTATTTTTGCCCTTAAGTTAGTAATGTGTTACTATATGCTTTTATTTTTATTTAATAATTATTATTATTTAATGATGTGGTTAGGACCAGTTTGTGACAAGAGTTACAGAACAGGTTTGTTTATTTAATTTGGACTTCGTTTGGGTTGCCAAATGTTGTACGAAAGATATCAGATAATTGATAAATACCCGTGTATCGCACAGTGTGGGAATTAAACCCAATTAAGTGACTAGTGCTGTCCACTTTCTTGCATTTTCCAGACTCTTCCCAAACCACACCCGTTCTTCATCTTCTCCACAAATCAAACCCTAATCCTTAAACATTGATTTTGAGCTCAAATTGGTGTTAGAATCGTGTTTGTTATCGTTTACTAAGTCTATCAAGGTAAGTAAAATGTGTTTTTGTGTTCAATTCGTTGTTAAATTCATAGTTTTGTGTGAGTTTTGTAAAAAGCTTGAATTTGTGTCAAAACAAGTGATTTAAGTATTGTTATGGTCAAATTATTGTGGGTTTTGAGTCTATAACAAGTAGTGAACAAGTTGTGGTCGATTTTGGTGTTTAAAACGAGCTGTAGATCGAGATTTGAGGATTTCATTGTGAAGTCCGTAGCCTTTGTTCAGTTTCTGATGAAGATGAACACACTCGGTCGACAGTCGACCGACTGATGGTTGAACCGGTCGATTGACGAAGACAACCGACTGACTGCTGAGTGAACCGATCGACTGAGATTTACCTTCGGCCGATTGATGTAATACCAAATGAATCGACCGACTGGGAAGGTCAGTCGATCGGTTGTGTCGACAGTCGACCGACTGTAAGAGTCAGTCGACCGACTGAGTGTCCAGGGCAGAATATTTTACCTAAGTGTTGAGTTTTAGCCGTTATTCTGCCCGTTTATATTTTGATGATATTGATGTAAATTTTGAAAAATTTTGAAAGTGCACAAGTGTTAAGCAAAAATTTTTAGCAGATACTTTTTCTGACAAAAATTTATATTGTGTTATTTGATGTTAACGAACAGAAACTAACTTGTGTATATGTTTTTCTCAAGAGAAAAGGAGAAAGAGAAGGTTCAGTGATTAGATAGCTGAATACCTTCTCGTTTGCTGGTATTTGGTGAGTGGGACTAACTGGAGAATATATTATATAGAAGCATGTTATATTATGATTGTCATGCTTGTTAGATATACTTATTGTCGTGGTTAGTTAGTACTTGTAGTGACCCGAACTTTTCCATGTTTATATATATTAATTGAGATTGATATTTACATGATTAAATGTTTTCAACATGTTAAGCAATCAAACTTGTTAAGACTTGATTAATTGAAATAGGTTTCATATAGACAATTGACCACCCAAGTTGACCGGTGATTCACGAACGTTAAAACTTGTAAAAACTATATGATGACATATATATGGATATATATATATATAGTTAACATGATACTATGATAAGAAAACATATCATAAAGTATATTAACAATGAACTACATATGTAAAAACAAGACTACTAACTTAATGATTTTTAAACGAGACATATATGTAACGATTATCGTTGTAAAGATATTTAACGTATATATATCATATTAAGAGATATTCATACATGATAATATCATGATAATATAATAATTTAAAATCTCATTTGATATTATAAACATTGGGTTAACAACATTTAACAAGATCGTTAACCTAAAGGTTTCAAAACAACACTTACATGTTACGACTAACGATGACTTAACGACTCAGTTAAAATGTATATACATGTAGTGTTTTAATATGTATTTATACACTTTTGAAAGACTTCAATACACTTATCAAAATACTTCTACTTAACAAAAATTCTTACAATTACATCCTCGTTCAGTTTCATCAACAATTCTACTCGTATGCACCCGTATTCATACTCGTACAATACACAGCTTTTAGATGTATGTACTATTGGTATATACACTCCAATGATCAGCTCTTAGCAGCCCATGTGAGTCACCTAACACATGTGGGAACCATCATTTGGCAACTAGCATGAAATATCTCATAAAATTACAAAAATATGAGTAATCATTCATGACTTATTTACATGAAAACAAAATTACATATCCTTTATATCTAATCCATACACCAACGACCAAAAACACCTACAAACACTTTCATTCTTCAATTTTCTTCATCTAATTGATCTCTCTCAAGTTCTATCTTCAAGTTCTAAGTGTTCTTCATAAATTCCAAAAGTTCTAGTTTCATAAAATCAAGAATACTTTCAAGTTTGCTAGCTCACTTCCAATCTTGTAAGGTGATCATCCAACCTCAAGAAATCTTTGTTTCTTACAGTAGGTTATCATTCTAATACAAGGTAATAATCATATTCAAACTTTGGTTCAATTTCTATAACTATAACAATCTTATTTCAAGTGATGATCTTACTTGAACTTGTTTTCGTGTCATGATTCTGCTTCAAGAACTTCGAGCCATCCAAGGATCCATTGAAGCTAGATCCATTTTTCTCTTTTCCAGTAGGTTTATCCAAGGAACTTAAGGTAGTAATGATGTTCATAACATCATTCGATTCATACATATAAAGCTATCTTATTCGAAGGTTTAAACTTGTAATCACTAGAACATAGTTTAGTTAATTCTAAACTTGTTCGCAAACAAAAGTTAATCCTTCTAACTTGACTTTTAAAATCAACTAAACACATGTTCTATATCTATATGATATGCTAACTTAATGATTTAAAACCTGGAAACACGAAAAACACCGTAAAACCGGATTTACGCCGTCGTAGTAACACCGCGGGCTGTTTTGGGTTAGTTAATTAAAAACTATGATAAACTTTGATTTTAAAGTTGTTATTCTGAGAAAATGATCTTTATTATGAACATGAAACTATATCCAAAAATTATGATTAAACTCAAAGTGGAAGTATGTTTTCTAAAATGGTCATCTAGACGTCGTTCTTTCGACTGAAATGACTACCTTTACAAAAACGACTTGTAACTTATTTTTCCGACTATAAACCTATACTTTTCTGTTTATATTCATAAAATATAGTTCAATATGAAACCATAGCAATTTGATTCACTCAAAACGGATTTAAAATGAAGAAGTTATGGGTAAAACAAGATTGGATAATTTTTCTCATTTTAGCTACGTGAAAATTGGTAACAAATCTATTCCAACCATAACTTAATCAACTTGTATTGTATATTATGTAATCTTGAGATACCATAGACACGTATACAATGTTTCGACCTATCATGTCGACACATCTATATATATTTCGGAACAACCATAGACACTCTATATGTGAATGTTGGAGTTAGCTATACAGGGTTGAGGTTGATTCCAAAATATATATAGTTTGAGTTGTGATCAATACTGAGATACGTATACACTGGGTCGTGGATTGATTCAAGATAATATTTATCGATTTATTTCTGTACATCTAACTGTGGACAACTAGTTGTAGGTTACTAACGAGGACAGCTGACTTAATAAACTTAAAACATCAAAATATATTAAAAGTGTTGTAAATATATTTTGAACATACTTTGATATATATGTATATATTGTTATAGGTTCGTGAATCAACCAGTGGCCAAGTCTTACTTCCCGACGAAGTAAAAATCTCTGAAAGTGAGTTATAGTCCCACTTTTAAAATCTAATATTTTTGGGATGAGAATACATGCAGGTTTTATAAATGATTTACAAAATAGACACAAGTACGTGAAACTACATTCTATGGTTGAATTATCGAAATCGAATATGCCCCTTTTTATTAAGTCTGGTAATCTAAGAATTTGGGAACAGATACCCTAATTGACGCGAATCCTAAAGATAGATCTATTGGGCTTAACAAACCCCATCCAAAGTATCGGATGCTTTAGTACTTCGAAATTTATATCATATCCGAAGGGTGTCCCGGAATGATGGGGATATTCTTATATATGCATCTTGTTAATGTCGGTTACCAGGTGTTCACCATATGAATGATTTTTATCTCTATGTATGGGATGTGTATTGAAATATGAAATCTTGTGGTCTATTGTTACGATTTGATATATATAGGTTAAACCTATAACTCACCAACATTTTTGTTGACGTTTAAAGCATGTTTATTCTCAGGTGAATATTAAGAGCTTCCGCTGTTGCATACTAAAATAAGGACAAGATTTGGAGTCCATGTTTGTATGATATTGTGTAAAAACTGCATTCAAGAAACTGATTTCGATGTAACATATTTGTATTGTAAACCATTATGTAATGGTCGTGTGTAAAAAGGATATTTTAGATTATCATTATTTGATAATCTACGTAAAGCTTTTTAAACCTTTATTTATGAAATAAAGGTTATGGTTTGTTTTAAAAATGAATGCAGTCTTTGAAAAACGTCTCATATAGAGGTCAAAACCTCGCAACGAAATCAATTAATATGGAACGTTTTTAATCAATAAGAACGGGACATTTCAGTTGGTATCAGAGCGTTGGTCTTAGAGAACCAGAATTTTTCATTAGTGTGTCTTATCGAGTTTGTTAGGATGCATTAGTGAGTCTGGACTTCGACCGTGTTTACTTGAAAAATGATTGCTTAACAAATTTTGTTGGAAACTATATATTTTTAACATGTGAATATTATGTGATATATTAATCTCTTAACGCGTTTGATATTATGTGATAGATGTCTACCTCTAGAACAAGTCCCATTGACTCACCTAATAATAATGAAGAGTCAAATGTAAATTGGAATGATTCGTGGACTGATTCACAAGTTCCCGAAGAGGAACCGGAAGAAGAGTCGGAACCGGAAGAAGAATCGGAACCGGATGAAGAAATAGAACCGGTGGGGGAAATAATAAAACGGTTAAGTAAAAGAAAATCCTCAACCAACCGACCAAGGTTAATTATGGTCAATGGTGTTTCCGCCAAGGAAGCAAAATATTGGGAGGATTACCAATTCTCCGATGAATCGGATTCCGACGAGAATTCCGATGATGTTATAGAAATTACCCCAACTGAATTTAAAAAGACAAAAGAAAATAATAAGGGAAAGGGCATAAAAATAGAGAAATCTAATTCCAACCCCGATGAACTTTATATGTATCGTCAACGCCCGAAGTCCTTAAGTTGTAACAATGACCCGGGAACCTCTAAACCACCAGGTTTTTCTAAACCAATGTGGACAACGACGGCTCGTATTAGGGGAACATCATATATCCCTAGAAACTTGGCAAAACGAACCAAAACCGAAGAAGAAGAAACGAGCGAGTCGGAATAAGATAGTTGTATTCGTGTGGTGTAATATATGTAATATAGTGTTCTTATGCTTTATGATATATGTAAAAATTGCTTGTATTAATAAGTATTTTTTTATGAAACTAACTCTTGTCTATTTTACAGTTTAAAAACACAAAATGGATAGACAACCCAATATTTTAAGAGACCTACCCGGAGACATGATTGATGAAATCTTGTCTAGAGTCGGCCAGAATTCTTCGGCACAACTATTTAAGGCGAGATCAGTTTGTAAGACATTCGAAGAACGTTCCAAGAATGTCTTGGTTTATAAGAGACTTTCGTTTGAAAGATGGGGGATATCACATTGGGAAACCCATAAGTTACGATGTGTTTACTTTGACGCATATATTGCGGGGAACCCAAATGCTATTTTACGCAACGGGTTAAGAAATTATTTTGACTCAATATATCCGAATATTGGACTTCGTGATTTAGAAAAAGCGGCTAACATGCAACATAAAGAAGCATGTTATGCTTACGGATTAGTAATGTTCGCTTCTCACCAAAGTGAGAACAAGAACATCGGGCTACAACTATTAAACAAAACGTTTCCACAAGTGACGGAGTCGGTAATTGGGGTAAGAAATGAGGTTTTTAGATTATTACGGGACTGTTGGACATTACGTAACCCTCGTCCCTTTGATGACATTACAACACGCTGTCTTATCAACGGCCATAACGGTTATGTTGCACAAGACCAAGGATGGGAAGTAGTCCTAGTAAAACCAGAATGCATGACTTGTTTCTGGACGTATGAATTACGTGTCTTTATTGCCTTTGCTGAACGACTTGTGTACTAGCTAGAATTGTCTTCACAACTATCTTGTATCAAAGTTATTGTGTGCTATATTTCATGCTTTATGTAAAATAAGCGGTATTGTAAGTTTGTAAAATATTGTATAAAAGTTTGAACGCGAAATATTATTACAATCAGTTTTTCATATAGAATTGTAGTAGTTGAATTGTATATTAGCTACTAAGTATGAACTTAACGGGTAGGTACTACCCGAATTTAAACTTATAAAACGCTAATATGAAGAAAAAGCTTTTATAAATGAGTTCATATTATGCTACGAAATACTATTAACTACTCTTAATATTCTGTATGATTAACTTGTTCCATTTAACTATTTTGAAGGAAATGGCACCGACTACTCGACACACCGTGAATATGAATGAAGAGGAATTCCGTACTTTTCTAGCTTCAAACATAGCCGCAGTACAGGCTGCGCTACATACCAACAAAAACCTTGGATCTAGCAGTACATGAAATCGTGTAGGATGCACCTACAAAGAATTCACTGCCTGCAAACCTTTGGAATTTGATGGAACCGAAGGACCGATCGGATTGAAACGGTGGACCGAGAAGGTCGAATCGGTGTTTGCCATAAGTAAGTGTACTGAAGAGGACAAAGTAAAGTACGCTACGCATACCTTCACAGGTTCTGCGTTAACATGGTGGAATACCTATCTAGAGCAAGTGGGACAAGACGATGCGTACGCACTACCGTGGTCAGCATTCAAGCACTTGATGAACGAGAAGTACCGTCCCAGAACCGAGGTCAATAAGCTCAAGACAGAACTTAGAGGGTTACGAACCCAAGGATTTGATATTACCACGTACGAAAGACGATTCACAGAATTGTGCCTATTGTGTCCGGGAGCATTCGAAGATGAGGAAGAGAAGATCGACGCGTTTGTGAAAGGATTACCGGAAAGAATCCAAGAAGATATAAGTTCACACGAGCCCGCCTCCATACAACAGGCATGTAGAATGGCTCACAAACTAGTGAACCAGATTGAAGAAAGAATTAAAGAACAGACTGCTGAAGAGGCCAATGTGAAGCAAGTCAAAAGAAAGTAGGAGGAAAACGGTGATAAGAATCACCAATACAACAACAACAGCAATTACAACAATAATCGCAACAATTATCCCAACAATCGCAATATCAATCGCAACTACAACAAACGGCCCAACAACAACAACAACAACAACAACAACAGCAACTACAACAATCATCCCAACAACAATAATAACCGCAACAACAACAACAATCAGAAGCAGCTATGCCAAAGGTGTGAAAAGAATCACTCGGGGTTCTGCACCAAATTTTACAACAAGTGTAAAAGAAATGGTCATAGCGCGGTGAAGTGTGAGGTCTACGGACCAGGGGTTAATAGAACGAAAGGAACAAATGGTGTCGGAACGAGTAATGGCGGAGCAAGTAGTGTCGGAGCAAGTTATGCCAATGTAGTTTGTTATAAATGTGGAAAACCAGGCCACATTATTAGAAATTGCCCGAACCAGGAGAACACGAATGGACAAGGCCGTGGAAGAGTTTTCAATATTAATGCGGTAGAGGCACAGGAAGACCCGGAGCTTGTTACGGGTACGTTTCTTATTGACAATAAATCTGCTTACGTTTTATTTGATTCGGGTGCGGATAGAAGCTATATGAGTAGAGATTTTTGTGCTAAATTAAGTTGTCCATTGACGCCTTTGGATAGTAAATTTTTACTCGAATTAGCAAATGGTAAATTAATTTCAGCAGATAATATATGTCGGAATCGAGAAATTAAACTGGTTAGCGAAACATTTAAGATTGATTTGATACCAGTAGAGTTAGGGAGTTTTGATGTGATAATCGGTATGGACTGGTTGAAAGAAGTGAAAGCGGAGATCGTTTGTTACAAAAATGCAATTCGCATTATACGAGAAAAAGGAAAACCCTTAATGGTGTACGGAGAAAAGGGCAACACGAAGCTACATCTTATTAGTAATTTGAAGGCACAAAAACTAATAAGAAAAGGTTGCTATGCTGTTCTAGCACACGTCGAGAAAGTACAAACTGAAGAAAAGAGCATCAATGATGTTCCCATTGCAAAAGAATTTCCCGATGTATTTCCGAAAGAATTACCGGGATTACCCCCACATCGATCCGTTGAATTTCAAATAGATCTTGTACCAGGAGCTGCACCAATAGCTCGTGCTCCTTACAGACTCGCACCCAGCGAGATGAAAGAACTGCAAAGCCAATTACAAGAACTTTTAGAGCGTGGTTTCATTCGACCAAGCACATCACCGTGGGGAGCTCCTGTTTTGTTTGTCAAGAAGAAAGATGGTACATTCAGGTTGTGTATCGACTACCGAGAGTTGAACAAACTTACCATCAAGAACCGCTACCCACTACCGAGAATCGATGACTTATTTGATCAACTACAAGGCTCGTCTGTTTATTCAAAGATTGACTTACGTTCCGGGTATCATCAAATGCGGGTGAAAGAAGATGATATTCCAAAGACTGCTTTCAGAACACGTTACGGTCATTACGAGTTTATGGTCATGCCGTTTGGTTTAACTAATGCACCAGCTGTGTTCATGGACCTTATGAACCGAGTGTGTGGACCATACCTTGACAAGTTTGTCATTGTTTTCATTGATGACATACTTATTTACTCAAAGAATGACCAAGAACACGGTGAACATTTGAGAAAGGTGTTAGAAGTATTGAGGAAGGAAGAATTGTACGCTAAGTTTTTAAAGTGTGCATTTTGGTTGGAAGAAGTTCAATTCCTCGGTCACATAGTGAACAAAGAAGGTATTAAGGTGGATCCGGCAAAGATAGAAACTGTTGAAAAGTGAGAAACCCCGAAAACTCCGAAACACATACGCCAGTTTTTAGGACTAGCTGGTTACTACAGAAGGTTCATCCAAGACTTTTCCAGAATAGCAAAACCCTTGACTGCATCAACGCATAAAGGGAAGAAATTTGAATGGAATGATGAACAAGAGAAAGCGTTTCAGTTATTGAAGAAAAAGCTAACTACGGCACCTATATTGTCATTGCCTGAAGGGAATGATGATTTTGTGATTTATTGTGATGCATCAAAGCAAGGTCTCGGTTGTGTATTAATGCAACGAACGAAGGTGATTGCTTATGCGTCTAGACAATTGAAGATTCACGAACAAAATTATACGACGCATGATTTGGAATTAGGCGCGGTTGTTTTTGCATTAAAGACTTGGAGGCACTACTTATATGGGGTCAAAAGTATTATATATACCGACCACAAAAGTCTTCAACACATATTTAATCAGAAACAACTGAATATGAGGCAGCGTAGGTGGATTGAATTATTGAATGATTACGACTTTGAGATTCGTTACCACCCGGGGAAGGCAAATGTGGTAGCCGATGCCTTGAGCAGGAAGGACAGAGAACCCATTCGAGTAAAATCTATGAATATAATGATTCATAATAACATTACTACTCAAATAAAGGAGGCGCAACAAGGAGTTTTAAAAGAGGGAAATTTAAAGGATGAAATACCCAAAGGATCGGAGAAACATCTTAATATTCGGGAAGACGGAACCCGGTATAGGGCTGAAAGGATTTGGGTACCAAAATTTGGAGATATGAGAGAAATGGTACTTAGAGAAGCTCATAAAACCAGATACTCAATACATCCTGGAACGGGGAAGATGTACAAGGATCTCAAGAAACATTTTTGGTGGCCGGGTATGAAAGCCGATGTTGCTAAATACGTAGGAGAATGTTTGACGTGTTCTAAGGTCAAAGCTGAGCATCAGAAACCATCAGGTCTACTTCAACAACCCGAAATCCCGGAATGGAAATGGGAAAACATTACCATAGATTTCATCACTAAATTGCCAAGGACTGTAAGTGGTTTTGATACTATTTGGGTAATAGTTGACCGTCTCACCAAATCAGCACACTTCTTGCCAATAAGAGAAGATGACAAGATGGAGAAGTTAGCACGACTGTATTTGAAGGAAGTCATCTCCAGACATGGAATACCAATCTCTATTATCTCTGATAGGGATGGCAGATTTATTTCAAGATTCTGGCAGACATTACAGCAAGCATTAGGAACTCGTCTAGACATGAGTACTGCCTATCATCCACA
The DNA here is from genome assembly GCF_046630445.1 of Rutidosis leptorrhynchoides. NCBI lineage: Eukaryota > Viridiplantae > Streptophyta > Magnoliopsida > Asterales > Asteraceae > Rutidosis > Rutidosis leptorrhynchoides. The sequence continues at coordinate 48,242,582 of NC_092333.1, forward strand.
AACTGATGGGCAGAGCAAAAGGACGATACAAACGCTTGAAGACATGCTACGAGCATGTGTTATTGATTTCGGAAACAGTTGGGATCGACATCTACCGTTAGCAGAATTTTCCTACAACAACAGCTACCATTCAAGCATTGAGATGGCGCCGTTTGAAGCACTTTATGGTAGAAAGTGCAGGTCTCCGATTTGTTGGAGTGAAGTGGGGGATAGACAGATTACGGGTCCGGAGATTATACAAGAAACTACCGAGAAGATCATCCAAATTCAACAACGGTTGAAAACCGCCCAAAGTCGACAAAAGAGCTACGCTGACATTAAAAGAAAAGATATAGAATTTGAAATTGGAGAGATGGTCATGCTTAAAGTTGCACCTTGGAAAGGCGTTGTTCGATTTGGTAAACGAGGGAAATTAAATCCAAGGTATATTGGACCATTCAAGATTATTGATCGTATCGGACCAGTAGCTTACCGACTAGAGTTACCTCAACAACTCGCGGCTGTACATAACACTTTCCACGTCTCGAATTTAAAGAAATGTTTTGCTAAAGAAGATCTCACTATTCCGTTAGATGAAATCCAAATCAACGAAAAACTTCAATTCATCGAAGAACCCATCGAAATAATGGATCGTGAGGTTAAAAGACTTAAGCAAAACAAGATACCAATTGTTAAGGTTCGATGGAATGCTCGTAGAGGACCTGAGTTCACCTGGGAGCGTGAAGATCAGATGAAGAAGAAATACCCGCATCTATTTCCAGAAGATTCGTCAACACCTTCAACAGCTTAAAATTTCGGGACGAAATTTATTTAACGGGTAGGTACTGTAGTGACCCGAACTTTTCCATGTTTATATATATTAATTGAGATTGATATTTACATGATTAAATGTTTCCAACATGTTAAGCAATCAAACTTGTTAAGACTTGATTAATTGAAATAGGTTTCATATAGACAATTGACCACCCAAGTTGACCGGTGATTCACGAACGTTAAAACTTGTAAAAACTATATGATGACATATATATGGATATATATATATATAGTTAACATGATACTATGATAAGAAAACATATCATAAAGTATATTAACAATGAACTACATATGTAAAAACAAGACTACTAACTTAATGATTTTTAAACGAGACATATATGTAACGATTATCGTTGTAAAGACATTTAATGTATATATATCATATTAAGAGATATTCATACATGATAATATCATGATAATATAATAATTTAAAATCTCATTTGATATTATAAACATTGGGTTAACAACATTTAACAAGATCGTTAACCTAAAGGTTTCAAAACAACACTTACATGTTACGACTAACGATGACTTAACGACTCAGTTAAAATGTATATACATGTAGTGTTTTAATATGTATTTATACACTTTTGAAAGACTTCAATACACTTATCAAAATACTTCTACTTAACAAAAATTCTTACAATTACATCCTCGTTCAGTTTCATCAACAATTCTACTCGTATGCACCCGTATTCATACTCGTACAATACACAGCTTTTAGATGTATGTACTATTGGTATATACACTCCAATGATCAGCTCTTAGCAGCCCATGTGAGTCACCTAACACATGTGGGAACCATCATTTGGCAACTAGCATGAAATATCTCATAAAATTACAAAAATATGAGTAATCATTCATGACTTATTTACATGAAAACAAAATTACATATCCTTTATATCTAATCCATACACCAACGACCAAAAACACCTACAAACACTTTCATTCTTCAATTTTCTTCATCTAATTGATCTCTCTCAAGTTCTATCTTCAAGTTCTAAGTGTTCTTCATAAATTCCAAAAGTTCTAGTTTCATAAAATCAAGAATACTTTCAAGTTTGCTAGCTCACTTCCAATCTTGTAAGGTGATCATCCAACCTCAAGAAATCTTTGTTTCTTACAGTAGGTTATCATTCTAATACAAGGTAATAATCATATTCAAACTTTGGTTCAATTTCTATAACTATAACAATCTTATTTCAAGTGATGATCTTACTTGAACTTGTTTTCGTGTCATGATTCTGCTTCAAGAACTTCGAGCCATCCAAGGATCCATTGAAGCTAGATCCATTTTTATCTTTTCCAGTAGGTTTATCCAAGGAACTTAAGGTAGTAATGATGTTCATAACATCATTCGATTCATACATATAAAGCTATCTTATTCGAAGGTTTAAAATTGTAATCACTAGAACATAGTTTAGTTAATTCTAAACTTGTTCGCAAACAAAAGTTAATCCTTATAACTTGACTTTTAAAATCAACTAAACACATGTTCTATATCTATATGATATGCTAACTTAATGATTTAAAACCTGGAAACACGAAAAACACCGTAAAACCGGATTTACGCCGTCGTAGTAACACCGCGGGCTGTTTTGGGTTAGTTAATTAAAAACTATGATAAACTTTGATTTTAAAGTTGTTATTCTGAGAAAATGATTTTTATTATGAACATGAAACTATATCCAAAAATTATGATTAAACTCAAAGTGGAAGTATGTTTTCTAAAATGGTCATCTAGACGTCGTTCTTTCGACTGAAATGACTACCTTTACAAAAACGACTTGTAACTTATTTTTCCGACTATAAACCTATACTTTTCTGTTTATATTCATAAAATAGAGTTCAATATGAAACCATAGCAATTTGATTCACTCAAAACGGATTTAAAATGAAGAAGTTATGGGTAAAACAAGATTGGATAATTTTTCTCATTTTAGCTACGTGAAAATTGGTAACAAATCTATTCCAACCATAACTTAATCAACTTGTATTGTATATTATGTAATCTTGAGATACCATAGACACGTATACAATGTTTCGACCTATCATGTCGACACATCTATATATATTTCGGAACAACCATAGACACTCTATATGTGAATGTTGGAGTTAGCTATACAGGGTTGAGGTTGATTCCAAAATATATATAGTTTGAGTTGTGATCAATACTGAGATACGTATACACTGGGTCGTGGATTGATTCAAGATAATATTTATCGATTTATTTCTGTACATCTAACTGTGGACAACTAGTTGTAGGTTACTAACGAGGACAGCTGACTTAATAAACTTAAAACATCAAAATATATTAAAAGTGTTGTAAATATATTTTGAACATACTTTGATATATATGTATATATTGTTATAGGTTCGCGAATCAACCAGTGGCCAAGTCTTACTTCCCGACGAAGTAAAAATCTGTGAAAGTGAGTTATAGTCCCACTTTTAAAATCTAATATTTTTGGGATGAGAATACATGCAGGTTTTATAAATGATTTACAAAATAGACACAAGTACGTGAAACTACATTCTATGGTTGAATTATCGAAATCCAATATGCCCCTTTTTATTAAGTCTGGTAATCTAAGAATTTGGAAACAGACACCCTAATTGACGCGAATCCTAAAGATAGATCTATTGGGCTTAACAAACCCCATCCAAAGTACCGGATGCTTTAGTACTTCGAAATTTATATCATATCCGAAGGGTGTCCCGGAATGATGGGGATATTCTTATATATGCATCTTGTTAATGTCGGTTACCAGGTGTTCACCATATGAATGATTTTTATCTCTATGTATGGGATGTGTATTGAAATATGAAATCTTGTGGTCTATTGTTACGATTTGATATATATAGGTTAAACCTATAACTCACCAACATTTTTGTTGACGTTTAAAGCATGTTTATTCTCAGGTGAATATTAAGAGCTTCCGCTGTTGCATACTAAAATAAGGACAAGATTTGGAGTCCATGTTTGTATGATATTGTGTAAAAACTGCATTCAAGAAACTGATTTCGATGTAACATATTTGTATTGTAAACCATTATGTAATGGTCGTGTGTAAACAGGATATTTTAGATTATCATTATTTGATAATCTACGTAAAGCTTTTTAAACCTTTATTTATGAAATAAAGGTTATGGTTTGTTTTAAAAATGAATGCAGTCTTTGAAAAACGTCTCATATAGAGGTCAAAACCTCGCAACGAAATCAATTAATATGGAACGTTTTTAATCAATAAGAACGGGACATTTCAGTACTTGTGATGACTGCATGTTAGTTGATGCTTGTCTGCTGGAGCCCAGTGCGTCCCTATTGTGTGGTAGCCTCGGTAGGAGAGATCAACCTGCGGGTTGGGTTCCTCTGTGGTAGCCTAGACAACCGTGGTGTATATATATGTGAATGACGCGTCTGTCGCGTGTGGATTATGTATATACATACGGTGGTGGAGGAACTTCTGGTAAGCCCCAGTCCGATCAGCTGGTGGTTAATGGTTTGGCCGAGCCGCCAGAGTCTCTGTAGACGGCACTTGGATGAAGTTTGTGTGTTAGACTATTGTGACATGATTAGTATAACACTTATGTATGCTATGGCATCTAGTTAGTCGTACTCACTTAGCTTCGTGCTAATTCCCCTCCATCTCCTCCCTGCAGGTTGATAGCTTTTGTAGATAGTGCTTTTTAGGAGAAGACGGGCATGGTGCTGTTATGTTTGACAGGATTAACTCTGATGTGATCTTTTATAGTTTAAACTGTGTTCTTTTGAAAACAGATTGTAACTACATCTTCTCCGTATAAACATGTATTTTGTAATGACACGTGACACTGGTTGTCTTAGCAATAGTTAATGTTTTTTTGTAATTAATAAATAAATACTTTCGCCACGTATTTAAAAAAAATTAAAAATTAGCGGTGTCCTAGTTTAAGATTTGACTAGCTTCATCTCCGAATACGCATCGACGTATTATTCCATCGGGACATCTTTTAAACAAATGTGGATCTTCCCAAAAATAGTGTTTTATATCACTAAAGAATTTCTTTCGTTTTTGGTACGACAACCCTTTTTCAAGGAATCCACATACTAAGTAGTTTGCAAAGTCTGCAAACCATGGAATTTCATTATAATCGATTTTCAAAAGATATTCATCAAGAAAGTTATCTTGTATGGCCGATTCATTTAGAACTTCTAATTCAGGATTTTCAAGGCGAGAAAGATGATCAGCGGCGAGATTTTCTGCTCCCCTTTTTGTCTCGGATTTCAATATCGAACTCTTGTAAGTGTAAGATCCAACGGATTAATCGTGGTTTGGCATCTTGTTTTGAAAACAAGTATCTAAGAGCAGAATGATCAGTATAAACTGTGACGACCCGGAAATTTCCGACCAAATTTAAACTTAATCTTTATATAAATTCGATACGATAAGCAAAGTTTGTAAAGTTGAGTCTCAAGAAATTTTAAAGTATTTTTATGAATTTAATTGACCTTCGACTGCTCTCGGCGATTCACGAACAATTAAGTGTATATAGATATGTGTGTATGTATATAAAAATAATAATTCAAAATATAATTTGAAGTATTATATATTGTTGTTATTAAAAATTAATAAAATAAAAATAGGATATTATAATAATTATTATTTAAAATATATCTCTATATATAAATAAAATATATTAAAAATAAATATTAAATGATTGTAACACTCGTTTGATGTTTCGATGGATATTAAGCAAGTTAAATTCAAACTTACGTAATTTTAAAATAAACGGTGTTACGAAAATGAGTTATATAAGTTGTAGGCTTATTAAAAGTATATTTAGGATCTAATTAATTAATTTTAACACTTTTTATATTTTACCCATAAATGAGAGGGACAGTTGATGTAATTTTTATTTAAACAATTTATGATTGAATTTTATACCATAATGACCAAATTAAATAAATATAATTAATGTAAAAATTTGGGATTTTTTTCGGAGACTTTTATCCGCCACTTAATTAATCAACGGGGCACGATATAACACCCCGTGAAGAGTGTCGGTAGATGAATCCAATTCATCGGCTGCTAAACTGTGCATATGATTAAAGTAATTACTATTGCGCACTGTTTTCATTGACTTTGTTTCAAATTCATACCCATTAGTAATTCATATTCATATACTTATATATAATACACACAATACTTTGCATATTAGGGAATCAACCAACATCCTATCTCTTGATCTCTTCGGCAACCTTCACCACCCATCAACTCTCATCCACCATCACCACTGACGACCATTCACCAACACCATCGTTTCATTTTCTTTTTCTATCCAGGAACACCTCAAACCCACTTCTAAGTTTCTTTCTCAATCAAACCATAACCACACACAACCAATCAAATACCATCAAACCATGCTGCTATACTTGGGTTGTTGTAACACCGAGAATCAACCCAGGAGAAAGAGTTTAAAACCTGCTGCATTTATTCTATTCGAACAGGCCACTCAACAACCATACGCGATCACAAACACCACCTCTCCTAATTCATGTTTCTTCTCAGTAAGCCATCTTCTCCCATCAACTCACAACCCCACAAAACCTGCAACCTCTTTTCGTTGTACATTGTTTCAAATCATTTTTTTTATTCATCATTACCTATTGTTGCCACACTTATTTTCTTTTCTGTTTATATTCGATATACCAACAACGATCACCAAACAACCACTTTCTTTTCTTTGCAACTCATCTTTATTATTGAATGTTTACTGCTATCAACCAAATCAAAACACCACCTTCTCACTCTCTCTCTATATATATACATATATATCTCCTCGATTTCGTTTCTTTTTCTTACATCGTGAACAACCAACACCCTTTGACACCCCTAAACCGCAGCCCATCAATTTGAACCCATCATGTATGCTAAGCTACTGCACTCTGGTTCCTGTTTCTGTTATCATATAGCAATGACTATGATGATGAGTATATAATAATAGTGAGGAAGGATACATGATAATGGGATGGTGGGACTAGAATGATGATAAAGTCGATGATGATAATGATAGATGATTATTATAAACGAAATTAAATATATAATTATGGTTGATACAGCTGTTTATTATTGTTTGCAGCTCGTGTCTCTTTTTATTTACGATTAAAGAAAAAGATCCACTTTAATCACCCTAACCCCACGACTTGATTTTTGATACGGGCTGTTTTGGATCTTGAGACAGCATGGGCGGAAATCCATTATACAATTACATTAAAACTTGTACTAAAAGTCAGCCCATAATCCTTTTAAACTAGATGTTGTTGTGTCGACATGCTACTCCTATATCATTCTTTTTTTCCATTTTTTTTTCTTCCTTCAAAGATAGAGGTGATATTGAAGTAGGAAGTCGAATGATGATGATTATGAGTAGATGTTACATGATTATGAAAGATGGTGATGATTTAATGATAATGATATCGTGATATATTGGTGATAATGAGGATCGTAGGCATGTTAGATGATGAAGAAGAAGGAATTAAATGAAAAAGAATGTCGGGTTGAATAGAATTATGTCATACCCCCAAATAGGGTCGGGGAAATATGACTTCACAATATCACAACACAAGTATGTATAAACGAGAACGACTCTATATGAGACGTTTTAATTAAAAACCAATGCATTATAAGCAGCAGAAAGTATTAAGTCATTACAAATGACTCCTTAAAATTTAAATGTAATCTAAAATATTCTAATGCAATAATATGAATGATGATATGCGGACTCCAAAAGCAGTAAAGTCCAAATAACAAATAATATTTAGCAATCTTCACCTGAGACAAAACATGTTTAAAGTGTCAACCAAAAATGGTTGAGTGAACAACATAGGTTTATCAATAATAACTAAGTTTTTAGACCACAAGATTTAATTATAAAGTTTACTAAGTTTGGTAGTAGTGCTGGGGTATATGATATCGAAACTAACCATAAGTTACCCTAAACACATCACGTTCGTGTCATTGAATCATTATTATGTATCCATTGACCAAAGGTCATCCGGATAGAGACGTCACTCTCAATAGCGCTACTCACAATAACTAAGCTTGCCAAAATTCCAGCAATTAACGATATCATGGTAGGGATTTAGCTTGAATCAAAGCATGTTAGCACAGTTTGAACTAATCAAATTAAAGTTTTCATGTACTTGTGTCTAAGCATAAAACAGTTTGAAAGCAAGCATGTGTCTCACCCCAAAGTTTAAAATAAGTATATAAAGAAAGTTAAAAAAATGGGGCTATGAAGTTCACCTTAGTAGCAAGTAGATATTCCACGCAAGCAGTAAGAACGGAGTATGTAATCGGAGATCTCAACCTAGAGATGTAATGTTTAATTAGTTAATGTCTATTAGACATAAGTTTGTTTATTAATATAGCAAACTATATTAACAGTGACCGTTTTTGAGAAAAGTTATATTTATATAAGTGATAATATACTTAGTGTACTTAAGTGTTACTATATAGATAAGTGTATAGGTTATACTAATAATAGTATTATTATTTAATTAATCAACTATTATGTACACTTACCATTATATGTTAGGTATATATTTATACCTATGTGATACATACATATATATATATATATATATATATATATACTTTATTATTATTATACATGTATGAGTTCATAACTATATGGTATATATATATATATATATATTAGGTGTAGGTGTTATATATATATATAAGTGTAGGATGATACATATATCTATATATATTTATATATATATATATATATATATATATATATATATATATATATATATATATATATACACACACACACTTATTACTTTTTATTACTATGTTTACTAACTTATATTGTGCATATATATATATATATATATATATATATATATATATATATATATATATACACCTATTACTTTTTATTACTATGTTTACTAACTTATATACCTTGCACAATACACATTCATACATACATACACACGTACATATACATACATATATACACATACATATACACGTATGTATATATCTAAATATACACAAACATATACATACAGTGTATACATGCACATACGTACGTATGCATGCATGCATGCACATGTATTATTATTATCATTATTCTTTTCTAACATTACTAATCTTACAATCAAAACTTTTATCATAATCTTACCCTAATCATCATCTTATCCTTCATTATATCTTTTAATCACATAAAATCATAACTTTTTAACATAACAACTAATAATCTTATTAGTCATAATCAATTCGTATACATAATCTTTATCTATTTTAATCAACTTCAACACAAAGATCATGATCATAACTTAACCCTAATCTTCTTTCCTTTTTTTTTATCATACTTAACTCATCTTCATAATCTACATCATAATCATACAACTATTATTAACTAGTTTATTAACCAAAACACTAATCTTTCATTATAACTAATTAATTAATCTCCTAGCTTACTTACATAAGATCATAATCATACCCTTATAATTATTCTTTTAACTTTTTCACCTACATAAAATCATAAACTTCATTATCTTTTATTTTTGTTACTTTTAATTTAGAAATCAACATAATCTTTTATGATACTTTTAACTTAATAACTAATCATAACTTTCTTGCATAACTCATACTTTATTCATTACTTAATCTTAATACATAACATAATACTTGTAACAATAAACTTAGAGGATTTAACTAGGGTTTATAAGATACCTTAACAAGATTGAAGACTAAGGATTGACGATGAATATGGTGCGAAACAAAACAGAAGCTAAGCAGCAGCAAACAACGACCCAAAAGGAGATCTTTTTGGGTTCAATCTGGTTCGACAGAAGGCAGTAGCACAGCAACAATACAGCAGCAACTTTGCAGCACAATGAGACGATTCTTGGACTGTCTTGATCACGTTCAAAACCAGCAGGAAACAGAAGGAAACACAGCAGGTTTTGGTGATGATAACTTGGGCTGTTGAGATGGCGAAACAGGAGAAGGAACAAGGCATAATGCAGCAGGTGTTTGTGGGGATTTTTAGTCGATGCAGGAGGGTTTAGGGAAAGGGTTTTAGTCGACAGGCTTGGAGGGAAAAATACTGGATAATAGTCGACAGAAAAAGGCTGCAGGAGGGTTTATGTAGTCGACAGAAGGCTGGAGGGAATGCTGGAGTATTAGTCGACTGGATTAGCAGGAATTGTGGTGAGTTTATGGGAAAAACTTGAGGGTATTTATAGATTAGTTGGTTTCCTAATTGCTCTCAAGTTATTTGGTGATCAAGGCACTAATTAGAGTTAAACTAGGATGAGCAAGCTTAAGGATCAAGTTACAATTTCCCCAATCCTCTAAACAGCCGATTATATTTGATACATGTATTTTAATTTCTTTTTTTTACGGCATTATTATTTATTTAAGTATTTTATATATTTTTTATTATTATTATTATTATTATTATTATTATTATTATTATTATTATTATTATTATTATTATTATTATTATTATTATTATTATTATTATTATTATTAGGGTTACATTTATTTAAATTACATTTTATTTATTTATTAGACCCTAACTTTTATTAGTTGTTGATTTGGTTCATATTAGTTTATATATTAATTTTTAAAGTTTATGAAATGTCATTTTTAAGTATTAATATATATAGTTTATATAGTAAAGATAATACACAAATACATAAACTTTATATTACGGAAATATTGATCAAAAATTACTATTTAATCAAAGGTTGTTAACAAAGTTTATGATTACATACAGTCTTATTAATGGAACAGAAATAACAGAACTTGAAAAATTGAGGGTCGTCATAAATTAAAATAGGTATTAAGACAGAAAAGTAGTAACAGAGGGATGGTATGAGGTGTTGCTGGGTTAATAGGAGGTCACAGGTTCAATCCATGCATGTGGCAAAAAAATATTTTAGAAAAAGAACATGGAGTAGAACAGACAGTTTAATGGGATAAATAAAATTAATATGGGGAATAAATTAGAAAAGAAGACACATAGCAACTGGTTTGGGAGTGTGTTTGGGGAACGAGAGGTCTCGGGTTCGAGCCCAAGCATTGGCGTATTTTTTTAGAAGCTTGTTTCTTCAAAGGTTGTATTCTAAAATTATTGTTATTACTATTATTAACATTAATATATTTATCAACAAGTATTATTATTAAGTATTATTAGCATTAAGTATTTTTATCATAATTAGTGTTTTTATTGTAAAAATAATACAACCTTTTTATTTTATTATTATTACTATCATTATTAAAATTTTTATATATTTTATTATTATTATTATTATTATTATTTTTATCGATATTAACATTATAATTATTATTATTATTATAAGTATCATTATTATTAATATTATTCCTATTATTAATATTATAACAAATAAATATTAATTATATAAAAATATATTTAATACATATAACATAACTATATTAGTATTTTTATAATAAATAATAATTATTTATCTAAAGTAAATATATCTAAATAAATTATTAATGAAACCTATAAATTATTAAATATAATAATTATATCACTAAGAATAATACATAAATTTGTTCAATTTAAATTATATGTGTTAATATATATATATATATATATATATATATATATATATATATATATATATATATATAGCCTTATTGAAAACTAAATCAAGAAGGGATAAAGTTGACTTTGAGAAAGAAGGTGCTTGTTGCCACTTTATTAGTAAGGTTGTTTACCTCAGGCGGAAACTTGACTATGACTAAGAAGATAGAAGGGGCTTTTCTCGCTTAGTATTGCTTTGGCTGAGCCCTATCTTGCTGGCGCGGAAGCTACCGCAACTCAAATCAAAAATGAATTAAGGAATAAGACATTAGAAAGAGTACAGAGTCATTCCGGGCCGACTACAATACAAGTCATGAGCGATAGCGAAGCCAAGCTGGATAGGCTTTTTTATGTCGAAAGCCCCAAAACTAGCTATCTTATAGCAGACAACTAAGGCAAGCCTACTTAACTAATCTCATAAGTTAAGTGTATATATATATATATATATATATATATATATATATATATATATATATATATATATATATATATATATATATATATATATATATATATATATATATATATATATATATAAATGATATAGGTTCGTGAATCCGAGGCTAACCATGCATTGTGCAGTTCCGTCGTATGCATATTTTTACTACAAAATATCGTATGGTGAGTTCATTTGATTCCCTTTTACTCTTTACATTTTTGGGACTGAGAATACATGCGCTGTTTTTACAACTGCTTTATTAAATGCTTTTGGAATATATTTTTGAACTGCGAATACATGAAATGCTTTTATAACTGTTTTATGAAATAGACACAAGTAATCGAAACTACATTCTATGGTTAAATTATCGAAATTGAATATGCCCTTTTTATCATGTTCGAAGTTTTCCCGGAATGATGGTGAATTTATCATGTCCGAAGTTTTCCCGGAATGATGGCAAATTTATCAGGTTCGAAGTTTTCCCGGAATGATGGCGAATTTATCATGTCCGAAGTATTCCCGGAATGATGGCGAATTTATCATGTCCGAAGTTTTCCCGAAATGATGGCGAATTTATCATGTCCGAAGTTTTCCCGGAATGATGGCAAATTTATCATGTCCGAAGTTGTCCCGGAATGATGAGGTTATTCTATATGCAACTTGTTAAGGTCAATTACCAGGTGTTCAATCCATATGAATGAATTTTATGCATGATGTTTATGGGAAATAGGAATATTAAATCTTGTGGTCTATTAAAATGATGAATTTTATTGTTTACGATAAACCTATGAACTCACCAGCCTTTTGGTTGACACTTGAAAGCATGTTTATTCTCAGGTATGAAAGAAATCTTCCGATGTGCATTTGCTCATTTTGAAGACATTATTTGGAGTCGATCATCGCAATGGGACCAGATGTTGGTGACTTCGTCCAAATGGATTAGGACGGGGTATGACATGTGGTATCAGAGCGGTGGTCTTAGCGAACCAGGTCTTGCATTAGTGTGTCTAACTAGTAGTTGTTTAGATGCATTAGTGAGTCTGGACTTCAACCGTGTCTGCATGTCAAAAGTTTTGTTTATCATTTAGTGTCGAAAATTATTTGCTTATCATCCTTAAAATCTAGACACGTCTTACTGCCTCTGTTGCATAGACTTTGTATAGATAAATTCATATTTTAGCGTATCTGTTATTGTTACCTTTGCCTGACACCTTCCGTAAATTTCTCCGTAACTTTTGGGATTTTAGTATTATATATGCATATGTAAATTATGTATTGCAGGGTACTAATCTACATCCTATAATCTATTTCTTATCGAAAAATCCTTCATCTGATCGTACGAGATGAACCCCTCAACCAGTTCGAATTCCTCGGATTTCGACAGCTATTCCGATATAGAGTTTCATCTAAGCTCCAAAAGCAGTGTCACCAGAATGAATCAACCAATTCTTCTGATGGGTTCATAGCCTACTTAATCATTGGAGACAAAAAGAAGGTGATCCTTTCCACCAACCAACTTCACCTCTTGGCGATGAACCTAAAGCACTTACCGGCTAATCCATTCGAAACACCATTTTCACACTCATTTTTCGAATATCTCGCCACCATTATATTCTATCTAAAATTCTAAACCTTATTCATTCGCCCGTTCCAATCGACAATCATCCCGGGATAATAGAAGAAATCAATGAACTTCGCGCTCGAGAAATAAATTTGGAGAATATGGTGCAAAATTTACCAGCTTTAGCAACATCACCGGCACCAACAGTACCACCAACAACCCAAGTTTCAACATCACATGTCTCAACATCTCATTCTGTACCTCGAGAATAATCATCGTTCTACATGACGTTCTACATCATTTATCTTCGTTTGAGATGATGGTTATGTAACCTCTAATGTTTTAGAGATTATGTACTCTAGTTCTAACCGTAAACCAAATGAGTTTAATATCATATTAACTCATTAAATCCATGATTACATCTGAAGAAAAAAAAATACATGTATATATGTTTTCATAAAGATTGTAGTTAAAAATTCTTTCGTACAAACTGTTAATGGTGAAAATATTTTAACGGGTAGGTAATACCAGAGGAATATTTAGATTTCACATTAATAAGTTACACTGTACATTCATCGAAGCTGATTCAACAGTCATTTACTATCCTACTTACAACCACCGTTATACGTATCCGTTCACCGTAGAATAACCATTTTCATTTAATTTCATATTTGAATTTTGACCTATCAGAATCCAACAAGTGGCATAATGAAGAAGACATATGACAAAATAAAATTTGTTAGAAACAGACAAATTAACTATGAGAAATTTGGTTAAGAATCCACGCTAACTGTTCCTAACTAACTGATTACATTTTATTTATCGCAATTTAATTATCGCAGTTTATATTCTCGCAATTTTATTTATCGTCATTTAATTTCTGTTATTTATTTTACGCACTTTAAATATCGGAACACGTATACAAGGTTTTGACATATCATATCGACGCATCTATATATATTATTTGGAATAACCATAGACACTCTATATGCAGTAATGTTGGAGTTAGCTATACAGGGTTGAGGTTGATTCTACAATAATATATATACTTTGAGTTGTGATCGAGTCTGAGACATGTACACGGGTCACGATACGTATTAATTAATTCGAATATTATAAATTAAACTATATATGAATTATTGGACTGTTAACTGTGGACTATCGACTGTGGACTAATAACATTGGATAATTAAAATGAATTAAAATATTGATTATAACATATGAAACTAAACATTTCTTCAAGTTTGCCACTTGATTTCATCTTAAACCTCATTTGTATCTTGACGATTACAATCTGCTTTCAAACCTTTCATGATTCTTGAAAACACCTCAATCGAGAGGATGAACCAACCGCACCTCATCTACAGAAGAAAAGATTGATGCATATAGTTATGCACCTGAAAACACTCGGAACATGAGTAAACGTTTAACACGTATCTGTGCTAATTCCTTTAGTGTTATTATTACCCAATATAACTTGGTGATTCCTTTCAAAGTAGTAAATTATGTCACAGCTCCAGCAAGTCAACTTTGACTTTTCGTTCGAAACAACCTTATTAACACCTTGATATATATGTGTGCTCTTTTATTGTTACCGGGGAACCTTTTATATTCCACCATATTACCATCAGCGTTTAATCATCTAAAAACACAACTCTCTTAAAACCACCTCAGATTGATAACCGATGATTCAGGTATGTTAGCATTAAATGCAGAGGAAACAGAAAAATTGTAGATGGTCTAAACGGCCAAAAGTTTGATGATAAAGAAGGGAGTGTTAGGAACGCTCGATAGAAAATTTGGTACTGAAAAACAGATTGAGCAAACTATAAAGGAGACCAAGGCCAAATACAAGGACCATACCATATATTCAAAGAATCCAGGTAATTCTGGATCCGATGAAACCTTCAACGGATATCTTGCTCCGTACTCGTGTTAAAATCTTGCGGAAAATCTTTCTTCATCAACCATCGAACTTAGAAATTCCAAAATATCATCATAAATATCTTCGATATTTCTGAAGATATTTTCATAAATATTCTTGTCCGAAATTAATTATCTCTTCGTGTTATCTATATTACATCATAAAGGAAACTACTTTAATTTTTAATTTCTTTAAAATTTGAGTTTAAAATATGAATGTTATTGAAGTAGTGTTGGGAATTGAAGCATGAGTTAGTATAATATAATGACACTTGATCAACGTGATTATATTACAGTAAGTCATGTTGAGTTCTAAATGGAACGTGATGATTCACAGACCATACCGTCATCATGTGCCATGTTACACGACTCTAGTATTCTATTTAATCTCTAAAATTATCAAGAAAATATTTTCTTGATGATTCGGTCTTTTCCGGGATATTCTAGTAATTTGACAAATCAAGATCGTGCCATTTCGATTTCCTTCTTAGAACATTAACTATGTTCATTCCGAATTTCATATCTACAAATTCTGGACCATTATTCGCTTGACTTAGAGTCGAGAAGAGAATAAAAAAGGCAAAGAGCTCCGAAATATAAGGGAGAATATAAAGCTCAATAACAATACATAAATTACAAACCGTGTATATCACTGTTTATCGCAACATAAAGACACGGGAGAATTAAAAACACTATAACCCCAAGGGCGAAGTAGAAGAAAACAGATTCCTCTGGTGGAAGTTGGAAAAGGAGAATGATTGTTGCGCTAGTGAGGATAAGGACAAGGATTAGAACTGGATTAAGTATTTTCACCATCTTTTGAATTTGGGAATTGAGTATAGGAATGGTGAAAATAATGGAACGGAAAAAGTTTAATTTATAATGGAAAATTTGGACAGAGTAATCAAGGCGGATCACCGTATTTAATTATAGAGATCTTAGTTTCCTTATTCGCCGAAAAATCAAATCTTTTAGATTTCGAAGATTTTCTTAGAATCCCTTGAATTCCGGAATTCAACCAAGACAACGTCAAAAGTTAAAACGAACCTTATTTTCATAAATTCAAACGTGGCTACGTCAAAAGTTATGATAAATCTTTATTTTCTCATTTCACTCTTTTGTGATAGCTTCATTCGTACTCTTCGAATAATCGAATCGTTTTATCTATATTAATCAATAATGATAAAACTCTAATTATCAGCTCATATTCGTTATGAAAACATTTTTATTGTTAGCCATGACCACCTCACTCAAATTTCGGGACGAAATTTCTTTAACGGGTAGGTACTGTGACGACCCATAAATTTTCGACCAAATTTAAACTTAATCTTTATATAAATTCGACATGAAAATCAAAGTTTGTAAAGTTGAGTCTCAAGAAATTTTAAAGTATCTTTATGAATTTAATTGACCTTCGACTACTCTCGGCGATTCACGAACAATTAAGTTTTTATAGATATGTGTATATGTATATAAAAATAATAATTCGAAATATAATTTGAAGTATTATATATTGTAGTTATTAAAAATTAATAAAATAAAAATAGGATATTATAAAAATTATTATTTAAAATATATCTCTATATATAAATAAAATATATTAAAAATAAATATTAAATGATTGTAATACTCGTTTGATGTTTCGATGGATATTAAGCAAGTTAAATTCAAACTTATGTAATTTTAAAATAAACGGTGATACGAAAATGAGTTATATAAGTTGTAGGCTTATTAAAAGTATATTTAGGATCTAATAAATTAATTTTAATACTTTTTATATTTTACCCATAAATGAGAGGGACAGTTGATGTAGTTTTTATTTAAACAATTTATGATTGAATTTTATACCATAATGACCAAATTAAATAAATATAATTAATGTAAAAATTTGGGATTTTTTTCGGAGACTTTTATCCGCCACTTAATTAATCAACGGGACACGATATAACACCCCGTGAAGAGTGTCGGTAGATGAATCCAATTCATCGGCTGCTAAACTGTGCATATGATTAAAGTAATTACTATTGCGCACTGTTTTCATTGACTTTCTTTCAAATTCATACCCATTAGTAATTCATATTCATATACTTATATATAATATACACAATACTTTGCATATTAAGGAGTCAACCAACATCCTATCTCTTGATCTCTTCGGCAACCTTCACCACCCATCAACTCTCATCCACCATCACCACTAACGACCATTCACCACCACCATCGTTCCATTTTCTTTTTCTATCCAGGAACACCTCAAACCCACTTCTGGGTTTCTTTCTCAATCAAACCATAACCACACACAACCAATCAAATACCATTGAACCAGGCTACTGTACTTGGGTTGTTGTAACACCGAGAATCAACCCAGGAGAAAAATTTTAAAAACTGATGCATTTATTCTATTCGAACAGGCCACTCAACAACCATACGCGATCACAAACACCACCTCTCCTAATTCATGTTTCTTCTCGGTAAGCCATCTTCTCCCATTAACTCACAACCCCACAAAACTTGCAACCTCTTTTCGTTGTACACTGTTTCAGATCTTCTTTTTTAATCATCACTATCTATTACCACCACTAGTTGCCATACTTATTTTCTTTTATGTTTATATTCGATATACCAACAACGATCACCAAACAACCACTTTCTTTTCTTTGCAACTCATCTTTATTATTGAATGTTTACTGCTATCAACCAAATCAAAACACCACCTTCTCACTCTCTCTATATATATATATATATATATATATATATATATATATATACATATATATCTCCTCGATTCCGTTTCTTTTTCTTACATCGTGAACAACCAACAACCTTTGACACCCCTAAACCGCAACCCATCAATTTGAACCCATCATGTATGCTAAGCTACTGCACTCCGGTTCCTGTTTCTGTTATCATATAGCAATGACTATGATGATGAGTATATAATAATAGTGAGGAAGGATACATAATAAGGTGATGGTGGGACTAGAATGATGATAAAGTCGATGATGATAATGATAGATGATTATTATAAACGAAATTAAATATATAATTATGGTTGATACAGCTATTTTTTATTGTTCGCAGCTCGTGTCTCTTTTTATTTACGATTAAAGAAAAAGCTCCACTTCAATCACCCTAACCCCACGACTTGACTTTTGATATGGGCTGTTTTGGATCTTGAGACAGCATGGGCCGAAATCCATTATACAATTACATTAAAACTTGTACTAAAATTCAGCCCATAATCCTTTTAAACTAGCTGTTATTGTGTCGACATGCTACTCCTATATCATTCTTTTTTTCCTTTTTTTTTCTTCCTTCAAAGATAGAGGTGATATTGAAGCAGGAAGTCGAATGATGATGATTATGAGTAGATGTTACATGATTATGAAAGATGGTGATGATTTAATGATAATGATATCGTGATATATTGGTGATAATGAGGATCGTGGGCATGTTAGATGATGAAGAAGAAGGAATTAAATGAAATAGAATGTCGAGTTGAATAGAATTAAAATAGGTATTAAGACAAAAAAGTAGTAACAGAGGGATGGTATGAGGTGTTGCTGGGTTAATAGGAGGTCACAGGTTCAATCCCTGCTTGTAGCAAAAAAAAAATTTAGAAAAAGAACATGAAGTAGAACAGACAGTTTAATGGGATAAATAAAATTAATATGGGGAATAAATTAGAAAAGAAGATGCAGAGCAACTGGTTTGGGAGTGTGTTTGGGGAACGAGAGGTCTCGGGTTCGAGCCGGAGCAGTGGCGTATTTTTTTAGAAGCTTGTTTCTTCAAAGGTTGTATTCTAAAATTATTGTTATTACTATTATTAACATTAATATATTTATCAATAAGTATTATTATTAAGTATTATTAGCATTAAGTATTTTTTATCATAATTAGTGTTTTTATTGTAAAAATAATACAACCTTTTTATTTTATTATTATTACTATCATTATTTTAAATTTTATATATTTTATTATTATTATTATTATCATTTTTATCGATATTAACATTATTATTATTATCATTATTATTATTATTATTATTATTATTATTATTATTATTATTATTATTATTATAAGTATCATTATTATTAATATTATTCCTATTATTAATATTATAACAAATAAATATTAATTATATAAAAATATATTTAATACATATAACATAACTATATTAGTATTTTTATAATAAATAATAATTATTTATCTAAAGTAAATAAAGTAAATATATCTAACTAAATTATTAATGAAACCTATAAATTATTAAATATAATAATTATATCACTAAGAATAATACATAAATTTGTTCGATTTAAATTATATGTGTTAATATATATATATATATATATATATATATATATATATATATATATATATATATATATATATATATATATATATATATATATATATATATATATATATATATATATATATAAATGATATAGGTTCGTGAATCCGAGGCTAACCCTGCATTGTGCAGTTCCGTCGTATGCATATTTTTACTAAAAAATATCGTATGGTGAGTTCATTTGATTCCCTTTTACTCTTTACATTTTTGGGACTGAGAAAGATGCGCTGTTTTTACAATTGCTTTATTAAATGCTTTTGGAAAATATTTTTGAACTGCGAATACATGAAATGCTTTTATAACTGTTTTACGAAATAGACACAAGTAATCAAAACTACATTCTATGGTTGAATTATCGAAATCGAATATGCCCTTTTTATCATGTCCGAAGTTTTTTCGGAATGATGGCGAATTTATCATGTCCGAAGTTTTCCCGGAATGATGGCGAAATTATCATCCGAAGTTTTCCCGGAATGATGGCGAATTTATCATGTCTGAAGTTTTCCCGGAATGATGGCCAATTTATCATGTCCGAAGTTTTCCCGGAATGATGGCGAATTTATCATGTCCGAAGTTTTCCCGGAATGATGGCGAATTTATCATGTCCGAAGTTTTCCCGGAATGATGGCAAATTTATCATATCCGAAGTTGTCCCGGAATGATGAGGTTATTCTATATGCAACTTGTTAAGGTCGATTACCAGGTGGTCAATCCATATGAATGAATTTTATGCATGATTTTTATGGGAAATAGGAATATTAAATCTTGTGGTCTATTAAAATGATGAATTTTATTGTTTACGATAAACCTATGAACTCACCAGCCTTTTGGTTGACACTTGAAAGCGTGTTTATTCTCAGGTATGAAAGAAATCTTCCGATGTGCATTTACTCATTTTAAAGACATTATTTGGAGTCGATCATCGCAATGGGACCAGATGTTGGTGACTTCGTCCAGATGGATTAGGACGGGGTGTGACATAGACCACCGTTTTAGCTAGAACGAGATATGAACGAAATTTGTCAAAAGCAAGACAATAGCAAGGAGTTCTTTTTCAGTAGTTGTATAATTCGTTTGTGCTCCTTGTAACGTTTTACTAGCGTAATAAATAGGTTGAAATTGTTTTTCAATCCTTTGACCTAAAACGGCTCCCATTGCAAAATCACTTGCCTTGCACATGAGTTCAAATGGTAGATTCCAATTTGGAGTTATCATGATCGGCGCATTAGTGAGTTTTTCTTTAAGAATATTAAAAGATTTAATGCATTTATCTGAAAAGATCAATAGAGCATCTTTTTCAAGGAGTTTATTCATAGGAGTGGCAATTTTAGATAAGTCTTTTATGAAACGTCGGTAAAAACCGGCATGCCCTAGAAAACTCCTAACTCCTTTAACTTTGGTGAGATGTGGAAGTTTAGCAATTACATCTACTTTAGCTCTATCCACTTTGAAGAAGTTCCTTTGAAATTTTATAACCAAGAACGATTCCTTCTCTAACCATGAAATGGCATTTCTCCCAATTAAATACTAGATTTGATTGCTCGCATCTAATAAGCATTCGTTCAAGATTAACTAGACATGTTTCAAAAGTATCACCGAAGACTGAAAAGTCATCCATAAAAACTTCCATGCATTCCTCTATCATGTCGTGAAAAAATCGCCATCATGCACCTTTGAAAAGTTGCAGGGGCGTTGCAAAGTCCAAATGGCATGCGTTTGTAAGCAAAAGTACCATAAGGGCACGTGAATGTGGTTTTCACTTGGTCCTCGGGTGCTATTGGAATTTGAAAGTATCCAGAGAAACCGTCAAGAAAATAATAGTAACTGTTCCCAGCTAACCTTTTCAACATTTGATCAATGAAAGGTAAGGGAAAGTGATCTTTTCTGGTGGCGTCATTTAATTTTCTATAATCAATACAAACACGCCATCCTGTTACAGTCCTAGTAGGAATAAGATCATCTTTTTCATTTGTGATGACAGTGATGCCACCTTTCTTAGGTACGCATTGAACTGGGCTTACCCATGGACTATCAGAGATTGGATAAATTAAACCAGCATCGAATAGTTTAATAATTTCTTTCTTAACAACATCTTGCATATTAGGATTTAGTCTTCGTTGGCGTTGCACATATGTTTTATGACCTTCTTTCATAAGTATTTTATGTGTGTAATACAAAGGACTTATACCTTTAATGTCATGAATCTTCCATGCAATAGCTGGTTTATGAGCTTTTAGCACAGAAATGAGTTGAGATTTTTCATTTTTCGTAAGAGAAGACGATATTATTACAGGTAATTCAGATTCACCATGTAAATAAGCGTATTCCAAATGGTTTGGAAGTGGCTTTAATTCTAATATCGGTGGTTCTTCTATCGATAATTTGTATCGATATCTGTCTTCCTCTTTTAGTATTTGAAGTTCTTCTGTTGTTGGTTCGTATTCATTAGCCATGAGTGCGGCTAACCTTTCAGCTTCATCAATTGGTTCAGTTCCTTCTCCTAAAGAACATTCTCCTGTTCTTTGTAATTCTGGAAATTTTTGTAATAATTCTGCTTGTGAATCTATAATTTGAACATAATAACAGGTATCATCTACAGATTGCGGTTGTTGCATGGCTCTATCAACAGAAAAGGTAACACTCTCGTCCTCTATACTTAGGGTCAGTTTCTTACCAAACACGTCTATTATTGCTTTAGCCGTCTTTAAGAATGGTCTTCCTAATATAAGAGGAACTCGAGAATCTTCTTCCATGTCAAGAATAACAAAGTCTACTGGAAATACTAAAGTACCAACTTTAACTAGCATGTTCTCCATTATCCCTCTAGGATATTTTACTGATCGGCCTGCTAGTTGTATGCTTATTCGTGTTGGTTTCAATTCTCCGAGATCTAGTTTAGTGTATAATGAATATGGCATTAAATTTTTACTAGCACATAAGTCTGCCAATGCTTCTATTGAATTAAGACTACCCAAAAAACATGGAATTGTGAAACTTCCAGGATCAGAGAGTTTTTCTGGTATCTTATTCAACAACACTGCAGAACAAGTAGCATTCATTGTAACAGCCGAGAGTTCTTCCATTTTCTTTCTAGTGTGATTAGATCTTTCGGGAATTTAGCGTATCTTGGCTTTCCTGAAATCACATCAATGAAAGGAAGATTGACATTTATTTGTTTAAACATATCCATGAATTTGGATTGCTCGGCTTCAAGTCATTCTTTTCTCATTTTACTTGGGTAAGGAAGTGGTGGTTGGTATGGTTTAACATAAGGCTTTGCCTTAACTGTGTTATCTTCATTAACCTTTTCAACTACCGATTCTTTTTCCTTCTCTTGCTCAGGATGTTGTGCCTGTATAGTAGGAATAGAGTCATCAGAAATTACAGGCATTTCAGGTGGTTTAAGTGTAATACCACTTCTTGTGGTAATGGTTTTAGCTGTTTCATTTCGGGGGTTATTTATATCGCTAGGTAGACTCCCCGGTTTTCTTTCACCTATTAACCTCGCTAGGTTGCTTACTTCTTGTTCCGGATTTTGAATTAAAGCTTGTTGATTTCTAAATGCTTGAGCATTTTGTTCATTAGTTTGTTTCTGAGATGTGAAAAATTGAGTTTGAGATTCAACTAGCTTTGACATCATATCTTCTAAATTTGGCTTTTTATCATCGGTTTGTGGTGATTTATTTGGAAAAATAGGTCTTTGCTGATTGTAAGTATTGTTAGATACTTGTTGATTGCTAGGACCTTGTTGGTTGTTGTATGGAACATTTCGGTTATAATTCTGATTTTGATTGTAGTTTGGTCTTGGCGGTTGATAATTATTCTGATAATTATTTCCCGGCCTTTGGTTCATGTATGAAACATTGATGTGTGAAATCTAGTATATATATTTTCTCTGGAAAATGCCGGTTTAAAGATTACTACACACTAACGGGCAGTGTACCCGATCGTGCAATAGTATAAAGTTGGTAAATATGAAATCGTTCCAAGGACAGTTTACGCGTGTGAATTAAGATTGTAACTAATAAAAGTAAACTAAGTTAATCTGGGAAAATTGAAAGTACGAGAGAATTTGTTTTGTGGCTATTTAACGATTAGCCAAATCAAGGATAGATCAAAAGTAAATAACAATATTTTTAGATTTTAGATTTATAAAAAGTAAAACAAGAAAGCAATTAAGATAGTTTTGATATCAAATGGAATGGAAATGCTCGTCTAGACCTTTTACCCTTGGAATTGGATGTTTTGATACTTTAGCCTGATTTAAGACTTAATACATGCAAATTACTCAGTCGACCCGCTAAGAGTTCTCTTTAGCAAGTACTCAAACTAGAATTACTAGATGTAGGATTCCCTAGCACCCAAGACCTTTTCGTTTGTGACTAATTAATTAACTAGATCAAAGATTTGAATAACAATTGCCTTTGCGTTCGCTCTACACAATTCACCCCTATATCGTCTAACCGTTTAAACTTAATTTACCCCCTTGGTCCGGTTTAGCAAACAATTAATTAAGACAAATCAATTGTAAACTAGTGTATTAAATCAACAAGAGTTCTCTTTATCAAACAAATACAATAATCAATCAAGTTTATAAAGTTAAACATCAATAAGAATCAATCTTTTATTCAAACTATTGAAATAAACATGCAATAAGTTCATAAACCATAAATTATAACATCCAAACCTTGGTTATTAATCTAGACAAGCATTGAAAACTTAGCCAACAATCATGGCTGAAAATAAAATCATAAATAAACAATTAAGATAATTCATTATGTTTGATAAGAATTAAACCTAGTTGAAATCGTGATCTTGAACGATAGACGAATCGAAACGCATTCCCGGAATGATTGAGTTAATTGAATGATGTTGGGATTCCCTAAAAGTCACAAAAAATCGCCCCAAAGCTGCTGAAATTCGTCTGGATAAAAGTCTCCAAAATTTAGGGTTTAATTTCCCTTTATATAGCCCAAAAACCGCCATCAGTAACGACCCGCGCCACGGCCCCATTAGCCGCGCCGCGGCTTAACACTTGCCAAGACTCCAACTTTTATCAATATGCTCGACCTTCAGAATTAGCTTTAACCCGCACCGCGGGCTCTAAGGCCGCGCCGCGGCTTAACACGCGCACAGAATCCTTCTTCATTTTTACCATAAAAATACCCAAAACCAATCTTGTAACATCATATTAAGGCACCGCTCATAAAATAACATAGAACATACCTCAAAATGATCTAAAAAACATACAAATAATCTTCTCGGCTCTCGAAACCCAAATCTAACAAATGTCATCCAAAATACTCCAATTCGTATCCAAACAGACCCAATAATGATCGATAATGCGAGAGAAATCATAGATGAAATGCGCAATATCAAACCACCCCACACTAGATTCTTGCTTGTCCTCAAGCAACATGACTCGAAAATAGTCTTCAATGATAAATGTTGAGCCAAAACGAACCAAATTAACAAACTATCACTAGTGCAGGTACGAATATGGAGAAAATACTAACCATGGCTCCACCTTGTATTCCCAAATAAATATCTTCCAAAACTTCAAGCAATATGTAATGAATAATGTAACCATAGACAGTCTTTTTCTAATTTTTTTTTTTATTTTTAAACTAACTTTTCTATTTTTTATATATTTTACCCCTAATTTTTCAAATTTTTTTTACGACCAAAACCCGTGAAACGTCTAGTCTTTTAGATCAAAACTAATATGATGATGATTCCATTAACAACCAACCCGAGAGATTTTACATCCCCCACCCCACACTTGAGATCAAGTAATGTCCCCATCACTTGAGATCAAAAATAGATTAAAATCGAAAGGGTTATGTGAGAAAGAAAATATAAAAACTTATCGAGCTTAACCACTGATCGCGGAATGCTAGTGACAGATGGCGCTGAACTGACTGCTAGCATAAGAACATCGTCCATTCCCGATCATCACACCAATATCATCAATCACGTAGTTTTGTTAAACTTAATGCCAGACTTGAAAAATCATTTCACCAACAAACCTAAGAAAAGAAAAACAAAAGAACTACATAAAGGGACAAGGTGGCACCACCCGATGCTTAAACACCTTACCCCCAAAATAAGTTTTCAAAGTACAAAAGCAGAATACATAATTATCCAAATACAGACCAAAGGAAAAGAAATAGTCTTAAACACATTACAACATGATCATCGGGCTCGCAGGCCCTCCTCAATAAAAGTCATCAAAAGGCCAATGGCCTTGCGGGTTTTGCTCATGGAACTGCCTCCTCATCTCATCCATCGATTCGTGCGGGTTGTATGTTGGTGTGGACACTCGGGGCCTGATTGGATTGCGGTAATAAACTGGCTCCACATGTGGCGTACTCATATAATCATTAGGATAATTATAATAAATACATGAATTATGTCGCTGCCAATCATTCGCATACGCAATCCATTGTTGGTCATGCACGGACTCGGCCAACCTTTCTTCTTGACGTAACGTACTCACCTCGACCCGCTGTTGACTTTCCCACATACGATCATTATGCGATCGTTGCTCTCCCCGAAAATCATTAAAACTATTCGACACACCAATTTGAACACTATCAACCCTCGAGATCAAACTATTCCAAACTTGCTCGGACATCGACCACTACTGCCCACTACCCGAACCATACGGCTCATCTGACTCGGAACCAAAACACTCATGAATGCGAGCCGTGACTTCCTCATCATCATCGTGTCGCGTACCACTACCACTCGCTCCCCCTCGTTGAGACGGTTCAACATATTCCACTAACATAGTCCTATTCGAGTTATACATCAAAATACATACATTAACATAAAACTGTGCCCCGAACGGCTTCATAGAGTCACGAGCCGGTGTGCAACGAGTGAAGTTAATATTGAAAAACTTGGCAATTTTTGTAACATAATGACCACCCAAAAGTGGTTTCGCCCGTTGCTTCTCCATCGAATGCTTACGTAGATATTCACCCACCAAATTAGCCAAGTCAGCAAACTACTCATTCTTAATGATATAAATCGACCATAAATCATGAGTTGTCACTTTGTCGTACCCATTCACTCTTGCACAAAATGTACACCCCAATAACCTTTGAATCAACCTTGCATCCTTGTCACGAATGTCTGACCCCTTCAATTTACTTGACACAAACGGATTCTTGCCACTAAGCTGATACCAGTATTGCTGCGCATTAAAGAATTCGGCACCATAAAACTTAGTCTCTCCCAAATACCGCTCCAAAATGAAATCATCCATGTCGGGGTATAAATCCAACGCTCGACAAAGATCCATCCTACTCATCTCCCGTTCCATTCTTCCTAATCGAAACTGTAAGAAACTCACATCTGTAGCCGCACGACGAGGATTAAAATTTAACGAGAAAAAGAATTCCCACACCAACTCGTCATAGATAACATCCGTACACAAAAACGCATGCTCCCATGCGCGAATAAAATGATTACCCGATTGTTTAGTGCATGTCAGCACATTTTGGAGACGAGTCTTTAAATGTCTTCCTGCTTGAACTAACGGGGCCCAGTCCAAATACCAAGTACCAGTGATCAGACGCCTTCTAATATACTCAAACCTTCCAACATACTCTTCATCATCTCTTAACGCTTGTAACCAATTTTCAGGATTTGTTTGCATTTCTAAGAGCCTTTCTTCCTCCCTTTGAGCAGTCGTCTGTCTTTGCCTCTGTAATAATAAACACCAAACAAACAAAACACATAGGTAAACACAGCGATTAGCATTAAAGATTAGTTCCTGTTCAAATTCAAACAATCCACATTTAAAGCATAAGTCAACCGTGGTCAACAAATTTCTACAAGCATTAAATTAAGCATGACTAACGTTAACATCACAAACTATCAAACATAACAAATCAGCTTTCTAAACATTCGAACAATTATAATTCATTAATAGCATCTCAAGGATAAACTTAAATCGGTCGCTGTAATTAACTTTGGTGGAAAGATAAATTCAAACTCCAAAATTAGCACAAGTCATCATAGCATCATAGCATCAATGTCATGGCATCTATATCATATAAAAGCTAGTTAACATACGAGAGCCATTCAATTAAGACTAGCACCCTAATGACCCGGCCAAATTAACACCCCACACTTATCATGCAAGTCAAACCATATTTAACAAAAACCATAACCAAAATTCCCAATTACTCATCTCTAATTCGAAATAAAATCAACCATAAACCCTAGAATCAAAGATATGTATTAAAAACACAAAAAGATCATGAATTTCATACACACTAATCATATTCAACAAAGACCCATGATTAATTTAAGCCTACAAGAACAAAATCAACAACCCCACACTTATTCTAAACCTAATCCAAAATTAAACATCATATAAGCATGTAATTAGGCAAGAACAAGAAAAAGAAAGTCAAAATCGGACCTTAGGTGCCATGGATTAGAGATGTGATGAAGAAATTTAAGCAAAAATTAAAGATTATAGATTAGCGTTTTGAGAAAATTTGCAATCGTTCTTTAGTTAGATAGGATATGTGTATTTTTAAGCAGCAAAAATACCCTAGAAATATTAAATTCCGGTCGGGTTTTAACCTTGGGTCGGGTTTGACCCACTTTCCTTTATTAAAAAAACGAATTGGAATTTCCTTCAGATGCGGCCCGCGCCGCGAGTATACCTGCCCCGCCACGGCTTAAAAAACTGAAAATCCCTGAAATTTTAAAATCCCTCGACATGCTTTTGTAGTGATAACCCGCGCCGCGGTC
Organism: Rutidosis leptorrhynchoides; assembly: GCF_046630445.1. Lineage (NCBI taxonomy): Eukaryota > Viridiplantae > Streptophyta > Magnoliopsida > Asterales > Asteraceae > Rutidosis > Rutidosis leptorrhynchoides. Next base: position 48,271,067 of record NC_092333.1, read on the forward strand.
ATTCAGGCCGCGCCGCGGCTTACAACGTGGAAAAACCCCTTCATATTGCACAACTGTCGACATCAAAAGTAAGTGATATCCCGCGTCGCGGGCTCTAAGGCCGTGCCGCAGCCCATGTCTGGCGAATTTTCCTTCATAACTTTTAGTATCTTGACCCTAAAACTCATGCTTAAACACCTGCCAATGATCATATTGTCGTTTCAAATTCAAATATACATCTGCAAGCTAAAAATACATTAAAATACAACAAATGTGATTTTTATTATCGAGTCATTCACTCGACTCGTTTCCCCAAAATTTAAGCGTTTTTCAGATCGAAGTCGAGGTTAACCTCTTCTTCGATTTCTAGAGGACCATCCACATAGTGTTTGACCCGGTGGCCATTCACCTTGAAACCTTCACCATTCGAATCATACAATTCCACCGTACCATATGGGTACAACTTCCTAACCACAAAAGGTCCCGACCAACGGGACTTAAGCTTTCCCGATGACAATTTGAAACGCAAATTATAAAGAAGGACACGGTCGCCTTCCTTAAATTCTTTCAGACCTTTGATCCGATTGTCATGCCACCTCTTCGTCTTTTCCTTATAGATGAGTGAGTTTTCATAAGCATCATGCCTCAACTCATCTAACTCATTCAATTGGGTCAACCTAAGGAGACCCGCCTCATGATAATCGAGATTGCATATCCGAAGAGCCCAATGTGCTTTGTGCTCAATCTCCAATGGGAGATGACATGCTTTGCCATAAACCAAGCGAAAAGGAGTGGTCCCGATAGGAGTTTGTAGGCGGTATGAAACGCCCACAATGCATCATCGAGTTTGTTGGACCATTCCTTTAGATTCGAACCGACGGTCTTTTCAAGAATACGTTTAAGAGACCGATTGGTGTTTTCAACTTGCCCACTAGTTTGCGGGTGATATGAGGTAGAAATCTTATGGATAACTCCATAGCGTTTCAAAACCTTCTCCATTTGCGCATTGCAAAAGTGGGTGCCTCTATCACTAATGAAGGCCTTCGGAGTACCAAAACGAGCGAAAAGCCCCATTAAGAACGTGATTACAACTCGTACATCATTAGTAGGAAGAGGCTTTGCCTCCGACCATTTAGACACGTAATCGATAGCAACGAGTATGTAAAGATAATTATCGGATTTCGAAAACGGGCCCATGAAATCAATTCCCCAAACATCAAACAACTCGCATACTTGGATGCTTTGTTGAGGTATTTCGTCACGTTTGGTGATTTGTCCAGCCCGTTGACAAGCATCACAAGAATTACAAACGGCATGGGCATCCTTAAAAATAATAGGCCAATAAAAACCGGCCTCATAAACCTTTTTCCCAGTGACTTGGGGACCAAAATGCCCACCCGTAGGGCCACGATGGCATTCCAACAAAATACGAGTGCATTCCTCACCAGAAATGCACCTACGAATGACTCTATCCGGACAACAACGAAAAAGATAGGGGTCTTTCCAGAAATAGTGTTTCAGGTCACTGAAGAATTTCTTCCTCTTTTGATGTGACCATCCTTTCTCCAAGAAACCCCCAACAAGAAAATTAGCTATGTCCACATACCATGGCTCATCCACCTTGTCCAACTTCATGAGGTACTCATCGGGAAAATCATCATGAATACTCGACTCATGAAGGACTTCGAGATTCGGATTCTCGAGTCTAGACAAGTGGTCAGCCGCGAGATTTTCAGCACCCTTCTTGTCCCGGATCTCGATATTGAATTCTTGCAAAAGCAAGATCCATCTAAGCAGTCAAGGTTTGGCATTCGGTTTCGAAAATAGGTACTTTAGAGCAGAATGGTCCGTAAAAACAATAGTCTTAGATAAGACTAAGTAAGACCGGAACTTAACGAATGAAAAGACCACCGCAATGAGCTCTTTTTCAGTGGTAGTGTAATTCAACTGTGCTTCCTGCAAGGTCTTGCTTGCATAATAAATGGGTCAGAAATGTTTCTCGACCCTTTGGCCCAAAACAGAGCCAACAGCAAAATTTGATGCATCACACATAAGCTCGAACGGAAGAGACCAATTCGGAGCAATTATGATAGGTGCATTGATGAGTTTCTCCTTAAGAAGTTCAAATGCCTTTTGGCATTCTTCGGAGAAGTTCCAAGGTGTGTCCTTTTCGAGGAGTTTGTTCATCGGGTTAGCGATTTTGGAAAAATCCTTAATGAACCGCCGATAAAAATCGGCGTGCCCGAGAAAACTCTGAACACCCTTAACATCGGTGGGAGGTGAAAGGTTCTTAATAGCCATTACCTTTGCGGGATCCACCTCAATACCGATCCTAGAAATCTTATGCCCGAGGACTATGCCCCCTTGTACCATGAAATGGCACTTTTCCCAGTTGAGCACAAGATTAGATTTCTCACACCTTACCAACATCCGCTCTAAATTACAAAGGCATGAATCGAAAGTGTCACCGAAAACCGAAAAGTCATCCATAAACACATCCATGCAATCTTCTATCATATCATGGAATATGGCCATCATGCACCTTTAAAAAGTGGTCAGAGCATTACAAAGGCCAAAGGGCATGCGACGGTATGAGAATGTGCCATACGGGCACGTGAAAGTGGTTTTCTATTGGTCCTCGGGCGAGATAGGAATTTGAAAATAGCCCGAAAAACCATCAAGAAAACAATAAAATCTATTTCCCGCCAACCTCTCTAGCATTTGATCCATGAAAGGTAACGGGAAGTGGTCTTTGCGTGAGGCATCGTTCAACTTACGATAGTCAACACACACACGCCACCCCGTGACAGTCCGAGTGGAAATTAACTCATTTTTATCATTAGTGGTAACAGTCATACCACCTTTCTTAGGTACACAGTGTACCGGGCTAATCCACGGACTGTCAGAAATCGGGTAAATCAGACCTGCATCGAGGAGCTTAATGATCTCTTTCTTCACGACATCTTGCATGTGCGGGTTCAACCTCCTTTGACGTTGCACCACAGGTTTGGAGTTATCCTCCATTAGAATTTTTTGGGTGCAATAGGAGGGACTAATACCCTTGATGTCGTGAATTTTCCACGCAATGGCCGGTTTATGGGCCTTTAGCATGGTTACAAGTTCAGTTTTCTGACCTGTAGTAAGAGAAGAAGAAATAATTACCTAGAGCTTAGATTCCTCCTGCAAATAAGCGTATTCCAAATGATCTGGAAGTGGCTTCAATTCTAACTCGGGAGGTTCTTCAATTGAAGACTTGCTTCTGTAATTAGCATCACGATCGAGTTCCTTGAACTCCTCCTCAGTCGGCTCATAGCCGTTCTCCATCAAGGCGGTTAAAATATCCACCTCCTCAACCTGCAACTCTTCATCAATTTCAACCAATGAGCATTCTACTGAACCCTGTAACTCTGAGAATTCCTGCAAAAACTCAGACTGAACATCCACAGTGTTAAGCAAATAACATGTATCATCAGTGTAGGCAGGGTACTTTAAAGCATGGTCGATTGAGAATGTTGCACTCAAGTCATCTATCCTAAGGGTAAACTTTTGGCCATAAACATCGATGATACACCTAGCAGTATTCAAAAATAGCCGACCTAAAATAAGTGAAATCCTTTCATCCGCTTCCATATCCAAAACCACGAAATCAGTCGGGAAAACCAACGACCCAGTCTTAACTAGCATATTCTCTATAATTCCACGAGGGAATTTAATAGAGCGGTCAGCTAGCTGAATGGCCATACGCGTGGGTTTTAACTCCCTGGGGTCTAGCTGTAAATAAATAGAATAAGGCATTAAATTTATGCTAGCCCCCAAATCCGCCAACGCCATCACACAGTCCAAATTACCAAGTAAACAAGGAATGGTGAAACACCCAGGATCCTCAAGCTTCTCGGGAAGCTTGCATTCAACCTGACTGAAGACATGTTCTCCAGCTTCTTCCTGTTAATTAGTAAATCTTTCATAAATCTTGCATACTTTGGCATACCTGCAATCACATCAATAAAAGGCATATTTATGTTAACTTTTTTAATCAAGTCCATGAATTTAGACTTTTCCGCCTCAAGCTTCTCCAATCTCTGCTTCCTCGGGAATGGGAGCGGTGGTTGTTACTCTTTAACTACCAGTTTCGCAGCAACGGTTTCCGGTACCCTCACAATCTTCTCAATCACCTGTTTCGGCTCTTTTTCCCCCTCCGTTTCACTAACAACAACCGGTTCACTATCCTTAGCTAACGGTACTCGTAAATCATACTCATCGGGCTTCCTTGGTGAATCATATGCTAAACCACTTCGGGTGGTGATAGCATTAAGGTGCCCAATCTTCGGGTTAGTATCTGTTTTGCTCGGTAACTCCCCCGGTTTCCTCTCATTACTCTGATTAGCAAGTTGACCAATTTGTTTTTCTAAATTCTGAATAGCTACTTGTTGATTTCGAAACATTTGATCATTCTTCTCATTTTTTTGAGTAACAGTATTAACAAGCTGAGTTTGTGATATCACAAGCTTTTCGATCATAGCTTCAAGGTTGGACTTTTGCTGTTGATATCCTCCACTAGATCCTGGCTGGAACCTCGAACCTTGATTACCTTGAGGATTATAGGGATTGTTGAAATTCCTATTAAACTGCGCACGTCCCTGAAACTGATTGTTGTTCTGTTGACTAATATAAGCAATCTCTTCTTTCTGATTCATAGTAAACCTGCATCACAATCTTTTCCTAAATGTAATCCCCCGTAAAACTCACAACCAACCTTAATACCATGAATGTCCTTATCCAACTTCTCCAAGTGTCTACCAAATTTGTCTAACTTAGCATTAATAGACCCATAATCATCATACATACCAGTGGTTTCTGTTCTCTTAACTGAAGCTGAACGGGATGACTCATGATCTTGATGCCATTCGTGAGTGTAGGCAGCTTGCTTTTCAATTATCTCTAACGCCTCTTCTTCTGTCTTATCCATTAAAGTACCACCTGCTGCTTGATCAATACTCTAACGCGTTGGGATATCACAACCCTTATAGAAAATTTGGACCTTTTGTAAATCATTCAACCCGTGTTGCGAACACGAGCGTAACACATTAGAATAACTGTCCCAAGCATCAAATAATGTCTCACTGCTCTTTTGTTTGAATTACGAAATATCTGCTTGAAGTCTAGCAGCTCGAGACGCAGGGAAAAATTTTGCTATAAACTTATCTATCAAAACTTCCCAAGAGGTAATCGCTCCCTCTGGTTGCTTATCTAAACATCTCTTAGCTTCTCCCTTAAGAGTCCAGGGAATAAGCCTTGTCTTGATTGAAGTATCAGCAACCTCGTGTAGCTTGATTAGGTTGCAAACATCATTGAAAATACGAAGATGCTCGTTAGCATCCTCACTATCCTTGCCATGAAATTGGCAGTCAGAAGAAATAAAACTCAAAATTGGACCTGTGATTTGAAAAGGCTGAGTGATGTTTGGTTGAGTAATCGAATTGCCTTGGCCAGCTCGGGTGGCCTTCAACTTTTCTGCCATAGTCTGAGGATGAGGTGGTTGATCAGCCATCTCTTCAGTCTCGAAAATATCTAATGAAATGTAAGAGTCTTCTTCTCTGATTTCAAGTGGTGTATCGGGCACCACAGTTTAAGAACTACTACCCAAATTAATTATATTATCACTCGAAGAAGAAGATGAATCCACTGTAGACTGTTGCTCTTGACTTAATGCTCTGAATAACTCTCTTTTAGGTTCGTCAAATGGTCGAAGAATTGGAGAATCTGAAGAACGCGTATGTGGCATGCACTACCTGTTATCTGTGAAATCACAACTAACAATCGATTAAATGCACCGATTCAATTGAAAATAAACGAAAAATAATAATAAACTACAATTAAAACTAAACTAAGAACAATTAGATAACAATCTTAATTTTTGACGCAACTGTCCCCGGCAGCGGCGCCAAAAACTTGATGTGTGAAATCTAGTATATATATTATCTCTGGAAAATGTTGGTTTAAAGATTACTACACACTAACGGGCAGTGTACTCGATCGTGCAATAGTATAAAGTTGGTAAATTCGAAATCGTTCCAAGGACAGTTTACACGTGTGAATTAAGATTGTAACTAATAAAAGTAAACTAAGTTAATCTAGAAAAATTTAAAGTACGAGAGAATTTGTTTTGTGGCTATTAAACGATTAGCCAAATCAATGATAGATCAAAAGTAAAAGACAGTATTTTTAGATTTTAGATTTATAAAAAGTAAAACAAGAAAGCAATTAAGATAGTTTTGATATCAAATGGAATGGAAATGCTCGTCTAGACCTTTTACCCTTGGAATTGGATGTTTTTATACTTTAGCCTGATTTAAGACTTAATACATGCAAATTACTCAGTCGACCCGCCAAGAGTTCTCTTTAGCAAGTACTCAAACTAGAATTACTAGATGTAGGATTCCCTAGCACCCAAGACCTTTTTGTTTGTGACTAATTAATTAACTAGATCAAAGATTTGAATAACAATTGCTTTTGCGTTCGCTCTACACAATTCACCCCTATATCGTCTAACCGTTTAAACTTAATTTACCCCCTTGGTCCGGTTTAGCAAACAATTAATTAAGACAAATCAATTGTAAACTAGTGTATTAATTCAACAAGAGTTCTCTTTATCAAACAAATACACTAATCAATCAAGTTTATAAAGTTAAACATCAAAAAGAATCGATATTTTATTCAAACTATTGAAATAAACATGCAATAAGTTCATAAACCATAAATCATAACATCCAAACCTTGGTTATTAATCTAGACAAGTATTGAAAACTTAGCCAACAATCATGGCTGAAAACAAAATCATAAATAAACAATTAAGATAATTCATTATGTTTGATAAGAATTAAACCTAGTTGAAATCGTGATCTTGAATGATAGACGATTCGAAACGCATTCCCGGAATGATTGAGTTGATTGAATGATGTTGGGATTCCCCAAAAGTCACCAAAAATCGCCCCAAAGCTGCTGAAATTCTTCTGGATAAAAGTCTCCAAAAGTTAGGGTTTAATTTCCCTTTATATAGCCCAAAAATCGCCATCATTAACAACCCTCGCCGCGGCCCCATTAGCCGCGCCGCGGCTTAACACTTGCCAAGACTCCAATTTTTATCAATATGCTCGACCTTCAGAATTAGCTTTAACCCGCGCCGCGGGCTCTAAGGCCACGTCGCGGCTTAACACGCGCACAGAATCCTTATTCATTTTTACCATAAAAATGCCTAAAACCAATCTTGTAACATCATATTAAGGCACTGCTAATAAAATAACATAGAACATACCTCAAAATGATCTAAAAAGCATACAAATAATCTTCTCGGCTCTCGAAACCCAAATCTAACAAATGTCTTCCAAAATACTCCAATTCGTATCCAAACGGACCCAATAATGATCGATAATGCGAGAAAAATCATAGATGAAATGCGCAATATCAAACATTCTTTCTTTCTTCCATTGTTTGTTCAACACTGAGACAATCTTTTGTCAAATGTGGTCCTCCACACTGCTCACAACTAATTAGTATTGCGTGAATATCTTTAGTCATCTTCTTCATTCGTGTCTCGAAAGCATCTAACTTTGCGGAAATGGAATCAAAGTCATGGCTAGAATCGGCTCTAGCCGCTTTAGATGAGCGAAGAATATCTTTTTCCTAGTGCCACTCATGTGAGTGGGATGCTGTGTTATCAATAATTTTGTGAGCTTCAGTTGCGGTTTTCTTCATTATGGAACCACCAGCTGCTGTGTCGATGTCTTTTCGTGTAGCAACGTCGCATCCTTAGTAGAATATTTGCACTATTTGATAAGTGTCTAAACCGTGCTGAGGACATCCTCTCAACAACTTTCCAAATCTTGTCCACGCCTCATATAGAGTTTCATTTGGCTTTTGCGCGAACGTAAAAATTTCTCCTTGAAGTCTCACGGCTTTAGATGCCGGAAAGAATCTTTTAAGAAATTTCTCAACTAAAACATCCCATGTGTCAATCGCCCCTTCAGGTAATGATTCTAATCAATCTTTGGCTTCTCCCTTTAAAGTCCAGGGAAATAACATGAGATAGATCTGTTCATCCTCAACTTCTCTGATTTTAAATAGAGTACAGATCTTATTAAAGGTTCGAAGATGTTCATTTGGATCTTCTTTTGGCGTACCACTAAATTGGCATTGATTAGTTACCATGTGTAGGATTTGTCCTTTAATTTCATAATCTGGTGCATTAATGTCTGGTTGAGTAATTGCATGACCTTGGCCAGTGCGTGTGGCTCTCATTCGATCTTCCATACTTAGAGGTTCCTGATTTTCAATGATTGAATTTGTTGAATCTGAATCACTAGAAGATTTTGATTTAACTGTTTCTTCCTCGATAATCTCTGGATGAGTAATTTGTGGATTGTAAGATCCTGACTTTCCTGTTGATCGGTACGCTATCCAAAATGGTGGGACGCCGTCCCAGTGTGAAGAGTTGGACGCCGTCCAGATGTACTGGCGGGCCAGCTGTCTCCTTTATGATATTTGAAAGGGGCAAATGGGTAAATTCACTTGGGGAAATGACTTTAAGGCTCCAAGGGTCAGTTGGTGGGTGCTTTTACTTCACTTTTATCTACCTTATCCTCTTCTACTTCAAGTTTAGAGAGAGAGAATTTCCTTGTGTGAGAAAGCTCAAATCGAGAAGGAAGAAGGTCGTTTCGGGTCAAAGTGTGTGTTTTAAAGTTGTTCATCTACTTCCTAGCTACGTTGTGATAGTGGTGGTAAGTCCTAAACCTAATTTCCTTATTTTATGTTGTTTAAGAGTTAGGGTTTGGGTTATAGGTGAACATGAAATCCATATTTAATGATATTGGGTGTTCTTAGGTAAGATTGAGTCATGAAGACTTAATAGTAACTAACCTAGGGTTCAAAGTGTAAATTGGTGTTGGTGAGACCTAAGTTGGTTAGTTAACTACTAGCACACCTAGATGTTATGTAAGTGGGTGTTATATGGGTATGTGGTGACCCAAATGGGGTTGTGAACCTTGAAATGGGTCAAAATGATACTAGGATGGCGAGTGAGATGGTTGACCAACTCGATTGTGTGATTGATTATATGTATAATGTAATAGGTACGTTGCGTTGAAGGTTGCGAGCTTGATTAACTCACCAAAGGCGTTAAGGTGAGTGGAATAATTATGCATATATATATATATATGGCGTATTTATTTGTGAATGTTATGGTATGAATCACGAGCCAGTAGTACCATAGCATGTATGTGACGAGTAACAAGTGTGAACCACGAGCCGGTAGCACTATAAATAAGTGTGAACCACGAGCCAGTAGCACTATAAACAAGTGTGAACCACGAGCTGGTAGCACTATAAACAAGTGTGAACCACGAGCCGGTAGCACTATAAACAAAGTGTAAACTACGAGCCGGTAGCACTATAAAAGATTGAGACTCAAATGCGTATGGTGTGAACCACGAGCCGGTAGCACCATAGCGTTATGGTTAACCATATTATGTGTTGGATATTGTTTAGCATGCTATATATATTGTGTTGAGTATATGCTAATGTGTTGTTGTGATAGCGTACGAGTTGTTAGCATATTGAGTATGACGGCATGCTATTTGAGTTATATTCTCGTATGAGGTATTTGGTGGGTGCGATTGCAAATAGATGGGTTATATATGTGTATGTATAATTACTGTACTCACTAAGCTTTGCTTACCCTCTCGTTGTTTACTCTTTTTAGGTTCCGGCGTGGACAAGGGTAAGGGTGTTCGGTTGGATTAGTGGCCTCCCGCTTTGTTTTGATAGGGGACGCATTTGAAATGTTTAGCTTTTGAAGTCTGGCCAAGATGTGGGTAGTTTAAACCCAAACACCATGCTCTAGGTGTCGTTTGGAACTTAAACTCTTATGGTCGAACTTGTACTTTTGAACGAAACTCGTAAAATGGCCAATGTGGGTCTGATGTTGTAAAACTTGGTTTTATGGTGGAAACTTCTTAGTTTAATTATGTTAACATGTTGTAAAAAGGGTTTCGTCTAAAAGTGTCGGGAAGCGGGTTTTTCGCTCGAGTAAGTTGGACCCGGGGATCAGTCCCTGGTAGTTCATTGGGACACCGTCCTAAAAGGCTGGACGCCGTCCTGGCCTTCAGATCTGGACGTCGTCCAGAATGCTGGACGCCGTCCAGATGTACTGCTTCAGAATTTTTTTTTTAGTGTGTTTTTGGGTCAACGATGGCGGGTTGTTACAAGTGGTATCAGAGCATGGTCTAAGGGATTTAGGCGACTTAAGATAGGTGCTTAAACTTAGACTTTATTGAGTATGCGTTTTATGCGGGACTTGTAGGAGACGGGTCGAACCAGGGGATTTGTTAGTGCCTAGGTTTAGATGGACTAACTATGCGCTAATTGTTTTGTGTTGTGTTTTGCAATCATCAAGCGAGATAGACGTTGTACTAGCGAGTTAATGCGACGTGCTCGCGTAACAATGATTAGCTACCATTGTTACGGGTTCAAATCGTGTCAAACAAGCGATGTACGACGATTGTTGAGCAAGATGGGACGGTGAGGTGAATATGTATTTGTGTCATGTCTTTTCGTTTGTAGTTTAATATTTTTCATTTTATAGAATGAAGATGAGAAATGGACACGATACCAATGAGGGAGGCACGAGCAAGGACATTGAACTCATGGCCAAAGTTGAGGCCATCTTTAAAAAGCTAAAAGCGGAATTTCTCAACGATGTCCGAAAGGTTTTCCAAGAATCGGTTGATGGGCAAGTAACCGAAATGATCAATGAGCGAATGAATGCCGCGATCGAGGAGGCATTAGAAGCTAGAAACATTCATCCTCGTGGTGAAGGGGGTGATGGTAATGGTGGTTATGGAAGGCGAGACTTCCACTACAAAAATTTCAAGGATGCTCAACCTCCTATGTTCAATGGGGTACGAGATCCGTTGAAAAGCACATGTTGGATCTCCGACATCGAGGGGGCTTTCCGTACCGCAGAATGTCCTCCCGAGAAAAAGACGAGATACGGTTCTAGCATGTTATGTGAAGAGGCCAAGTTGTGGTGGGACGATAAAATTAAGTTTTATGGTGAAGAGCAATGCATGAGCTTGACGTGGGAAGAGTTTAAAAAGGAATTTTTTAAAGATTACCGAACTCCTTCCGACCTTGATAAAATTCAGGACGAGTTACACAATTTGCGACAAGGTTCAATGGACTTGGTTACCCTCAAGTCGACCTTTTTGGCAAAGACTCGTTTTTGCCCGGAGTATGTTGGCGATGATCACAAGTTGATGCTAGATTTTTATCGTACACTAAGCGATGAGTTAAAGCGTAAGATTAGTCGGGGAATGGCTAAGTCTTTTGAGGAATTGTTTGAGTTAGCCCGGGGCTTCGAACCGGAAGTTCCAAAGCAAAGCGATTTCTCTTTCTCTAAGAGAAAATTTGAAGGGTCGAGTCATTCAAACTTTTCAAACAAGAAGAGCAAGAAGGGTTCCGAAAGTGCTAATAGGGTGAAGAAAGGTGGTTCTTTGAGTTATGGACCCACGTGTTTTAATTGTAATCAAAGGGGGCACATGGCCCGTGATTGTACCAAAGAGCAAACTCACTTTTTATAATTGTGGTAAAGAAGGGCACCGAAGGCCGGAGTGTCCCGATTTGAACACCGATCATGTTAAGAAGTTGGAGAAGGCGGCGGGTACGGCTCGAGGACGTAATTATTTGATGACCCATGATGAGGCCAAGTAATCCAACGAAGTTGTCTCAAGTACTTTCATGGTTAACTCTAATCCGGCAAGGATCCTATCTGATAGCGGTGCTAATTTATCGTTTGTTTCTCCAAAATTTGTGCCTAAACTTAATAAGCCGCTAGCTAAGTTAAGTCATCCGGTAGAAGTTGAAATAGCGGATGGTAAGACGGTGCTAGGAGTTGATGTTTGTAATGATTGTGATATTGTGTTCGATTCCGAAGCATTTAAAATCGATCTCATTCCGTTGACTTTGGGTGAGTTTGATGTTGTCGTTGGTATGGATTGGCTCGATCGTTATAGAGCCGATATTGCATGCCATGAAAAGTCTATCAGGGTAAAAACACCAAGTGGGGGAGAACTAATTATTCATGACGAGAGACGGAGAAGATATAACGACCCGTCCTAATCCATCTGGACGAATACATTACATTTGGTTACATTGCGAGGTACTTGACCTCTATATGATACATTTTACAAACATTGCATTCGTTTTTAAAAGACAAACTTTCATTACATCGAAAGTTGATGGCATGCATACCATTTCATAATATATCCAACTATAATTGACTTACTAATAATCTTGATGAACTCAACGACTCGAATGCAACATCTTTTGAAATATGTCATGAATAACTCCAAGTAATATCTCTAAAATGAGCAAATGCACAGCGGAAGATTTCTTTCATACCTGAGAATAAACATGCTTTAAAGTGTCAACCAAAAGGTTGATGAGTTCATTAGTTTATCATAAACAATTATTCCCATTATTTTAATAGACCACAAGATTTCATATTTTCATAAACATCATTCTCATATCAGGCATTTCGCAAACTGCATAGAGATAAAAATTATTCATATGGATTGAACACCTGGTAACCGACATTAACAAGATGCATATAGAATATCCCCATCATTCCGGGACACCCATCGGACATGATAATTTCGAAGTACTAAAGCATTCCAAATTCCAGAATGGGGCTTGTTGGGCCCGATAGATCTATCTTTAGGATTCGCGTCAATTAGGGGGTCTGTTCCTAAATTCTTAGGCTACCAAGCTAAAAGGGGCATATTCGGCTTGGATCATTCAACCATATAATGTAGTTTCGATTACTTGTGTCTATTTCGTAAAACATTTATAAAAATTGCGCATGTATTCTCAGCCCAAAAATATAAAGGGTAAAAAGGCAAATGAAACTCACTCTACAATATTTTGTAGTAAAGATATTCATACGACGATACTGAACAATGCAAGGTTGGCCTCAGATTCACGAACCTATATCATTTGTACATATATTAATACACATTATTGTAATCGAATAAGTTTATATATAGTTAATCTATTAATTATATCATTTTTATATTTATATATATATATATATATATATATATATATATATATATATATATATATATATATATATATATATATATATATATATATATATATATATATATATTTATGTCTCTTATATTCTTTTTGCATATGAAAATATTGATTATGTTATAAGTATTAAATGTAATTATTTATATATATATATATATATATATATATATATATATATATATATATATATATATATATATATATATATATCATTTGTTTGTTAAAATTAGTTATTATAATGATACTAAAGTCATATTAATATTAATGGAAATGATAATAATTATAGTAATTAATATCACTGATAAAAATAATAATAATAACTATATTAATGATAATAATAGTGATATTAATAATAATACTTGTAAAAATATTACTTTTACTATTAATGATGTTTATGATAATGATTTTAATATCTATATAATACTAATACTTATGATGATAATAATAATACTAATAGTCATGATACTGATAATTGATAATAGTAATATTTATATTACCACTACTAATGATAATACTGGTAATAATAACAATAATACTATAAATTTTAAAATGATACAAGTCTTAATTTTTAATGATCTAATACTAAACTTTATTATCTTCATTAAAATAATAATAATTATAATAATAGTTATAATCATAATACTAATACTAATACTTAAGAACAATACAAAATAATAGTAATATTAATAATGACAATGTTAATAATAATTATATTTAAGATAATAATACTAATAATAACAATAATAACACCAATAACAATAATGATTATAGTCATAAGTATAACATTAATAACTAATAATAATATAATAATCATAATAATAATAATAATAATAATAATAATAATAATAATAATAATAATAATAATAATAACCATTTGGTAAACCACATTTGATATCTAATGAAATAATAATAATAATAATAATAATAATAATAATAATCATCATCATAATCTCTCTTCTCTCTTTATACTTAAAGTAAACACACAATTGAGTGACAATTCTTGTCAACTTTCAATCCTAGCCATCCAATCTTTTAATCACCTCTAATCCTAGCCATCCATTTAAAATCCCTCCCTTAATCACGTGATTTACCTTGGATTAGCAATTAATCAGACTAAATTAACCCTCAAACAAAAAAAGGACGGGATTTTGAAGGTAAATTAGAGGTTCTTTTTTTCTCAATTCATCTGCATAGAGTCACGCAGAATTAGGGTTATTCTTCAACCACTGATTTCATCTACATCCCTCATATCGATTCATCCTTTTTTCACAGAATCAATCAAAAATCCAAAACATAAATCACGATGATCCAACTGTTAATGCATCGTTTATCCATCGTTTCTTCATATAGTGCAGGTTGGTAAATGCGGTAAAATGGGTTTTGGTGATACAAGATGTACACAATGTTATCGTCAAGAATTTTGTAAGTAGCAGGCAGACTAGATCGTGAATTAGGGTTTTCATAATGTTATCGTCACACAATTGATTGCGAAGTTATATCAAAAAATTACTTCATTAAACGTATGTTTTCTCCGATTTGTAAATTAGGGTTTTCATAATGTTTTATCAATGACGATGGAAATGAAAATGAAGGTGTATTGTGGTTTGGTTTATATCAGATCTATTGTTGGTTATTACAACGTATTAGAAAAATAAATTCTACCTCAAACAGGCTTATAATGACAGTCAAATGTTGTTAGGACCCTGGGAATTACATAGATTGTGTGCTAAGCCTTGTAATGGTGGGATATAGACGAGGGCTATATATATCCCACAAGGCAACCTTAGAAGTAAGCCATTCACACACAATAGCCAAGTACCTAAAAGAGTTCAAGAGAGTTGTGGAAAAGTCAATCTTAACCAATTGACTTTTCCTCTCAATATTCATATCAATCTTCATAGATATTCATACATTCATACGATATTCATCATATTACACCCCAACATTTGGTATCAGAGCGGAAGCTCATTCGAGTGTCGATCCGAATATCGTGTGTATCTTCAAACCACCTTCATACAAATCTTCATATCTTCATCCAATCTTCAACCCAATCATCCAATCTTCATCCAATCTTCATACACATCTTCGAATATTCATACCGAATCTTCGAATCTTCAAACTCACAAATTACCGAATCTGAATTTTTTTTTACCGAATCCAAAGTTTATTGAATATACAATAACAAATAAAAAAAAGATACCAAATCCCTATCAAGCTACAGTGATCTGTCTCATAACCCTGCACACTATCGAATCTATTTCTCTCTCCTAACAATTACAGAACATCGATCTTCTTTAATATTTCATCTTCATCTCTCAATCAAATTTAAAAAATTATCATATACCGAATCTTAATCATCTTCTACATAACAACATCGATCATCATAATTTTAATCGTAACAGTTCTTGTGGAGCAACATATCTCAGATTAAACATCATCGAAGTTCATCGTTCATTATCATCTTCAAGCCGCTAAACTTACACCAATCTGTAAGTACATCAAACGAAAGTCTTAACATCAAATCAAGCTCAAGTTCGTGATTCTCTATCATCAATAAACACTCGTGAATCATCACAACATCTTTACAACAATAGATTCTTAGAGATTTAGATCGAGTTAGTCGTTCGTGTTCATCCTTAACCGTTTTAGCCTCCGGATCGTTTTGATACAAATTGAAGAAAAGGAAAATTACAGAAACGTTTCTTATCCTTTCGTGAATCTTCACATAAAATTTCAGATTCTAAATCAAAGTATTTAGCTCGAATTCGAAAAGTCAAACATATGTTCTTCATGGTCAACGATTTGATTCAAGCAATTGGTGATGTTTTTGGTTCAATTGATGCTTAGTGAGTGTTCAGTGACTGATATTGAGCAAGTTTCATTCAGATTTCTTCAACTAAAAGGCTGTACAACTCGAAATCAAATTTTGAGGTTCATATGAAGAACATCGCACTGTTCATCTTTGTTTTCCAGATTCTATTGATGATTCGCTTATAAATCCTTCATCAAACATGTTAATCGCTTCATTTACACCTAATTGGAACTGATTTTAAGAGTTAATTTGAAGATCTTAAATTTGGCCTTGAAGACAATTCGGTATAATTGATTTAAATCACATTTGGTATATTTGATTTGGTTTAACTCTCAATATTGGATATTCAGTATACATTCGGTATCTGGACTCGGTAATGCAAGTCAGTTCCTGGACTCGGTATTTGGTTCCAAGGCTCACTTGATTCATAGTGTGTTGCCTTAATGCCCAATAAAAGCCCAATTACCGAATTTGTTGGACTTAATCAGAATTTGGCCCAACAGGTGAAAGAATCGGATAGATTTTCATAATCAGTCCCTGAAAGTTTCAGGATTTTTGCAACAATAGTCCCATACCGAATCTGAAGACTTATTTGACAATTTCAGCCCCTGACAGGATTCAAAATTTACAAGGACAGTCCATTACCGAATCTAAACTAACGAGGACTTAACGAAAGTTAACGAAACGTTCAAAAACAAAATTTGATTCACCGAAATCATATTTTGAGGGGGATAAAAGGCGATAATACTTGATATTATTCAACGATTCGTCATAATGATGCGTGTTACACAAGATTTTCGTCCGAAACCGGATTTCATTGTGAGACTCAATCATCGAGACAAGAAATGTTCTTGTTACTACAACACTCCCGAAAAAATGTGCTTTTATCAAATTTGTAGAAGATACAAAAGCTACAAAACTTGAGTCGATTGCTTTGTTAATGACTCCACGAGCACCATCCTCTGTTGAAGAGACTACACACTATGAATTTGGTTGTTCGTGCCACAACAAAAGTGAACGTTCCAATTGTATCTTTGCACAAAACAAACTTCATGAACAACTTCAAACAGAACTTCAACATATGCGAGAACAAGAAGTTCAAACGACATCTTCAAAGATTTCCAAGGTGCAAGCTCAAATCAATAAATTGGAATCTCAAGTTGCATACAGTAAATCAGAATCTGAAAAACTTCAAAAGAAATTGACTACTCTTTTAAGTGACTTAGAGAGTCAAGCCAAGACCTTCAAAGAAAAAGATGAGAGTAACGCTCACATCATTAAGGATCTTCATTCACAGGTTGTTGAAAAACTAATACTTTTCAAGGAACGTGAGCTTGATTCAAAGGTCATCACTCAACTTTGCAAGCAAAATCAAACATTAATGTGTGACTTTGAGAAATGCATCTCTGAGTTACAAAAGGAGTTAGATGTTAAATCAACACCAATTCCGACACCCAAAATGGTGTCACTAGGAGTTAATACTAATCCGATATCAGTAGTGGATAAATCAACGACTACGATTCCGGATTCTCCTCAAACGGTTGAGAAGAAGTTCATTAAGACGAAATCCACGCCTCCTACAGTTTCTAAACCCAAGACAACATTTTCCTCAAGAAAAAAGATTTATTCTGGTTATGAAACCAACGTGAGTCGTCCGTTTCTGAAAACCACATACGGGGAGAATGGAGAGATTACGGGGTATCGCGATCAATATGGTTGGTTTCCACACAAAACCAAGAAGTCATCTATAGGTCCGAGAAAAACCCCGCACACCAAAGTTGACCTAGTTTCTAAAACCATAAAGCTTCAGTTTTCGAAACAAGTGTCAATCAAAGCTAGCACCACACCCGATTCCGCAACAACAACAACCAAATACTCTGTTCAAGAGTTACTCAAGTTTAAGCCAAGATCTGTGAATATGGCTAAAACTTCATTCCCTTCACTGCCACCAGAACTATTCTCAAAAGCTAAACCAAATGTCCCGACAAAGTGGAGTGAAGAATCTATAAATGCAATTGATGATACCTACAAATGGTATCTCAAACGACGATGATTTAACTTCACTACGGTTTCCATATACTTCTGTATGGGACCCGGTCTTCAAAGAGATGTTAAACATCATACCTTGACCGACGTAACTTGTCAAGGGGGAGAAAGTGTTCTTACTTCCAGGGGGAGCACCGGTTATTCTTTCCAGAGGGAGTGAACACATGCTTACCACGATTCCTGACTCTGATACCTTGATTAAGTTTCTGCATTAGTCAAGGGGGAGTTATGCATGAAGATTTAATGCCGACTATCTTTGCATAGGCTCTGATACCCTTTCCCTCTCAGATCAAAATATGCTTAAGGGTTAATCACATTTTAAGGGGGAGATATAAGGGAAAGTACGAGGTCTTCAGCAATTTGAAAATTCAAAGAAGATTCTCAAGAAGTCCGTTGAAGTTCCAAGAATTCAAGAAATGCAAGATCGTCAACAACGGCAACGTACATAAATTGAAGACTAGACTAGTAGCTTTAGATTTTTTGTATGTAATTAGTAAGGTTGCTATATTTTTGCACACAATCAATGCAAAGGGGGAGATTGTTAGGACCCCGAGAATTGCATAGATTGTGTGCTAAGCCTTGTAATGGTGGGATATAGACGAGGGCTATATATATCCCACAAGGCAACCTTAGAAGTAAGCCATTCACACACAATAGCCAAGTACCTAAAAGAGTTCAAGAGAGTCGTAGAAAAGTCAATCTTAACCAATTGACTTTTCCTCTCAATATTCATATCAATCTTCATAGATATTCATACATTCATACGATATTCATCATATTACACCCCAACAAATGTAAAACTCAATTTTCTATTCAAGGAATTCTTTCTATAGATTTTTTATAAAATAAAGATTATATGTCACTTAGATGTGTTGTAGGTGCCCCTGGAAAGGGTTACTCCTGGGCTGCACATATGAAAGAATGACGAATTTTTGCTAATTCAATCCATCTCATTGAAAAAGGGAAGATTGCCATAGTCGATTTATCGATTGCTGATGGTAAAAGGTTAGGTCCTAATTTCTTCTAAGGCAATTTGTTTTGTTTTCTGAATTTGTGAAATCAACTGTGTTTATTAAATTGTGTATTATGATTTCGTCACATTAGGATTTTTATATTACGTTTTTCATGATGAAGATAATAACCTGATTATATGAACATAATTGGTAGTTTTCGATTGTATGTATTGTACAATTGTTATTTATTATCTACCCGAAATTCTATACATCAACATTGAGTGTATATTGTTGTGATAAGTTTATTAGATTTTCATCAAATTTACTTTGGGATTTAAAGCAACTTTCGGGATCAGGTGGCATGCCATCGTCTCATTCAGCAATCGTGACTCCATTGAACAAGCCGGTTACACCGGAAAGGTAATGTAATTACACTCACTTGCGGATATCTTTGTTTTGTAGAGGTGGCAAAATGAGTGGGATTGCTATGGGTCAAAATGGGTTCAATGAAAAAGGTTTAGTTTTGAGTACATGTCACGGATGGTACCTGTACACATGTCAAATATGACTGGAAAAGTTGTACTTTTTGACAATAATCACTTTAAAAAAAACGAAATGATTTAGGATATAATCGTTTACACCTGTTTGACAACTTAAAAAAATGGGTCGAGTGTGTAGCAATTATGGCATTTAGTAGTTGATAACTAATACATTTAGTAAAATATATGACTTAAAAACGAATAAATATGTTAGTTAAGGAGAGCTTGCAACATTATGTAGTAGAGTAAGATCTCATTATGTGACGACCCGGAAATTTCCAATAAAATTTAAACTTTATCTTTATATTATTCTAACACGATAAGCAATGTTTGTTAAGTTAAATCTCAAGGATTTAAAACTATGTTTATACATTCATTTAAACCTCGACCAAATTCCAATGATTCACGAACCATTAAATGAACATATATGAATATGTATGTATATGTGTATATGTTATAAATTGAAAATGTCAACAAAGTATTTAAACGTATAATGCTTTATATGAACGTATTTGTTTCAATATGATTATCGACGAAATTAAAAATATATATATTAAATGATTGAATTATCAGAAACATTGAATTATGATTACAAGTCTCTGTTGAGAGGTCCACTATGATTTGAGAAAATCTATTCCTCTTAACGATATTCGGAATAATTTGTAAAGCTATTTATAAATTAAAATAAAAAGTGTCATTTACGAAAGTTAGACAAAAGCTAGTGGAGAATTAGTTTCCATAATATTCTATTAATCTATTTTCAAACGTACAAAAATGTTTTCAGTTTAAAAAGAACTTTATTATTAAAACGTATATAACTTTTATAAATATCTAAAATCACTTTTGACAACTCATTACTTAACCAATATAATAAATATAACGATATTTATATTTTATTTCATTAAATATATATAACGATTTAAATTAATATTATATATATTTATACGCGTATTATACATACATAGTTTTTATACTTTTACTATACTTTAACTTTACCTTTACTTTACTTTTACTTTACTTTAACTTTAATAATTCACTTTAATAATTCATACTTTAATAATTCACTTTAATAATTCATACTTTAATAATTCACTTTAATAATTCATACTTTAATAATTCACTTTAATAATTCATACTTTAATAATTTACTTTAATAATTCATACTTTAATAATTCACTTTAATAATTTAAAAATCTATTATAAATAGAATTCAATAGGTTTCATTATTTCATAGAAACTTGAAAATATATTTCTCTAAACTCTCTCAATCGATTTACATATATATATATATATATATATATATATAAATATATATATATAAATATATATATATATATATATATATATATATATTTGCTCTGTATTATTTCAAGATATTATTAGTATACATGAAATATTACGACGGAGTGATGTCCGAGTGATTTCAAAATAGTCTTTTGAATGAGTCGAAGCTAAGGAAATTATGGGTTATAGCTATGGAGGTGATGGGTATGGTTCATGGGTATGCTCGTGAGGTCAATCTAGTGTTTATCATCTCCATTGCGTCTACGTACTTTCCTGCAATATTGAATCTCAATATTGATACGTGAGCACTCATAACTTAACTTTTATATATCAATAGTGTATCCCTGACTAGTGCTCGAGTATATAGGATTATGCATGCTTGTACATTCGATATTGTCCTTAGATAGGTTTGTTGAATCCTGAATTAGATACATATGCTACTGAGATAGGGTATATGATATGCATGTCATTGGAAAGCTAGCAAAAAATTAAGAACTTTTCATTTAGATATCGAATGGTTTCGATGAACGGATTAGAAGTTATAGTCAACTGAATTTTAGTATTATTGTTAAAATGATTATTATTACTATCGTCGTTATTATTTTAATAGAAATATCATTGTTATTATAAAATATCATTATTACCATTATGTTAGTATTATCATTTTATCATAATACCATTTTTAGTAAATATAAATATTGTTATTTTTTATAGAATAATAATAAATATTATTACAAAATAATACAACTTTTACTTATTATTATTATGATCAATATTATTTTATCAAATAAATAGGGGATACAAAGATATTTTTCACCACGCGTAATATAATTACATTAATAATACTTACCACTATAGTTTTACGATATTAAGTGAACTTTATAAATTTTACTACTTAAGATATATAAAAGTATATTTTATCATATATAAACGTTAATATAAATTTTTATTAATAAATGAATTTTATTATTATAAAATCTAATAAATATATTTTAATATATAAAACGACTATAGTTAAGTTATATAATAAACACGTATAAATTTTAGAAGTCATTTTGGGTCAAGTTGACTTTTGTTGACTTTTGCATATTAGTCTCGAGCATTAGGATTGTGGTACACTATGACTTGACCAAAAATTGTTAGACAAATATTGACCAACATATAAATATATATAATTAATATAGGTTCGTGAATCCGAGGCCAACCTTGCACTTGTTAAATGACGTTATATGTATTTTTACTACGAAATACAGTATGGTGAGTTTCATTTGCTCCCTTATATATATATTTTTGGGACTGAGAATACATGCGCTGTTTTTATAAATGTTTTACGAAATAGGCACAAGTACTAAAACTAATTCTACATGGGTTTAAACCAGAAATATACCCTTAGCTTGGTAACATTAAACTACTTGTCTATGTACGGTAGGCGCGAATTTTAAAGATAGATCTACTGGGCCTGACAAACCCCATCCTGACTATGGGATGCTTTAGTACTTCGAGGTTATTTTAAACACACCTGATCTGGTGTACTTCAGAGGGTAAAACATGAATGTTAAGGCTTGTTACCGGGTGCCTATAACTTATAGAATACTTTTATACACTTGCGAGTGTACATATATTTATAAATGGAAATCTTGTGGTCTATTAATATATTGAAATGATTGTTATGATAAACCTATGAACTCACCAACCTTTTGGTTGACACTTTAAAGCATGTTTATTCTCAGGTATTAAAGAAATCTTCCGATGTGCATTAGCTCATTTTAAGGATATTACTTGGAGTCATTCATGGCATATTTTAAAAGACGTTGCATTCGAGTCATTGAGTTCATCAAGATTATTATTATGTCAATTATAGTTGGATGTATTATGAAATGGTGTGCATGCCGTCAACTTTCGTTGTAAAGAAAGTTTGTCTTTTAAAAACGAATGCAATGTTTGTAAAATGTATCATATAGAGGTCAAATACCTCGCGATGTAATCAACTATTGTGAATCGTTTATAATGTATATGAACGGGTCCTTTCACATTAAGAGTATGTTATAAATAATATCCTTGAAGACAACTTAGAAAAAGGTAAAGGAAAGAGTAAAATGCGAATAAGTATGCAAGATTCAATATTTGCTTGCAATGGGTAGCTTATAAAAAATTCATTTTTTTACAATTTCTTATGAGAAGATAAGTAATACTTACTATACTACAAATTATGATTACAGATTCGTTATAGCAAGGCATTCACAAGAAAAATATCACAATTCAATCGCAGGAATCAGATATCATTAATCGCGTGTGAGTATTTCTGATTTAAGCCTTCGATCATTAGGTTTTTCCATATATCATCTCTGATTTCGTGCTTCGATCATTAGGTTTTACTTAAAGAAAAAACAGATGAGGCCAAAAACACATTCCTGCGAAGTTTCAATGACATGTGAAGATGAGGCCAAACAAAAAACCCTATGCGTCTTTCCCAAAATCTTCTGCGAATTCATGAGAAAACGGGCTAGGTTTCGCCCGAAATTTCAAGACGGTAAAGTTGAAATTGGTCCGAGAATCGTTGAAGAGAAAGCTGCTATGAACGAACACTGATAACTATGAAATCAGGTAAACATATTCAGTTAAATTATTGCTTGCAGTAGGATTGGAGTCAGGAGGCACACTTCAACAATGTGCAGTGCAAAGATGACTTTCATAATGAAGGTAAATTAGTTTTTCTTTCACCTTAAATTAGTTTATTACTATTATCACTCCAATCAAACAATTGAGCATATTAGAGACTATTTTTTTACCTTTTAGATCAATTTTTTGTTTAATATTTATGTTCCTGTATATTATTATTTATTTATTTTTGTTGTTGTTTTTTTGGTGCACTACCAAATTTGAAAGATATCGTGATCATTGAAATATCATAACACAACAAAACGAAGTGCTGATTACTTGAAAGGTAAGTTATTTCTTATTCGTAAGTTAAGGTAAATTCTTTTCTTATTCGTAAGTTAAGGTCATCTTTATAACCCATATAGTTTTCTTTTGAGCAATGATAATTTTCCTATGGATTTTGCAACTACATTGTTGGAACTTGATTTCTTTTACATTTGGCAGCTAACAATTTGGATCCTTTTTTCAGAATATAGTGTTGTCCGGAGGATCAATCATGTTTAAAGACTTCAACCATATGTTATAAAGGGATACAAAGAAACTTGTGGATTCTAAATCTAGCACGAGACATAGTACTAATGATGAAATAAAAGTAAGCATACTTAATCTGGCAAGTAACGCATTTATAGATAATCTGTTAAGAAGCAAACTTCAGGCATTTTATATGCATATTGCATACAACTTATGGAATCACTATATCTAAAGAATATTCGGTATTTATATTGTAACAACACAAGTTATGTACACACAATCTTATTTCACTTTTATTTTTTTTTTAGTTTATAGAAATAGGCAAAAAGTGTTGTGTCAACCATAAACCTGTTTTGACATGTTACCCTGACTCTCACTTTAATTTTGGTACCAGGTACTACCAGTTGAAGTAAATGTAGTAAGTCATCCAATTCAGAGATATGTTGTATGGTTCACGGCTCTGTACTTGCATTCATGCCAAAAAATTTAACGGTAATATTCATATCAGATTTGTCATAGAATGTGTACCTTAATTTATAATTTGAACCTGTCAATTTATAAGATATCTTTAAATCATAATAAATAATAAAGATAAAGATATCTTATTATAATAAACTTCTAATCTTCATCTCTTATAACCCTGGACCATCAGGTACCAGAGCAGAAAAAGGTACGAGAGCAGAAAGGACCCACTGTTTGTTTTGTGTTTTGTTAAAACTTCCTTTTGAAATCAAGTACAATTTAGGAGCTAGCCATATCTTTGAACATCACGTGGACCTATATTTTTCACTTTCTAGAAGGTCCAAAATGTAGCAATATAATAGTTGTGAACTAATATGATAATTTGGAAAGAAAATTTTCGAACAAGGAAATAAAAGTTTTTGGGGGTAACGATTAGTTAGAGCATATTGAAATTATATATAAGTTCATAATATTAAAAGATGAATGGACATTTTGGTCAATGTTTCAAATGATAATTATTCACATTTGGTGTTTTTTTGCACACTGGTACTATTTTAAGCAAAGTGGATCTACGACAAAATATGATCTATGCTTCAAGAGTAATTCATAGGTGAAATATGTTTTGAGAAAGTTTAATATGAATGAAGCTTTTTATACCTTTTAATTTGTTATTTTATAAATTTTTCGTGTTATACACTTAACTAAATATATGTAACATCTGTTGACAGAATTTTATACTTTATAGAGGTACTTTAAAATGTAATATATTGAGACAGTTACTTAACTTGCAATTTCTGTGGTGGTGGAATTTAACATTGATCACAACCATGCTACCTCATAATGGTTACACATTCTCAATTTAACATTGCGTACCCATGATCCCTACATTGCTTTCCATACGTTCTCGATTCAGGTATGTTTATAATAATCTCTAATTTCAAGAATGATTTAAAAGCTTTTGAATTTTAATACAAGTTTTCTAAGACTCTTGAACATGCACGAGCTTCTTATTCATGAAAACAATTTTACCAGAAAATCCTTTAAAAGTCCGAGTTTGTGAAGTCATTGGTTTGTACCCAATAGTCAAAAATGTATCACCTTTTTAAGAAAAAGGGAAACTGTAATTTTAGTATAAAAAATTTGTTTTTGTTTTATGTGTGTGCTATTTTGATGTTAAAAGTGAGGAAGGTGGTGATGGACAATGATCAGTAAACACACAATCATCTTTAATCATCTGTTTTGACAAAGGTGATGCCTTGATTGACATATGCTACTTGTGTGGTAACGGCAAACACTAAACAATTTCGATAGATGTCGCATGCAAAAAATGAGAAGCTTTCTAAGAAATTGACTGAAAAAGCTTCTTGAATTGGAGGCTAACAAGTATTATAAATATTTGTGATCAGGTGATATGCACAAGTTCTCAAATTGATGACTTTACAATTTGTGAGTTTGTACATCAGGTGTCGTGTCTATTTATGTGTGCCTTCTTAATGTTTAGATCTAATTGTATTCTTGACAATACTTTTTTCTTGATTTATGTTGACTTGAAAAGCTTATCATCGATCCAACAGAGGGTAATGCTTGGCGTGTAGATCACGTTGTGCCAATATCTCGTTGTGGAGGTACCTTAAAATGTTACTTGATTTTATTATAACGTTCAAGAAACCACTTTTGGTTCTATTGTATCGTTGACGTGTGGTATTATAACATTAACCCGTTTAGCATTAACGAGGCTTTTGAATTGCATTTTGAAACTGGAAATTTGATTATTGCGATATTTAGCTACAACAATCAGATTTCCATTATAAGAACAGAGACATGATGTTCATTTGCAAGTACAAGAAGTATATTTTGGTGGGTTGGCTGGTAGGATTTGATTGAAGATTGGTGGGTTAGATTTTGACGACAATAACACCCTATTACAGTTAGTGTGTGAAATAGGATTACAGGTATTTTTACACCTTCAATTGAATTTTAAAAAATGATTATGAGGCTTTATACTTTATGCTTTAATAAAATGATTTATACTTCATTATGTTAATTTGCACTCTTACGTTATAAGTTTTCTAGCATTTTTACACATTTTTATGTTAATCGGTATTGGTATCTTTTTTATATCCGGTCTTGATGGTAAGCTCATAATGATATCTTTATCCATAATTTTGTACTTCTAAATTTTCAAACTGTTATAGTCTGAACAAGAATTAATTTCTAAAAGGCATTGGTAATGGGTCAGAATTAATGAGTCAGTATAATGGGTAAAGTTGTTATAAAGTTTTTTACTTTAATTTTTTTTTAATTTTTAATAGGCACTGGTAATGGGTTAGAATTAATGGGTTAGATTAATGGGTCAGTGTAATGGGTAAATT
The DNA here is from genome assembly GCF_046630445.1 of Rutidosis leptorrhynchoides. Lineage (NCBI taxonomy): Eukaryota > Viridiplantae > Streptophyta > Magnoliopsida > Asterales > Asteraceae > Rutidosis > Rutidosis leptorrhynchoides. The sequence continues at coordinate 48,297,792 of NC_092333.1, forward strand.
TGTTATACAGTTTTCTCTTTCTTTTTAAATTTTTTTTTTTTAAAAGGCATTGGTAATGGGTCAGAATTAATGGGTCAGTGTAATGGGTAAAGTTGTTATAAAGTTTTTATTTTTTTCTAATTTTAAAAGGCATTAGTAATGAGTCAGAATTAATGGGTCAGTGTAATGGGTAAAGTTGTTATATTCAAAAGGAGTTACAAACATCACTACCCATTTAACCACTTGGTGAACTTTGTATACCCATTTAACCACCTCTTGAATGGTAGTTCTTTTACCTCCAGATAGTGTGGATAACAAGTATGACTGCAAGTGATGCTTGCAGTATTTGTGGAACATGAGTGGAAGTGTATGTAATGCAACATGAAATGGAGTTATGGAAACAACCTTTTTGGGGCTTAGCAGTCATCAAAAAATGTTACACAACTATCAACAAGCTTGCAATTCAGCAATGACATGATACTTGAACAAATAAAACACATAATCATTACTCCCTAAATAGAGTATCGTTATTAAATTTTATGTTGGATATCTCCCTGTCATTACTCATTGTTTCTAAAGCCACATGCTAGGATATAGGAGTATCGTTAGTGCAAGTATTATAGACAATTCAATAAAAAAAACACTGTGAAAAGCAATCACTGATATGAGTCACTATTATGTATTGTTCATATCTCAGCTACACATTTTAATATTTCTTTTTATCAGCCAACAATGTAGGCATTGGAATGCTCTACTGATCGTGTATTTATTGCATCGCCATCCGGTATTTCATGTGTTCAAGTGTTAAATTTAGACATGTCCAACTGTAAATGCTGAAATACTCTACTATTCAACATATAAGGATTCTGACAAGTCAATACAGATTAATCCCTTAAAAAATTTCGTGAATTCGGGGGTCTTCAACTAACATGTCAAAGGAAATTATCACTACTGAAACAATACTCATGCTACAATACTCAATAAATGTGGTCTAATTGTGCAACCACACATTATCACTGCTAACACGCAATACTCGTGCTACTATAAACGTGGTCTGATTGTGCAACCACAGGAGGCAAATACCTCAAATAAACATTTCTATTTTTTTTTATGTTGCATTTCGATAACTACATTTGCTTCTAGATTTTTTTTATAGTAAATATGTTTTTGGTTTGCATTATCAATGATTTTTGTATGTCTACAATAACTGTTTACGTATTTTATAATATGTCCAACTTTTAAAGTTTTTTACAGACATATATGGTTGGTTTTAAATTTTATGTACATACATTGGATACAGAACAACTAATATAACTACTTACATTAAATACAATAATCATAAACATTATTTCTTTACAAACACTCACATAGCCCAACGAATTCGAGGGTCCTCCACTAGTAATTAATAATAACAATAATAAAAATAAAATAGAAAATTGTGTATACCCTTTTAAGCTTTCCCTAAAAAAAAATTGTCATGGACCAGGCTCGAACCCGTGACCTCCCGCTCATACACAAACCCCCCTAAACCATTGAACCATTAACATTTTTTCCAGAATTAGACCAATATGATTTAATTATAACCCGTATATATTTCATTTCCCCATTCTTCTTCTTCCAATCCAACTAGTCGACCAGGGCTTCGCTATTTAACAACAGAGATTTTCTTTGATTGTTTTAAGATATAAAATTAATTCATAAACGTTTTATGAGTGCGATATTAGATTAACAAACGTAAAAATAATAAAATAAAAAAAATTGTTGCTGCTTCAGTTTTCGTAAAAAAAAATATATATTGAACTCAATCATTGAACTCAAAATCTAAAGAGTTTTAGATCGTGATTTCTTCATGAGATCTACTTCAAATCATCATTACAATACTCGTAAGTTATCAATTTAACCTGAAACAACTTCTAAATTTCGAATTTTGAGAAATAAAAATCCAGTTGACTTTTGATTCGAAATTTGACTCTTCGAATTTGATTTGGTGAATTAAAACCCGAGAATTTGGAGAAACTTTCACGACATGATTTAGAACACTTCTGCATTTTTAGAATTAAAAATTGATTTGATTTTTATTGGTTGCTGACTTGAACAGATGAACTGGCTCGTAGCATAAAATTTCTGTTTGATTTTCCAATTATCAACAGAGAATAGCAGTGTAATTGATAATGATGGTGGTAATTGATTGATTAAAATAGATAACTAGATGATCGATTTGTATATGGAGTGGGTGTGTCGACAGAGGTTCACGAGAAAGAAGAAGGAAATAAAAAAAAATATGCCTGTTAATGATCTGTAACTAAACACGCGTAATTATATATCCTTATATATTATTTTTAATATTAATTATTAATAAATAATAAATATAAATACAAATATGTTAATAACAATAATACATATATTATTATTAATAATAATACAAATACTAATAATAATAAATACAGAAATAATAATAATATTAATGATAAAAATAATTCATAATATTAATAAAAATAATACTACTAATAATAATAATTATATTAATAATTAAACTCATATTTACAATAATATTAATAATAGTAATAAAAAAATTTAATAAAAAAATGATAATTTTTATAATAATACATATAATGATACTGAGTAACAAATATTATTAAAAAGGATAATGATAATTAATAATAAAAATGATAATAATAATCCTATTAATTATAATAATATTAATATTATTAATGATAATAATAATAATATTAATAATACTAATATAACCAATTATACATATCAAATTATATATATATATATATATATATATATATATATATATATATATATATATATATATATATATATATATATTCATTTTAACAGTACTTTATTACTTTGTATATTATTTTACATATTTAATTCTAATGATTATCTTATCAACATATACGAGAAATTATTGTAAAGTACCCATTGAAAGTTAAGCAGGAAATCCCCACTATCTTTTGTCTAACACTCGTTAATTGACACTTTGTTCTCATTATAAGATCACTTTACCATTTCTTCTGAATATTGTTAAAAAGGAAAGATTTCTCTTATACATATCAAATTATATATATATATATATATATATATATATATATATATATATATATATATATATATATATATATATATATATATATATATATATATATATATATATATTCATTTTAACAGTACTTTATTACTTTGTATATTATTTTACATATTTAATTCTAATGATTATCTTATCAACATATACGAGAAATTATTGTAAAGTACCCATTGAAAGTTAAGCAGGAAATCCCCACTATCTTTTGTCTAACACACGTTAATTGACACTTTGTTCTCATTATAAGATCACTTTACCATTTCTTCTGAATATTGTTAAAAAGGAAAGATTTCTCAAATCGACGTGGACCTCACAACCGAGACTTATAATAATATATATCCGTTAATTAGATCGTTTGGTGTTACCTTTTAATCATATTGATAAATATATTAAACACAAATTAAAATAAATACGTACCATGTAAAGTATTATACATTTAATAATTTGTTAACGTTTTCAAGTCATATAATAAATTTCATAACTTATTTTCGTATTAATCAAACCGTTTAATGTTTTATTAATATTTCTTAATTTAATATACACACACACATACACACACACACACACACACATATATATATATATATATATATATATATATATATATATACATATCTATTTACACAATTGTTCGTGAATCGTCGAGCATAGTCAAAGGGTAATTGATTACATAATTATAGTTTCAAAATTTTCGAGACTCAACATTACAGGCTTTGCTTATTGTGTCAAAAACATATAAAGATTAAGTTTAAATTTGGTAGGAAATTTCCGGGTCGTCACAGTACCTACCCGTTAAAGAAATTTCGTCCCGAAATTTAATTGGAATGGTCATAGTTGACAATAAGTATGTTTTCATGACGCATACGAGCTAGAAATTAGAGTTTTTATCATCAGTGAGTAATATGGATAAAACAATTCGATTATTCAAAGCGTACGAGTGAAGCTATCAAAAAAAAAAGAATGAAATAAAGATTCGCCTTAACTTGACGTAGTCCCGTTTGAATTTCCTGAATTCCAGGGATTTAAAAGAAAATCTTTGAAATCTAAAAGATTTGATTCTTCAGGATTTAAGAAAATTAGGATCCTCTTTAATTAAATGTGATAATCTGTCTAGATTTTTCTGTCTGATATCTCCATTATATATTAAACTTTTCCGTTCCATTATTCTCACCATTCCTATACTTTCTTTCTTAGTTCATACATCCAAAAGATTGTGAAAATACCTAATCCAGTTCTAATCTTTGATATTTTCTTAATTATCATTTCTCTCATCCTTCTTTTCAATCTTTCCAGAAAAATCTGTTTACTTCTACTATTACCTTGGGGTGATACTATTCTTAATTATACCTTGTCTTTATATTGCTATTCGTATTAATATCCATGGTTTGTAACCTCTGTGTTGTTATTGGGCCTTATATTTTCTCTTATATTTTGGGGCTCTTTGCCTTTTTATTCTCTTCTCGACCGCTAGTAAAGCGAGTAATTGTCCAGAATTCGTAAGTATGAAGTTTCAAATGAACTTAATGTTCTAAACAAGAAAGAACGTAATAGCACGATTTGATTTGTCAAATTACCAGAATCACTGAGAATAGAACTATCAAGAATATATTTTCTTGATATGTTCAGAAGTTAAGCAGAATGAAAGAGTTATGTAACATGGCACATGATGACGTTATAATCGGTGAATCATCACGTCCCATTAGAAACTCAGCATGACTTACTGTAATATAATCACGTTGATCAAGTGTCATTATATTATACTAATTCATGCATCAATTTCTTTACATTTCTACAGAATTCATTCATAAATTAAACTTAAATTTTACAAAAGTTTCTAATATAACGAAACACAGGAAGCACGAAGAGGTATATAATTTCAGACGAGAATATTTATGAAAATATCCTCAGAATTATCGAAGATATTTATGATGATATTTTGGAATTTTTAAGTTCGAATGTTGATGAAGAAAAATTTTCCGCACGATTTTAACATGACTTCGGAGCAAGATATTCTCTAAAGATTTCATCGGATTCAGAATTATCTGGATTCTTTGAATATAGGGTATGGTCCTTATATTTATCCTTGGTCTTCTTCGTGGTTAGCTCAATCCATTTTACAGCTCCAACTTTTCTGAGCTTTTCCAACGTATCCTTCTTTACCATCAAACTTCTGACTGTTACGGTCGTTTTACGGTTGTCTACAGTTTCTGCTACTTCATTCAACTTTTCAATATTCAGAGTATTAATTTGTAGACTGAATGCTCTTCAAAATTTTTAGAATGGAAGATCATAATTCTATGAGGTAAATGTTATATGTATACATATAACTTTTGATGTAGAAACGCTGCGAGATTCAAAATACTGATTGCTGATTTCCCGATACTTGGTATGTCAATTCTCGTTACAAGATGCCGATGAATTCATGATAAGACTTCAATAGATAAATATAGTGATTTGTCGAAGAGATTTAAGCCAAGGAGCAACGAGGTCGCTGGTACGTCTGCTGGTAATATGATGGAATATAAAAGGTTCCCCGGTAATAATAAAAGAGCACGCATATATATATCAAGGTTATAATAAGGTTGTTTAGAACGAAAATTCGAAGTTGACTTGTTGGAGCTGTGACAAAACTGGCTATCTCGAACAAGAATTGCAAAGTTATTTTCGGTAATAATAACGCTAAAAGAATTAACACAGCTTTGTGTTAAACGTTTACTCAGTTTCTGAGAGTTTTTCAGGTGTATAACTATATTCATCAATCTTTTCTTTCGTAGATGAAGTGCGGTTGGTTCATCATCTCGATTGAGGTGTTTTCAAGAATCATGAAAGGTTTGAACGCAGATTGTAATCGTCAATATACAAATGAGGTTTAAGATGAAATCAAGTGGCAAACTTGAAGAATTGTTTAGTTTCATATGTTATAATCAATATTTTAATTCATTTTAATTGTTCAATGTTGGTAGTCCTCAGTTGATAGTCCATAATTAGCAATATATAATATTCAAATTAATTAATACGTGTCGTGACCCGTGTACATGTCTCAGACTCGATCACAACTCAAAGTATATATATTATTATAGAATCAACCTCAACCCTGTATAGCTAACTCGATCATTACTGCATATAGAGTGTCTATGGTTATTCCAAATAATATATATAGATGCGTCGATATGATATGTCAAAACCTTGTATACGTGTCCCGATATTTAAAATGCGTAAAATAAATAACAGAAATTAAATGACGATAAAATTGCGAAAATATAAATTGAGATAATTAAATTGCGATAAATAAAATGCAATCAGTTAGCTAGGAATAGTTAGTTAGGAACAGTTAGCGTGGATTCTTAACAAAATTTCTCATAGTTAATTTGTTTGTTTCTAACAAATTTTATTTTGTCAAATGTTTTCTTCATTATGCCACTTGTTGGATTCTGATAGGTCAAAATCCAAATATGAAATTGAATGAAAATGATTATTCTGCGGTGAACGGATACGTATATCAGTGGTTGTAAGTAGGATAGTGAATGACTGTTGAATCAGCTTCGAATAATGTACAGTGTAATTTATTAATGTGAAATCTAAATATTCCTCTGGTATTACCTACCCGTTAAAATATTTTCACCATTAACAGTTTGTACAATAAAATTTTAATTACAATCTTTATGAAAACATATATACATATATATTTTCTTCAGACGTAATCATAGATTTAATGAGTCAATGTGATATTAAACTCATCAGATTTATGGCTAGAACTAGAGTACATAATATCTAAAACATTAGAGATTACATAATCGCCATGAAGGACGAAGATAGTTTATGTAGAACGATTCGTAGAACGATTCGTATAACGATGATTATACTTGAGGTATAGATTGCGAAGTTGAGACGTGTGATGATGTTGTTGTTGTTGGTACTGGTTATGCTGCTGGTGCTGCTGATGGTGGTACTGTTGCTGTCGGTGCTACAAGTGTTGTTGGTGCTGAGGTTAGTGATGATGTTAGTGTAGTAATTATAGCTTGTAAATCACGCACCATTCTTGTCAGGGTTTCTATCCTACCCTCTATCATTTCTATCCATCCACTCATCTGATTCGATAGATCTTGATTATCAATTCGAAGTTCCCTAACTTCTTCTAATATTCCCCTTCGATTGGTATTCGAAAGTAGAGGTTGAATATTTTCTGAGTTTACAGTAATGCGACCTTCGAGGTGGAAAACTTTAGCAAGAAGGGTGAATACTGTGTTGTGCATAGGTTCACCGGTGAGTACATCGTTTTCTCCGATGTTAGGAGGTAAGTTTGGTTCGCGATAGGGCTCACCTTCTTCATTTATCCATCGAGTGAGTAAATCTCGAACCCACCCCCATCTCCTCTAGAAAGAAAAATAGCTAAACGGTGGAGGCACTTCGGGTTCATTGACTTCGGAGTCTACTTCAATACGCATCTCGAAATTGCTTCCGGAACTAATGGAATCTAAGCTAGGTGTAGGATCTGTAGTGACCCGAACTTTTCCATATTTATATATATTAATGGAGATTGATATTTACATGATTAAATGTTTCCAACATGTTAAGCAATCAAACTTGTTAAGACTTGATTAATTGAAATAGGTTTCATATAGACAATTGACCACCCAAGTTGACCGGTGATTCACGAACGTTAAAACTTGTAAAAAAACTATATGATGACATATATATGGTTATATGTATAGTTAACATGATATTATGATAAATAAACATATCATTAATTATATTAACAATGAACTACATATGTAAAAACAAGACTACTAACTTAATGATTTTGAAACGAGACATATATGTAACGTTTATCGTTGTAACGACATTTAATGTATATATATCATATTAAGAGATATTCGTACATCATAATATCATGATAATATAATAATTTAAAATCTCTTTTGATATTATAAACATTGGGTTAACAGCATTTAACAAGATCGTTAACCTAAAGGTTTCAAAACAACACTTACATGTAACGACTAACGATGACTTAACGACTCAGTTAAAATGTATATACATGTAGTGTTTTAATATGTATTTATACACTTTTGAAAGACTTCAATACACTTATCAAAATACTTCTACTTAACAAAAATGCTTACAATTACATTCTCGTTCAGTTTCATCAACAATTCTACTCGTATGCACCCGTATTCGTACTCGTACAATACACAGCTTTTAGATGTATGTACTATTGGTATATACACTCCAATGATCAGCTCTTAGCAGCCCATGTGAGTCACCTAACACATGTGAGAACCGTCATTTGGCAACTAGCATGAAATATCTCATAAGATTACAAAAATATGAGTAATCATTCATGACTTATTTACATGAAAACAAAATTACATATCCTTTATATCTAATCCATACACCAACGACCAAAAACACCTACAAACACTTTCATTCTTCAATTTTCTTCATCTAATTGAACTCTCTCAAGTTCTATCTTCAAGTTCTAAGTGTTCTTCATAAATTCCAAAAGTTCTAGTTTCATAAAATCAAGAATACTTTCAAGTTTGCTAGCTCACTTCCAATCTTGTAAGGTGATCATCCAACCTCAAGAAATCTTTGTTTCTTACAGTAGGTTATCATTCTAATACAAGGTAATAATCATATTCAAACTTTGGTTCAATTTCTATAACTATAACAATCTTATTTCAAGTGATGATCTTACTTGAACTTGTTTTCGTGTCATGATTTTGCTTCAAGAACTTTGAGCCATCCAAGGATCCATTGAAGCTAGATCCATTTTTCTATTTTCCAGTAGGTTCATCCAAGGAACTTAAGGTAGTAATGATGTTCATAACATCATTCGATTCATACATATAAAGTTATCTTATTCGAAGGTTTAAACTTGTAATCACTAGAACATAGTTTAGTTAATTCTAAACTTGTTCGCAAACAAAAGTTAATCCTTCTAACTTGACTTTTAAAATCAACTAAACACATGTTCTATATCTATATGATATGCTAACTTAATGATTTAAAACCTGGAAACACGAAAAACACCGTAAAACCGGATTTACGCCGTCGTAGTAACACCGCGGGCTGTTTTGGGTTAGTTAATTAAAAACTATGATAAACTTTGATTTAAAAGTTATTATTCTGAGAAAATGATTTTTATTATGAACATGAAACTATATCCAAAAATTATGGTTAAACTCAAAGTGGAAGTATGTTTTCTAAAATGGTCATCTAGACGTTGTTCTTTCGACTGAAATGACTACCTTTACAAAAACGACTTGTAACTTATTTTTCCGACTAGAAACCTATACCTTTTTTGTTTAGATTCATAAAATAGAGTTCAATACGAAACCATAGCAATTTGATTCACTCAAAACGGATTTAAAATGAAGAAGTTATGGGTAAAACAAGATTGGATAATTTTTCTCATTTTAGCTACGTGAAAATTGGTAACAAATCTATTCCAACCATAACTTAATCAACTTGTATTATATATTATGTAATCTTGAGATACCATAGACACGTATACAATGTTTCGACCTATCATGTCGACACATCTATATATATTTCGGAACAACCATAGACACTCTATATGTGAATGTTGGAGTTAGCTATACAGGGTTGAGGTTGATTCCAAAATATATATAGTTTGAGTTGTGATCAATACTGAGATACGTATACACTGGGTTGTGGATTGATTCAAGATAATATTTATCGATTTATTTCTGTACATCTAACTGTGGACAACTAGTTGTAGGTTACTAACGAGGACAGCTGACTTAATAAACTTAAAACATCAAAATATATTAAAAGTGTTGTAAATATATTTTGAACATACTTTGATATATATGTATATATTGTTATAGGTTCGTGAATCAACCAGTGGCCAAGTCTTACTTCCCGACGAAGTAAAAATCTGTGAAAGTGAGTTATAGTCCCACTTTTAAAATCTAATATTTTTGGGATGAGAATACATGCAGGTTTTATAAATGATTTACAAAATAGACACAAGTACGTGAAACTACATTCTATGGTTGAATTATCGAAATCGAATATGCCCCTTTTTATTAAGTCTGGTAATCTAAGAATTAGGGAACAGACACCCTAATTGACGCGAATCCTAAAGATAGATCTATTGGGCCTAACAAACCCCATCCAAAGTACCGGATGCTTTAGTACTTCGAAATTTATATCATATCCGAAGGGTGTCCCGGAATGATGGGGATATTCTTATATATGCATCTTGTTATTGTCGGTTACCAGGTGTTCACCATATGAATGATTTTTATCTCTATGTATGGGATGTGTATTGAAATATGAAATCTTGTGGTCTATTGTTACGATTTGATATATATAGGTTAAACCTATAACTCACCAACATTTTTGTTGACGTTTTAAGCATGTTTATTCTCAGGTGATTATTAAGAGCTTCCGCTGTCGCATACTTAAATAAGGACAAGATTTGGAGTCCATGCTTGTATGATATTGTGTAAAAACTGCATTCAAGGAACTTATTTTGTTGTAACATATTAGTATTGTAAACCATTATGTAATGGTCGTGTGTAAACAGGATATTTTAGATTATCATTATTTGATAATCTACGTAAAGCTTTTTAAACCTTTATTGATGAAATAAAGGTTATGGTTTGTTTAAAAATGAATGCAGTCTTTGAAAAACGTCTCATATAGAGGTCAAAACCTCGCAACGAAATCAATTAATATGGAACGTTTTTAATCAATAAGAACGGGACATTTCAGTTGGTATCAGAGCGTTGGTCTTAGAGAACCAGAAAATTTGCATTAGTGTGTCTTATCGAGTTTGTTAGGATGCATTAGTGAGTCTGGACTTCGACCGTGTTTTCTTTAAAAATGATTGCTTAACATTTTTGTTGGAAACTATATATTTTTAACATATGAATATTATGTGATATATTAATCTCTTAACGTGTTTGATATTATGTGATAGATGTCTACCTCTAGAACAAGTCCCATTGACTCACCTAATAATAATGAAGAGTCAAATGTAAATTGGAATGATTTGTGGACTGATTCACAAGTTCCCGAAGAGGAACCGGAAGAAGAGTCGGAACCGGAAGAAGAATCGGAACCAGAAGAAGAATCGGAACCAGATGAAGAAATAGAACCGGTGGGGGAAATAATAAAACGGTTAAGTAAAAGAAAATCCTCAACCAACCGACCAAAGTTAATTATGGTCAATGGTGTTTCCGCCAAGGAAGCAAAATATTGGGAGGATTACCAATTCTCCGATGAATCGGATTCCGACGAGAATTCCGATGATGTTATAGAAATTACCCCAACTGAATTTAAAAAGGCAAAAGAAAATAATAAGGGAAAGGGCATAAAAATAGAGAAATCTAATTCTAACCCCGATGAACTTTATATGTATCGTCAACCCCCGAAGTCCTTAAGTTGTAACAATGACCCGGGAACCTCTAAACCACCAGGTTTTTCTAAACCAATGTGGACAACGACGGCTTGTATTAGGGGAACATCATATATCCCTAGAAACTTGGCAAAACGAACCAAAACCGAAGAAGAAGAAATGAGCGAGTCGGAATAAGATAGTTGTATTCGTGTGGTGTAATATATGGAATATAGTGTTCTTATGCTTTATGATATATGTAAAAATTGCTTGTATTAATAAGTATTTTTTTATGAATCTAACTCTTGTCTATTTTACAGTTTAAAAACACAAAATGGATAGACAACCCAATATTTTAAGAGACCTACCCGGAGACATGATTGATGAAATCTTGTCTAGAGTCGGCCAGAATTCTTCGGCACAACTATTTAAGGCGAGATCAGTTTGTAAGACATTCGAAGAACGTTCCAAGAATGTCTTGGTTTATAAGAGACTTTCGTTTGAAAGATGGGGGATATCACATTGGGAAACCCATAAGTTACGATGTGTTTACTTTGACGCATATATTGCGGGGAACCCAAATGCTATTTTACGCAACGGGTTAAGAAATTATTTTGACTCAATATATCCGAATATTGGACTTCGTGATTTAGAAAAAGCGGCTAACATGCAACATAAAGAAGCATGTTATGCTTACGGATTAGTAATGTTCGCTTCTCACCAAAGTGAGAACAAGAACATCGGGCTACAACTATTAAACAAAACGTTTCCACAAGTGACGGAGTCGGTAATTGGGGTAAGAAATGAGGTTTTTAGATTATTACGGGACTGTTGGACATTACGTAACCCTCGTCCCTTTGATGACGTTACAACACGCTGTCTTATCAACGGCCATAACGGTTATGTTGCACAAGACCAAGGATGGGAAGTAGTCCTAGTAAAACCAGAATGCATGACTTGTTTCTGGACGTATGAATTACGTGTCTTTATTGCCTTTGCTGAACGACTTGTGTACTAGCTAGAATTGTCTTCACAACTATCTTGTATCAAAGTTATTGTGTGCTATATTTCATGCTTTATGTAAAATAAGCGGTATTGTAAGTTTGTAAAATATTGTATAAAAGTTTGAACGCGAAATATTATTATAATCAGTTTTTCATATAGAATTGTAGTAGTTGAATTGTATATTAGCTACTAAGTATGAACTTAACGGGTAGGTACTACCCGAATTTAAACTTATAAAACGCTAATATGAAGAAAAAGCTTTTATAAATGAGTTCATATTATGCTACGAAATACTATTAACTACTCTTAATATTCTGTATGATTAACTTGTTCCATTTAACTATTTTGAAGGAAATGGCACCGACTACTCGACACACCGTGAATATGAATGAAGAGGAATTCCGTACTTTTCTAGCTTCAAACATAGCCGCAGTACAGGCTGCGCTACATACCAACAATAACCTTGGATCTAGCAGTACAGGAAATCGTGTAGGATGCACCTACAAAGAATTCACTGCCTGCAAACCTTTGGAATTTGATGGAACCGAAGGACCGATCGGATTGAAACGGTGGACCGAGAAGGTTGAATCGGTGTTTGCCATAAGTAAGTGTAGTGAAGAGGACAAAGTGAAGTACGCTACGCATACCTTCACAGGTTCTGCGTTAACATGGTGGAATACCTATCTAGAGCAAGTGGGACAAGATGATGCGTACGCACTACCGTGGTCAGCATTCAAGCACTTGATGAACGAGAAGTACCGTCCCAGAACCGAGGTCAATAAGCTCAAGACAGAACTTAGAGGGTTACGAACCCAAGGATTTGATATTACCACGTACGAAAGACGATTCACAGAATTGTGCCTATTGTGTCCGGGAGCATTCGAAGATGAGGAAGAGAAGATCGACGCGTTTGTGAAAGGATTACCGGAAAGAATCCAAGAAGATATAAGTTCACACGAGCCCGTCTCCATACAACAGGCATGTAGAATGGCTCACAAACTAGTGAACCAGATTTAAGAAAGAATTAAAGAACAGACTGCTGAAGAGGCCAATGTGAAGCAAGTCAAAAGAAAGTGGGAGGAAAACGGTGATAAGAATCACCAATACAACAACAACAGCAATTACAACAATAATCGCAACAATTATCCCAACAATCGCAACATCAATCGCAACTACAACAAACGGCCCAACAACAACAACAACAACAACAACAGCAACTACAACAATCATCCCAACAACAATAATAACCGCAACAACAACAACAATCAGAAGAAACTATGCCAAAGGTGTGAAAAGAATCACTCGGGGTTCTGCACCAAATTTTGCAACAAGTGTAAAAGAAATGGTCATAGCGCGGCGAAGTGTGAGGTCTACGGACCAGGGGTTAATAGAACGAAAGGAACAAATGGTGTCGGAACGAGTAATGGCGGAGCAAGTAGTGTCGGAGCAAGTTATGCCAATGTAGTTTGTTATAAATGTGGAAAACCAGGCCACATTATTAGAAATTGCCCGAACCAGGAGAACACGAATGGACAAGGCCGTGGAAGAGTTTTCAATATTAATGCGGTAGAGGCACAGGAAGACCCGGAGCTTGTTACGGGTACGTTTCTTATTGACAATAAATCTGCTTACGTTTTATTTGATTCGGGTGCGGATAGAAGCTATATGAGTAGAGATTTTTGTGCTAAATTAAGTTGTCCATTGACGCCTTTGGATAGTAAATTTTTACTCGAATTAGCAAATGGTAAATTAATTTCAGCAGATAATATATGTCGGAATCGAGAAATTAAACTGGTTAGCGAAACATTTAAGATTGATTTGATACCAGTAGAGTTAGGGAGTTTTGATGTGATAATCGGTATGGACTGGTTGAAAGAAGTGAAAGCGGAGATCGTTTGTTACAAAAATGCAATTCGCATTATACGAGAAAAAGGAAAACCCTTAATGGTGTACGGAGAAAAGGGCAACACGAAGCTACATCTTATTAGTAATTTGAAGGCACAAAAACTAATAAGAAAAGGTTGCTATGCTGTTCTAGCACACGTCGAGAAAGTACAAACTGAAGAAAAGAGCATCAATGATGTTCCCATTGCAAAAGAATTTCCCGATGTATTTCCGAAAGAATTACCGGGATTACCCCCACATCGATCCGTTGAATTTCAAATAGATCTTGTACCAGGAGCTGCACCAATAGCTCGTGCTCCTTACAGACTCGCACCCAGCGAGATGAAAGAACTGCAAAGCCAATTACAAGAACTTTTAGAGCATGGTTTCATTCGACCAAGCACATCACCGTGGGGAGCTCCTGTTTTGTTTGTCAAGAAGAAAGATGGTACATTCAGGTTGTGTATCGACTACCGAGAGTTGAACAAACTTACCATCAAGAACCGCTACCCACTACCGAGAATCGACGACTTATTTGATCAACTACAAGGCTCGTCTGTTTATTCAAAGATTGACTTACGTTTCGGGTATCATCAAATGCGGGTGAAAGAAGATGATATTCCAAAGACTGCTTTCAGAACACGTTACGGTCATTACGAGTTTATGGTCATGCCGTTTGGTTTAACTAATGCACCAGCTGTGTTCATGGACCTTATGAACCGAGTGTGTGGACCATACCTTGACAAGTTTGTCATTGTTTTCATTGATGACATACTTATTTACTCAAAGAATGACCAAGAACACGGTGAACATTTGAGAAAGGTGTTAGAAGTATTGAGGAAGGAAGAATTGTACGCTAAGTTTTCAAAGTGTGCATTTTGGTTGGAAGAAGTTCAATTCCTCGGTCACATAGTGAACAAAGAAGGTATTAAGGTGGATCCGGCAAAGATAGAAACTGTTGAAAAGTGGGAAACCCCGAAAACTCCGAAACACATACGCCAGTTTTTAGGACTAGCTGGTTACTACAGAAGGTTCATCCAAGACTTTTCCAGAATAGCAAAACCCTTGACTGCATTAACGCATAAAGGGAAGAAATTTGAATGGAATGATGAACAAGAGAAAGCGTTTTAGTTATTGAAGAAAAAGCTAACTACGGCACCTATATTGTCATTGCCTGAAGGGAATGATGATTTTGTGATTTATTGTGACGCATCAAAGCTAGGTCTCGGTTGTGTATTAATGCAACGAACGAAGGTGATTGCTTATGCGTCTAGACAATTGAAGATTCACGAAACAAAATTATACGACGCATGATTTGGAATTAGGCGCGGTTGTTTTTGCATTAAAGACTTGGAGGCACTACTTATATGGGGTCAAAAGTATTATATATACCGACCACAAAAGTCTTCAACACATATTTAATCAGAAACAACTGAATATGAGGCAGCGTAGGTGGATTGAATTATTGAATGATTACGATTTTGAGATTCGTTACCACCCGGGGAAGGCAAATGTGGTAGCCGATGCCTTGAGCAGGAAGGATAGAGAACCCATTCGAGTAAAATCTATGAATATAATGATTCATAATAACATTACTACTCAAATAAAGGAGGCGCAGCAAGGAGTTTTAAAAGAGGGAAATTTAAAGGATGAAATACCCAAAGGATCGGAGAAGCATCTTAATATTCGGGAAGACGGAACCCGGTATAGGGCTGAAAGGATTTGGGTACCAAAATTTGGAGATATGAGAGAAATGGTACTTAGAGAAGCTCATAAAACCAGATACTCAATACATCCTGGAACGGGGAAGATGTACAAGGATCTCAAGAAACATTTTTGGTGGCCGGGTATGAAAGCCGATGTTGCTAAATACGTAGGAGAATGTTTGACGTGTTCTAAGGTCAAAGCTGAGCATCAGAAACTATCAGGTCTACTTCAACAACCCGAAATCCCGGAATGGAAATGGGAAAACATTACCATGGATTTCATCACTAAATTGCCAAGGACTGCAAGTGGTTTTGATACTATTTGGGTAATAGTTGATCGTCTCACCAAATCAGCACACTTCCTACCAATAAGATAAGATGACAAGATGGAGAAGTTAGCACGACTGTATTTGAAGGAAGTCGTCTCCAGACATGGAATACCAATCTCTATTATCTCTGATAGGGATGGCAGATTTATTTCAAGATTCTGGCAGACATTACAGCAAGCATTAGGAACTCGTCTAGACATGAGTACTGCCTATCATCCACAAACTGATGGGCAGAGCGAAAGGACGATACAAACGCTTGAAGACATGCTACGAGCATGTGTTATTGATTTCGGAAACAGTTGGGATCGACATCTACCGTTAGCAGAATTTTCCTACAACAACAGCTACCATTCAAGCATTGAGATGGCGCCGTTTGAAGCACTTTATGGTAGAAAGTGCAGGTCTCCGATTTGTTGGAGTGAGGTGGGGGATAGACAGATTACGGGTCCGGAGATTATACAAGAAACTACCGAGAAGATCATCCAAATTCAACAACGGTTGAAAACCGCCCAAAGTCGACAAAAGAGCTACGCTGACATTAAAAGAAAAGATATAGAATTTGAAATTGGAGAGATGGTCATGCTTAAAGTTTCACCTTGGAAAGGCGTTGTTCGATTTGGTAAACGAGGGAAATTAAATCCAAGGTATATTGGACCATTCAAGATTATTGATCGTGTCGGACCAGTAGCTTACCGACTTGAGTTACCTCAACAACTCGCGGCTGTACATAACACTTTCCACGTCTCGAATTTGAAGAAATGTTTTGCTAAAGAAGATCTCACTATTCCGTTAGATGAAATCCAAATCAACGAAAAACTCCAATTCATCGAAGAACCCGTCGAAATAATGGATCGTGAGGTTAAAAGACTTAAGCAAAACAAGATACCAATTGTTAAGGTTCGATGGAATGCTCGTAGAGGACCCGAGTTCACCTGGGAGCGTGAAGATCAGATGAAGAAGAAATACCCGCATCTATTTCCAGAAGATTCGTCAACACCTTCAACAGCTTAAAATTTCGGGACGAAATTTATTTAACGGGTAGGTACTGTAGTGACCCGAACTTTTCCATATTTATATATATTAATGGAGATTGATATTTACATGATTAAATGTTTCCAACATGTTAAGCAATCAAACTTGTTAAGACTTGATTAATTGAAATAGGTTTCATATAGACAATTGACCACCCAAGTTGACCGGTGATTCACGAACGTTAAAACTTGTAAAAAAACTATATGATGACATATATATGGTTATATGTATAGTTAACATGATATTATGATAAATAAACATATCATTAATTATATTAACAATGAACTACATATGTAAAAACAAGACTACTAACTTAATGATTTTGAAACGAGACATATATGTAACGTTTATCGTTGTAACGACATTTAATGTATATATATCATATTAAGAGATATTCGTACATCATAATATCATGATAATATAATAATTTAAAATCTCTTTTGATATTATAAACATTGGGTTAACAACATTTAACAAGATCGTTAACCTAAAGGTTTCAAAACAACACTTACATGTAACGACTAACGATGACTTAACGACTCAGTTAAAATGTATATACATGTAGTGTTTTAATATGTATTTATACACTTTTGAAAGACTTCAATACACTTATCAAAATACTTCTACTTAACAAAAATGCTTACAATTACATTCTCGTTCAGTTTCATCAACAATTCTACTCGTATGCACCCGTATTCGTACTCGTACAATACACAGCTTTTAGATGTATGTACTATTGGTATATACACTCCAATGATCAGCTCTTAGCAGCCCATGTGAGTCACCTAACACATGTGGGAACCATCATTTGGCAACTAGCATGAAATATCTCATAAGATTACAAAAATATGAGTAATCATTCATGACTTATTTACATGAAAACAAAATTACATATCCTTTATATCTAATCCATACACCAACGACCAAAAACACCTACAAACACTTTCATTCTTCAATTTTCTTCATCTAATTGAACTCTCTCAAGTTCTATCTTCAAGTTCTAAGTGTTCTTCATAAATTCCAAAAGTTCTAGTTTCATAAAATCAAGAATACTTTCAAGTTTGCTAGCTCACTTCCAATCTTGTAAGGTGATCATCCAACCTCAAGAAATCTTTGTTTCTTACAGTAGGTTATCATTCTAATACAAGGTAATAATCATATTCAAACTTTGGTTCAATTTCTATAACTATAACAATCTTATTTCAAGTGATGATCTTACTTGAACTTGTTTTCGTGTCATGATTTTGCTTCAAGAACTTTGAGCCATCCAAGGATCCATTGAAGCTAGATCCATTTTTCTATTTTCCAGTAGGTTCATCCAAGGAACTTAAGGTAGTAATGATGTTCATAACATCATTCGATTCATACATATAAAGTTATCTTATTCGAAGGTTTAAACTTGTAATCACTAGAACATAGTTTAGTTAATTCTAAACTTGTTCGCAAACAAAAGTTAATCCTTCTAACTTGACTTTTAAAATCAACTAAACACATGTTCTATATCTATATGATATGCTAACTTAATGATTTAAAACCTGGAAACACGAAAAACACCGTAAAACCGGATTTACGCCGTCGTAGTAACACCGCGGGCTGTTTTGGGTTAGTTAATTAAAAACTATGATAAACTTTGATTTAAAAGTTATTATTCTGAGAAAATGATTTTTATTATGAACATGAAACTATATCCAAAAATTATGGTTAAACTCAAAGTGGAAGTATGTTTTCTAAAATGGTCATCTAGACGTCGTTCTTTCGACTGAAATGACTACCTTTACAAAAACGACTTGTAACTTATTTTTCCGACTAGAAACCTATACTTTTTTTGTTTAGATTCATAAAATAGAGTTCAATACGAAACCATAGCAATTTGATTCACTCAAAACGGATTTAAAATGAAGAAGTTATGGGTAAAACAAGATTGGATAATTTTTCTCATTTTAGCTACGTGAAAATTGGTAACAAATCTATTCCAACCATAACTTAATCAACTTGTATTATATATTATGTAATCTTGAGATACCATAGACACGTATACAATGTTTCGACCTATCATGTCGACACATCTATATATATTTCGGAACAACCATAGACACTCTATATGTGAATGTTGGAGTTAGCTATACAGGGTTGAGGTTGATTCCAAAATATATATAGTTTGAGTTGTGATCAATACTGAGATACGTATACACTGGGTTGTGGATTGATTCAAGATAATATTTATCGATTTATTTCTGTACATCTAACTGTGGACAACTAGTTGTAGGTTACTAACGAGGACAGCTGACTTAATAAACTTAAAACATCAAAATATATTAAAAGTGTTGTAAATATATTTTGAACATACTTTGATATATATGTATATATTGTTATAGGTTCGTGAATCAACCAGTGGCCAAGTCTTACTTCCCGACGAAGTAAAAATCTGTGAAAGTGAGTTATAGTCCCACTTTTAAAATCTAATATTTTTGGGATGAGAATACATGCAGGTTTTATAAATGATTTACAAAATAGACACAAGTACGTGAAACTACATTCTATGGTTGAATTATCGAAATCGAATATGCCCCTTTTTATTAAGTCTGGTAATCTAAGAATTAGGGAACAGACACCCTAATTGACGCGAATCCTAAAGATAGATCTATTGGGCCTAACAAACCCCATCCAAAGTACCGGATGCTTTAGTACTTCGAAATTTATATCATATCCGAAGGGTGTCCCGGAATGATGGGGATATTCTTATATATGCATCTTGTTATTGTCGGTTACCAGGTGTTCACCATATGAATGATTTTTATCTCTATGTATGGGATGTGTATTGAAATATGAAATCTTGTGGTCTATTGTTACGATTTGATATATATAGGTTAAACCTATAACTCACCAACATTTTTGTTGACGTTTTAAGCATGTTTATTCTCAGGTGATTATTAAGAGCTTCCGCTGTCGCATACTTAAATAAGGACAAGATTTGGAGTCCATGCTTGTATGATATTGTGTAAAAACTGCATTCAAGGAACTTATTTTGTTGTAACATATTAGTATTGTAAACCATTATGTAATGGTCGTGTGTAAACAGGATATTTTAGATTATCATTATTTGATAATCTACGTAAAGCTTTTTAAACCTTTATTGATGAAATAAAGGTTATGGTTTGTTTAAAAATGAATGCAGTCTTTGAAAAACGTCTCATATAGAGGTCAAAACCTCGCAACGAAATCAATTAATATGGAACGTTTTTAATCAATAAGAACGGGACATTTCAGGATCCATCTCTTATGATCAGTTAGAGGATTTTCGATATGAAATAATTTTCGGTTATCAGATAATATTCTAATTATATAGAATATCTAATATAGTACAGAAGATCTCGTAGATTACGGAGGAAATTAAGGAAACGTGTCAGATAAAGTCTACAGTAACAGATACGCTAAGATATGGATTTGTCTATACACTATTCATGCAATCGATGCAGTAAGATGTGTCTAGACTAGGAATGATAAGCATGTAATTTCTTAAGGATGATAAGTAGATGATTTTCGACACGAAATGATAAGCAAAACTTTTTACATGCAGACACGGTCGAAGTCCAGACTCACTAATGCATCTAAACAACTATCAGTTAGACACACTAATGCAAGACCCAGTTAACTAATACCACCGCTCTGATACCACCTATAACAACCCGTCCTAATCCATCTGGATGAATACATTATATTTGGTTACATCGCGAGGTACTTGACCTCTATATGATACATTTTACAAACATTGTATTCGTTTTTAAAAGACAAACTTTCATTACATCTAAAGTTGACGGCATGTGTAGTGACTCGAACTTTTCCATGTTTATATATATTAATTGAGATTGATATTTACATGATTAAATGTTTCCAACATGTTAAGCAATCAAACTTGTTAAGACTTGATTAATTGAAATATGTTTCATATAGACAATTGACCACCCAAGTTGACCGGTGATTCACGAACGTTAAAACTTGTAAAAACTATATGATGACATATATATGGATATATATATATATAGTTAACATGATACTATGATAAGTAAGCATATCATTAAGTATATTAACAATGAACTACATATGTAAAAACAAGACTACTAACTTAATGATTTTTAAACGAGACATATATGTAACGATTATCGTTGTAAAGACATTTAATGTATATATATCATATTAAGAGATATTCATACATGATAATATCATGATAATATAATAATTTAAAATCTCATTTGATATTATAAACATTGGATTAACAACATTTAACAAGATCGTTAACCTAAAGGTTTCAAAACAACACTTACATGTAATGACTAACGATGACTTAACGACTCAGTTAAAATGTATATACATGTAGTGTTTTAATATCTATTTATACACTTTTGAAAGACTTCAATACACTTATCAAAATACTTCTACTTAACAAAAATGCTTACAATTACATCCTCGTTCAGTTTCATCAACAATTCTACTCGTATGCACCCGTATTCATACTCGTACAATACACAGCTTTTAGATGTATGTACTATTGGTATATACACTCCAATGATCAGCTCTTAGCAGCCCATGTGAGTTACCTAACACATGTGGGAACCATCATTTGGCAACTAGCATGAAATATCTCATAAAATTACAAAAATATGAGTAATCATTCATGACTTATTTACATAAAAACAAAATTACATATCCTTTATATCTAATCCATACACCAACGACCAAAAACACCTACAAACACTTTCATTCTTCAATTTTCTTCATCTAATTGATCTCTCTCAAGTTCTATCTTCAAGT